>NW_017728918.1:102236747-102248379 GCF_001723895.1 Crocodylus porosus | reverse complement strand
CATCTGGTTTAGCAGGGGTCCAACATTGCCCTTGCTTTTCCTCCGGCTCCCCACATATCTGAAAAAGGACTTTTTGTTGTCCTTGATGCCTGTAAACTTTTTCACATAAATCTTCTCCCACTCATCTCGCCACCGGGGCACGGGAGATTTCTCCCTGCCCCTGGGAACTGCCTGCTGCTGGCATGGGCTCCACCACCAGAGCTTGGGAGGGCACTATGTCCCCCTGCCCGGCAGCAGGGAGCTCCCAGCCCCCTGATCCATGATTCTGATACAGTGGATTTGGCATGGGTATATTTGCAGATGTTCATGCAAAATTCATCCACATGTACAACATAAACAAACACAAAGGTCTGCCTTATCATAATTGCTTACCTTTTGACTTTGCATCTGCTTTTTATATATACATATACATAGCAATATGTGTGTACATTGCTATATATGTGTATATGTGTATGTATATGTATATAGCAAAAGCAGATATAACTGCTATACATTAGCAGCATATATATAAAGTAGATGCAAAGCCAAGACAATTATGGTAGCACAGCCCTTTGTGTTTGTTTATTTTGTAAACATGGATTCATTATAGACTCATAGATTGTAAGGGGCTGGAAGGGACTTTGTAGATCATTGGGTCCAGTACCCCTGCACTAGGCAGGAAAAGGTAACTGGGGTCAAGTGACCCCAGCAAGGTCACTGTCCAGTCTCCTTTTGAAGATTTCCAGGGTAGGTGACTGCACCACCACTGAAGGGAGTTTATTCCGCAGTCTTGACACCCTGACTGTGAAGAAGTTTTTCCTGGAATTAAGCCTGAAGCAGCCTTCCAGGAGTTTGTATCCATTGCTCCTGATCTTCCTCAGGGGTGGCTTGGTGAACAGTTGTTCACTAAGTTCTTGATGCGCTCCCCTGATGTAGCAGTAACCTGCGTGAACATCTGCAAATACACCCATGCCAAATCCATTGTATCAGAATACTTGTCTTCAGCAGAGAGAGGTAGATGGGAAGGTTCTTGTTAGGATGGTAAACCTTGCATTTTCCCGCCCTTTTTTTCTGCTGATTTGTGGTGGGCCCTTGCATTGGTCTTGCAGCTGATGCACTGCTTTCTTATGCTTGCTTTTTCCCGCTCCTTTTCCCCTGCTGCTTGCAATCTGCTCTTTTCCCCACTCTTTTTCCTTGCTGATTTGTGCTGAGCCTGAACACTGAAAGGTCTTGGTTTTGCAGCTGATACATACATTGTCTATGCCCAAGTTGGAGATTTAACCAGGCATAAGATTTAAGATGCTAGGGTTAGCAGAAGTGTAATGTTTGTTTTACATGTTTGTTTGCTTAGGGGCTTTGAATAGTTAGTCATTTGTCTAATCATTTGACTGTTTGTTTTGTTGTGAGATAGAAGAACTAAACCAGACAGGAGAGGGAAACCAATGGTAAATTAAGAGGGAAAATATGAAAGTAGGCTTTTAAGATGATTGACCGCAGGTGGCTGAAGGTAGTAGGGGCGATGACCTCATGCAGGCACAGAGTGGAAAGTTTCATGGTAATGGACTAATGCATAGTCAATTCCACGTAAATATAGGGGCGGAGCCATGGGTGTAACAGGGGGAAACTGGGCATGGTTTAATGCTAATGAGTGTGGACTGGAAAGTATAAATGTATGAACGCAATGCTGTTCTGGGCCGCTCCTCAGTTTGGTGGGGACCTGCCGGAAGTCGCCTCCACTTCAATAAAACTGTTGAACGCAGTGTGTGCTTGTGTTTGCCCCTGCTCTGCTCTGGCTAATGAGTATCAGGATCCCATGGCAATACATAGATTCATAGATGTTAGGGTCAGAAGGGACCTCAATAGACAATTCCCTTCTATAGCCACAAGCTCTAAGGTTGTTTTTGCCTATTTACACTTCAGATAACATTTTCAGACCTGGGTGTTTTGAATTAGCTAAATAAGAAGTCTCTTTTCAGATGCAGCAAGCACATGTAGATTCCATCAACATTTACATTTAGGGATACATGTTTGACAGTTTTAATCTATGTAGACAGCCAAAAAATCCCACCAAAAACCTAAAGTTGAACTAGAAGCAGAATCTATCTAGATCTTCTGACTTAGCCACTAAAGGAACCTTCCTTTATATATTAGGATGACAACATTTTGGACTCGTAGAAATTAGGAGCAAAGCTCCAAAATACCTTTGAAGGATTTCACCTTAATATTTTACTTTTACTATCTCATTAAGTACAGGTAAATGAATGTAGGGATGATACAATCTGGAATGGTGAAGTGGTCTTGAAAACTCAAAAATCTAGGAAATTAGGTAGATAAAACATTAATTTTTATTCCAACTGCATTTCATAACGATCATTTCATCATACTATACACATATAAAGAAATGCTGTGAGAAACTCATCCATTCCATCTTTAATTACTTGGAACTTCTGTTATTGCCCTTAGTCTTATTGTTTAAACCCTAACAACCCCTTACGTGAAAACAGCTTTTAATATTAACTGAAATATGCTTGTTAATGTATACAGAAGCCATATACCAGAGCTGGTCTAGTAATATAAAAAGCAATTTGTGATTTTATCAGTGAATAAATGTGGCAAGTTCCCCCTGCTGCTGTTTGTAAGGTTACTCCTCATTTATAAGTATTAACACAGTTTATATTTGCAAATGTCAATGAACTTTGTAGATTTCATTTAGCATACCAATTTAGTCATCCTAAATTCAGACTGGATTTGGGTTATTTGACATTTAGTCCTTGTTTTGGGTTTTTGGGGGTTTGGGGGGGGTTTTACTTTTAAGCAAAGTTCCTATTCTCTACACAGGTAGCATAAATAATGCCATGTGGCTTAAATCTCTGGCAAAAAAAATAATAATGGCATGGCAAACAGTTATGAGTAACTCCATAGGAAGCAATTTGTTTACATGAACTTTACAATTAAATAATGAGCCCACTCTTAGCAATCAACAAGAGTTTTGGAACTTTTTGTGAACAGAAAAAAGAAGGCTTAGCTTTTTTATTCTATTCATAATAAATAACCTAAGATATACTTCAAAGCCAGAAATCTGCTATAAACACAACCTATGAAATATAACCACAAAAACCTTCAATTCAAGCACAAAAGCTCAGAAACCATGTTTTAACAAACAACAATGAACACATCATCCTCACAATACTTTTGTGTGTGGTTGATGGTTATACAGAGTTGTGATGCAAGCTCTTAAAAATTCTTGCAGCCCTAAAATGTCTACACCCTGAGTTCTATGCTCAGAAACACTGAATGCTACTGTAATTCTCTTTGACAGTGTCTATTCTGTCAAAATAAAGACTCACAATTCACCACTGATGCAGACATGCTGGAGTCTGTGGAGGAGACAGGACTCATTTTTATCAAACTAAAGACCTACTGTTCGCACTAAGACATGACGCCAAAACACTTATGAGCGGCATCATTGATGGACCTGCTTTGGCAAGGAATTGTGGATCCCAGTCTTCCTAATGCATAAAAGATCTTATGGAGTTCAATAAGATGCTATCATAATGACATCACTGCTACCTCAGGTATTATGACTGCTGTATCCTAGCCTAATAGTAAAAAAAAAAAGCCCTGATGTAATAGTATGAGCATATAATCAATATAGGAGTTCTAAAATCAATTCCCTATAATTTCTTTGTGTGGCATCCTTTGTGCAAGGTTGCAAAAGGACTGGTTTGTAAAACACAGAGAAATATTACTGGACCTTGAAATGAACTGATATTAAATCCTTGCTCAGTGTATTACCTTGTGGTACAAATGTTAAAATAGTGTACCTTCTGAAGGAAGAAAAAGATCAAGTAAAATGGGTGGAGCTGCTTTCCACCAATATTCTCCAAGATATGAAAAAGAACAGTTCATTTAATTGGTCGGTGACATAACACATACCTCCTATGCCCGGTACAAATAAGTAGCATGAATTAGATAAATTGCAGTGTACTTCTCATGTATCTTCTGTCACCCCACTTGCAGTCTGCTTTGAATCCATTTCTCTTCCATATGGAGAAATGTACTATTTGCTTAACCTGAATCAGGAAACCAAGCAGCAGGGGCTGAGGAAGGTAGACAAAAACTCTAAGTTAATGCAGAATGAAAGAGACAGATTCTATTTCCTCATTCAGCATTGGAAGACAGCAACTGACATTGTTTCACATGACAGCCTCATTCCAACACCACAAAGCGCTGAACAGCTCCAAACACCCATCAGCTTTCTTTTCCAAACTAATCTCAGAAATGTGCTTCCTCTTTCATCTTCAGAGGTGGAACTCTCCTCCTAAAATCTACTCCAGACAAAGTCTGTGCAATGCAAGATTCAGTCTTGGACCAGTGATTTTTATTACACTAAAAATTAAAGTTCATTATCTGAAGTCCTGCAGAGCTGGAAACCGGCAAGCGCATAAATGAGTCTGCAGCTGGACTTGACCAATTATAAGACATCAAAGTCATTATGTTTCAATGTATAGAAAAGTTTCAGACTTCACTGTTCTGAGGCTTAAAAACTTAATTTTAATGTCCTTCATAAATATATTCAGGGCTAGTCAGTATACATTAATGCCGGGCCCAGCTTGCTCCTCTGGCTCTGATATTTACCCTACCTCTACCCAAATTTTCTTGGAACCTTTGTTTTTCTAAGCTAAAAAAAGAAATTCTCTTTTAGTCTTCTCTTATAAGATAATAGATTTCAGAGATTTCAAAGACATTAGAGCTAGAAGAAACCTCGTGAGATTATCAGGTCCAGCCCCCTGCCCAAGGGGCAGGAAGTCAGTTCACCCCTACAAAAAAAGCATCCAAGCATTTCTTAAAGGTATTCAGAATAGGTGCTTGCACCACTTCTGGGGGGAGTCTATTCCAAACTCCGGAGACTTGGACAGTAAAGAAGTTTTTCCTTATGTCCAGTTTAAAATGGTCTTCCAGCAGTTTGTGACCATTAGACCTTGTTTTCCCTTGAGGTGCCCTGGAGAACAGACGTTCTCCAAGTTCCTGAAGTATACTCCTTATATACTAATAGACTGCCACCAAGTCACCCCTGAGCCTTCGCTTCTCCAGGCTAAAGACTCCCATGCCTCTCAGCCTCTCCTCATAAGGTCTGTTCTTTTGCCCTCTTCTCATTCTTGTCGCTATACTCTGGATGTTCTCAAGCTTCTCCACATCCTTTCTAAAGTGTGGAGCCCAGAATTGGATGCAGTACTTCAGCTGCAGCCTCACCAAAGCCAAGTAAAGCAAGGGGATGGCTCCTTGGGTCTTGCTTGAGATGCATCAATGGATGCAAGCCAGGGTTTTATTTGCTTTGCTGGCATTGGCATTGCAATGGTGACTCATGTGGTCAGTCATGACCCCAAGTCTCTTTTGTTCGTGGTGCTAGTGAGTGTAAGTATGACGTGGGGTTTTTCTTCTGAGGTGGAGCACCTTGCATTTCTCCATGTTGAATGTCATCAGGTTTTTATCCACCCACCTTGCAAGCCTATCCAGGTCAGCCTGAATTACCAGTCTATCCTCTATGTGACCACACTTCCCCATAATTTGGTGTCATCCACGAACTTAGCCAGTCTGCTTCTGACACCCAAATCCAAATCATTTATGAATATATTAAAGAGTACTTGTCTGAGTACTGAGCCCTGAGGGAAGACACTTGTCACCCTGCACCATGTTGACTCAGTTCCATCAGCTGTCACTCTCCGGGTCCAACCACAGAGCAAGTCCCCCAGCCATCAGACCACAACGTTGTTGAGGCCACAGTTCCTCAATTTTACCATGATAACATCATGGGAGACCAAGTCAAAGGCTCTTCTGAAATTTAAATATATCTTTTGTCCTGATTGCTCTCCTTACACTTCTCTGCACCTGTTACATTTGAATCCATCCTTCAGGAGCATGGATGATCCAAATGATATAGAAAGTTCCAGATTTCACCAACTAATTGTATAATGGCATGGTTACTGCCTTATTTTGACTGGAAAAATCTCATGATGCAATCCTAGGATTACATTTGGTTTTTTCCAGGAACCTTCCCATTTTCTATCTTTTCCACCGGATTATCCACAGTTTATGGCAGAAATTCTTGTTATCAGTTCCCAAGTGTGTGTTCTTGCATCTTGTACTATTAAACTTCATTTTTATTAGTCCAACCCTCCGAGTCATCTGGTTCTTCCTGTATGGTGGTTAGATCCCAACTTGTATTGGCAACCTAGCTGCCCTCCCAATCTTTCACCAGAATGTTGGTTGCAGAAACAGCAACGATCCCTCACAACTGTGGGAGGATGATCACTCCCACAGATCAAGTAAAGAGTTTTAAATGAGTCACTGAAAAAGCAATGATTCATAGGATCCTATCCTTGACCAATTATAAGACATTAAATTGATGTTGGCCTTCTTTGAGAGACAGCTGCCAAGATAAACAAAGCATTCAACATTCTCCAGCTCCTGTCTGTCAATGAGGTTCTTTGCTGGGGGAGTTGATTGACCCAGAGCAGGCTGATGAAGCAACATTGTTTTTCCAATGTTAAGGGCACTTGAAAGAAGCAGTTTAGGGTGGTTTGTAGGTCCTCCTCTGTATATGAAACAACAACACTATCATCAGTGTACTGAAGGTCCACAATCAAGGCTGAAGTAACTTTGGTTTTGGCACAGAAGCAGGAGAGGTTGAAAAGGTTCCTATTCATCCCATACTTGATGCCGATGCCATGTGACAGATGATCATAGACAAGCACCTTGGTGATTGCAAGAAAGATGGAAAATGAAATTGGTGCAATTGTGCAGCCCTTGATGACGGTTTGAAGGGCAAAGGGCTTCATAGTGGACCCACTGCATAGGATGGAGGCAGTCATCTGGACATGAAGGAATCTTAGGATGCTGATAAATTTCCCTGGGCAGCCAAGCTTTGTTAAGATTTTCCATACAGCCTCATGGTTAATAGAGTCAAAGGCTCTGGTCCAATCAATAAAGGTCATATTGTTCTTGGCATTTTTCCTGTATCTGCCAGGCCACAAAAATCATGTCTATGGTGCCTCTCAATGGTCTGAAGCCACATTGAGACTCAGGAAGGATTTTCTCAGCAAGAGGGAGCAGTCGGTTCAGCAGAATTCAAGTGAGGATCTTCCAAGCAATGGAAAGACGGATGATACCTCCATAGTTTCCAAAGACAGACTTATCTCTCTTTTTAAAAATGGTGACAATATTGGCATTCCTTAGGTCAGCAGGAATTTCCTCAGTGTTCCAGATTTTGAGAAGCTTAGAAGTGTGGAGCATGTTGGTCATAGTTTCACTACCAGCTTTGAAGACTTTGCTGGTATGCCATCAGGGCCAGAGGCCTTGTTGTTCTTCATCTGTCTTATTACCTAATGAACTTCTTCAGAGGTTGGTGGACTGGCAAGTGCTTCCCTTACTGGATGCTGTGGGGTGGATTCAATGGTTTCATCAGTCACTGTCAATTCTTGGTTCAGGAGCTTTTGGTACTGCTTCTTCCGGCAGTTTTTGACGGACTTGTCTTTGAGGAGTATACTGCCATCTTCAGTTCTAAAAGGAGTAAGTCCACAAGAGCCTGGTCCATACACAGCCTTGATTGCACTAAAGAAACATTGCATGTCATGATTATCAACAAGCTGTTGGATTTCTATCACTTTCTCTTCCCAACATTTGTTTTTGATTTCTCAAATCTTCCTCTGGGCTTCAGCTTTCAGCTGTCAAAAAGTTCCCAGCTTTGGACTTGACATAAGATGGTTTTTCCAGTCATCAGAAAGCTTTTCTCTACCAATCAAGAAGGGCTTTGATCTCAGCATTGTTTTCATCAAACCAGTCCTGATGGCCTCTGGTGATAAGGCCAATTGTTTCTGTGTAAGCCTCATGGATGGTCTCCTTTAGAGCTTGCCAAACTTCTCAACACAAGTGTTACCATTTTCAATCCTGATTGGCAAGTTTCTTGCTGAGATGTATTTGGAGGGCTTTGCGGTGTCTAGGGGTCTGAAGGTATTTGATGTTGCACTGTCTTCAGGCTGATTTGGGTTGCTTTCAATGTTTCAACACAACCCTAATAGACATGACTGATCTTGCTAAGTGATGACTGCTCCAGCAGTCATCATCTCCTTTCATTACACATGTGATTTGAATGTCTTCTAGATCATGCGCTCTTATGATGATGTAGTTGAGAAGCCATTGTTTTGATCGGGGGTGTTGCCATGTTGTTTTGTACTTGTCATGTTGTCTGAAGATAGTGTTACTAAGGACAATGTCATGCTCTGCACATATACTAAGTAAAAGGATGTCATTTTTACTAAGTAAAAACACTGCTAATTTAAATATCAGTGGTTACTAAATATCATTTAGCAGTGGGTAACAAAAATATTAAATAAAATAATTTCTAAAACTGATTGTTCAGAAACTCCAGTAATAATTTTGCAAGCCCAAGAGTTTATCTTTCAGAACAGCCTGTGTTTTTTCCCCTTTACCAGATCTTTACACACCTTTACAGTCTTGTACCTCATCATCTCTTGTACCTTAAAGTAGTAATTTCCCATAAAGCACCATATAAAATTCTTTACTGAAGTCCAGATACTTTATGCCTACCACATTTCCCTTTACCTAGAAAGCCATCATCTTATCTCAGAAAAATGTTCAGTGAGAATTCTGTGATCTACTCGCAGTGAACCCAAGTTGTATATTTATCCTATTTTCTCTTTACTTTTGTTTCTTCAATTATTTGTTCCTTCCAAATTAGTTATTAAGTTTTGTATACTCTTGAGGTTATTCTTACATGTCTGTAGTTGTCCACATCACTCATTTATTTATTTATGCATTGAAAGTAAGTATTATGTTTTCTACTGTTCATTCATACAGTACCACCTCCAATTTGATCTATTCTTTGCTCCAGGAATTGCAAGTTCCTGACCCAGTTTCAACTATGAGTGAGGAACAAGGTCCTGGGTGGAGGCTTGCTCTGGGCTATGCTCAGGTTCAATTCCCAGCTTAGTTTCAAATAAAGTAAAAAACAAGTGAGCTGGAAAAAAAATTAAACAACAACAAACACATCTGGAGTACTGTGTTCAGTGTTGGGCTCCCCACTACAGAAAGGCTGTGTGAAAATTGAAATTAGTCCAGTGGAGGTTGACACAAATGATGAAGGGGTTGGGGGACATATGAGAAAAGACAGAGGAAACTGGGCTTATTTAGTCTAGAGAAGAGGAGACAGACAGCAGCACTCAACTACCTGAAAGGGGATTTGAAGGAGGATGGAGCTAAACTGTTCTCAGTGGTAGGAGATGACAGAATATGGAGCAATGGTTTCTAGTTGCAGCAAGGGAAGTTTAGGTTAGATATTAGGAAGAATTTTCTCACTAGGAGGATAGCAAAGCACTGGAACAGGTTACCCAGAGAGGTGGTAGAAGCTCCATCCTTGGAGGTTTTCAAAATCTGGCTAGACAAAGCTTTGGCTGGGATGATCTAGTTGGGGATGGTCCTGCTTTTGAGCAGAGGGTTGGACCTTCTGAGGTCCCCTCCAACCCTAACTTTCTATGATTCCTGAGCCAGACAACAATCTGTTCCCTTCAAGTTTATTAGAATCTTTTCATTTTGCTTCTATTGCCATGAGCCACCCTGCCTTCCTTCACATTATGCATCCTCCTCCTCGCCATATTTGGGGCCAGATCCAGAGTGGTCACCAGCACACACAGGGGAAGGCAATACAAATATATGTGGAGTCAGGCACATAAGTTCTCTACGGACTCTAATTTTTGGATCACACCTTTATCATCTGAAGTCTCTTATACTCTACTCACTGCAGAGCAGCCTCACTACTTCTTAGCTTTTAATGAACCTTTTCTAATTTTTTTTCTAATTGTCTTCTTTAAAAGGCTAACTCAGGTGGACTTCAGGCAGTTCTCAGTGCTGACTAGGACACTAGACTTGCTGGACTTTTTAAACTGTACTATCCTATCAATTTTTCAATGGGTGCATCTGCACAAGATGCTTTACTGCACAGTAAGTGTGCATATGTACATGTGCACATGCTTACTGCACAGTAAACTGCTTTAATTATGAGGAAACTTGCTACCTGAAAGTACAAGTTCAAAAGTTCCTTTCCTGTGTGTGCAAAGTAGCATATTTACTTGTAATTGGTTACTGCACAATAGCGCTCGTATAAATGCCTGACAAGGTTCTTCAACGATAGGGAAAAATCTCAGTATAACAACAGAAATGGTCAGGTGAACTGGTAAGAAAACAAAATACTGGAAAGTGCCAGGACAAGCTGGTACCATCATTTGACTTAAATGCTTTGCATCTTAGTACCCATAACTACACACCAGCAGGAAGTCCTATCAGGAGATATTAGTGAATGGTTAATATATGTCAGAACTGTACTAATTATAAAAGTAAGCATAATTCATCAAGTAGTTTCCAACTACCAACCAATCAAGTCTCTCAGCCATGTGGAAACTGTTAATGTTAATCATATCAAATCAAATCTATGAACATTTAGTTAGGCATAGATATTTCACAAGGGAGCAAAAAAGAATGCAAACAAAATACACAGGGTATCAAGGATCAAGTTTTCATTGACAAGCTACTTATGAATACTACCAAATCTATACTAGTTATGAATACTACCAAATCAAATCTATCATCGGAGACTCCATCCAACGAGGACTGGAAGGTCCCATCTGTCAGCCTGACCCCATGGTCTGCTTCATGCCTAGGGCTCGGGTTAGAGACATCACAGAGAGGATCCCGGCCTACATCCAACCTGCAGACCAGTACCCCATGGTTGTCATCCACATGGGGATGAATGACGCAGCCAGGGGCAACCCTGACAGCATTATGAAGAATTTCAAGGCTCTGGGGGACAAGCTTGAGACAGGGGTGCAGGTGGTATTCTCCTCTCTTCTTCTGGTGAGTAGGCGGGGACGGCGACACAAGGCCTGCATTGGTGAGGTCAACCAGTGCTTATGCAGTTGGTGCCACCAAGCAGGCCTTGGGTTCTTTGATAAGACTCATGCTTTAGGGCAGGGGGCTTGCTGCAGTGGGATGGGCTTCACCTGTCTCCTAAAGGCATTAGCATTAGGGGCTATAGGCTTTACAGGCGGGATAGAGAAGAAAGGAAAGGCGGAGGTGTGGCGCTCTATGTCAAGGAGCAATACATATCCTCTGCCAGCTGAATGGAGTCAGAGAAGGGGCTGGTCATGTTCAAATCAGCGGGTCCAGATGCTCTCCACCCCAGGGCGTTGAGGGAGCTATTAGGGGTTATTGCAGGGCCTTTGGCACAGCTTTACAAGCACTCATGGTGCTCGGACCAGCTGCTGGATGATTGAAAGGTAGCCAATGTGGTCCCCATCTTTAAAAAAGGGAGGAGGAAGGACCCAGGCAACTATAGGCCTATCTGTCTTACCTCAATCCTAGGGAAACTCTTTGAAAAGATCATCATGGAGCACATCTGTGATGGGCCAGACTCAGAGATGATGCTTAAGGGCAACAGCACGGTTTCATTAGGGGCAGGTCATGTCAGACCAACCTGATTGCCTTTTATGATCAGGTCACAAAAGCCTTGGATGCAGGTGTTGCTGTGGATGTAGTCTTTCTGGACTTCAGCAAGGCCTTTGACACCGTCTCCCACCCCATC
>NW_017728918.1:102230375-102236637 GCF_001723895.1 Crocodylus porosus | reverse complement strand
GCTTAAATTCACTGATGATATCAAAATTTGGGATGAGGTGAGCATGCTAGTAGGGAAGGAAAGACTGCAGCAAGACTTGGATAGGTTACAGGGGTGGGCTAGCAAAAACAGGATGCGCTTCAACACTGACAAGTGCAGGGTGCTGCACTTGGGCAGTAGTAACCAGCAGCACACTTATAAGATGAGCAACTCCCTTCTTGAGAGCACAGAGGCAGAAAGGGATCTTGGAGTCATTATTGACTCCAAGATGAACATGGGCCGACAATGCGAGGTCATGGTTGGAAGGGCTAACCGGACCTTGTCATGCATCCACAGGTGCATCTCTAGCAGGGGGAAGGAGGTGATTCTTCCCCTCTATGCAACACTGGTCAGGCCACAGCTGGATTACTGTGTCCAGTTCTGTGCGCCCCACTTCAGGAGAGATGTGGACAACATTGAGAGGGTTCAGAGGAGGGCCACCCAAATGATCCGAGGACAGCAGGGCAGACCATACGAGGAGACACTGCGGTACCTGAACCTGTTCAGCCTTCACAAGAGAAGGCTGAGGGGGGACCTGGTGACAGTCTATAGACTCAGTAGGGGGGACCAGAAGGGTTTGGGAGAGACCTTGTTTCCCCTAGTGCCCCATGGTATAACAAGGAATAACGGCCACAAGTTGTTGGAGAGTACATTTAGTTTGACATCCATAAGAACTACTTCACAGTTAGGACGGCTAGGATCTGGAACCAACTTCCAAGGGAAGTGGTGCTGGCTCCTATCCTGGGGGTCTTTAAGAGGAGGCTTGATGCCTACCTAGCTGGGATCATTTGAGCCCAGTTTTTTCTCCTGCCCTGGCAGGGGGTCGGACTTGGAGATCTATAAGGTCCCTTCCGACCCTACTTCTCTGATTCTATACAAAAATTAATGTAGTAGGGACAGACTACAAGAAGGCCTTTGATTCAGTCTCACAATCATGAATAAGGAAAATACTGGGACTCTATGGCACTTCAAATAAGACTGATAATTTAATAGATTTAGCTATGCCTGTATGGAAGATTGATCTCACCTCTTCCCCATGTCAATGTCACAGTCTAACCACTGGTAGTATTTGTCATAGAATCTTCTGAAGGAACTATGTCACACCTGCTTTTCATCATTTGCCTCTTGTTACTATTCACCTGCACCCACCGGGCCTCGATCATCCGGTCCCTCGCCGCTCGGCTATGGATCTTGATGATGGTCTTCTGCTCTGTCCCAAAGATAATAGGGTCGCGAGCTCTCACCTCAGGCAGTCTTATCCCCTCCTAATCCCGCCTGCCTCAACTTTGATGATTCGATCAGTGGTGGAGGGGTCCAACCATCCAGGTTCGGTTATCTCAGGCCGAGAGGTGATGATCATCACGAGGCTCCAACCTCTCCTGTACCCTGCCCTTTACCCAGCCTCAACGGTGTGCTGATGTTGCCTTCCATGGCCAGCCCTCTCTATGCGAGAATGTATCCTTGGGTCTTGCTTAAGCCTGAGTTGTATGGCCGAGTCAACCTAGGCCCTCTAAATCCTTGGCCTGTCATAGCCGTCCGCCGTACTTTACCCCGGAGTCCCAGGCAACAAAAAGGAAAATTAACAAGTAACAGGAAAAGATGCTAGCAGCAAACTGCTTGCTACTTCTCAATAATCAATAAATAGCTATTCTGTGGCATCTAAGTTACAGCATCCCCCCCCATCGTAGACTGCCCCTTAGTGCTACCTATTCCCTACCCTTAGTGTACCCTATGTGTATCCAACCCCTGACGTCCCTTCCACCTCGGAGAAGAAACCTTTCTCCGATGGGCTCTCCTAAGTCTTCCTTCCAGGACAAGATGGTCTTAGCTAACCCCTCGACCATTCACCTTTCTTCTGTGCAATCCACTGGGACTAATCTCTGTTACTGAGGACCCTCCTGGATGCTCTTCTCACGGCTTCAAAATGATATGCAGCCTGGATACCTCAGTCCTTCTAAGCCCAGTAACAGCACCTGTGTGCTGGTGCTTGTCTGGGCATTCTCCTGCCCTGTGGGCAGCGTTCTCCAGCTCCCCCTCCTCCTTAGTGGGTCCGGGAGCTATCTTCTCTTCACCCTTCCTCCGCCTCTCCTTCCCTTCTGTCTTGCTGTCTCCCCTTCTTATCCTTCCATGCCGGCTCTCCTTCCCCTTCTCTCCAGGTGCTGTCACTTTAAAAAAACCGCAGCTAATGAGCCGTGCGGGTCCCACTGCTGCTTCTTGTCCCACCGCGGTTCCTGCAGCAGGTAGGGCATTTTTGTTTGCTTTTCTTCCTCTTACGTTTTCCCTGGGGTGTGTTGTCCCTCAGAGTCCCTCCTTGACCCTTCGGGGTCCAGGTCCTCCCCTTGCCCTGGGACATCACCCTTTAAAATATTTCTGTTAGTTTGTTGTAGACAGTCAGCCAGTGTTCATTATGTATAACAGCTTTCCTGTTAGCCACCTCTTTCAACGTACAATTTAAGATTGTCTATAGAAGTCAGATAAAGATACCCTAAATCTGATGAAGATCACTTCCAAATGGGAGGTGCATGGAGACTGAACTGAACAAATGTACAGCTATGACAATCAAAAGGGGCAACTATAAGAGGTGATGCTCTGAGTTAACACAAAAGAAAGTCATTGACCCATTATCTCTTAAAGAAAGCTACAAAGAAAGCTATGAGATACACTTATCTTTAGAAAAATTGAATTAGAACACTAGACAAGGTTCCAGCATCTTCTGAAATTCCAGATCAGTGAAAACATTAATAACCAAAACCAATTAATAGCATCCAAATATGAATTACCCTGACAGTATAATAAATTGGACAATATAAGAAGTGAGAAAGTTAGACAGGATAATGAGAAATCACTTCACAAAAACATAAAGTAAACAGCTTTACTCCCAAAAGGCAAAAGGTGACAAACTATGGGCACATCTACATGAGACATGTAGACTAATTAGCTCCACGGTGAACATCTCATGTCTACACATTCAGCCCTATTAGGCCACAGGAAACTAATAAACTCCACGGCAGGATAGTATTTGTAAATACAAGTGCTATCCTGCTGTGGAGTTTTTACTCTACAGCAGCGCACATGTTGATGCTGACACAGCTGGCTGGGGCACAAGGATGCTTAAGTGAGGGGACTGCATGCCAACTAACCCTACATTATAGCACACTTGTGCCCCAGCCAGCCCCTCTGCAACACATTAAGCTGGGGTGGAACAGCTCCTGGCTGGTAGGCTGACCCCTCAGATCTCCTGCCAGCTGTGGCTGTTGCAACTCAGGTCAGTGTGGTGTGGTCCTGTGCACACTTCAAACTGTGTGCCCAGGAGCCAGTGATGTACCATGCATCTCCAGTGCCCGAGGGCCAATGCTTGCATTTGCACGCCCCCACCACACTGTCCTTTGCACTGGGAACTCCTCCACTCCTGCTCTGGCCCTGTTTGGTTACCTGTTTTGGCTGGGAAGGAAATGAAAGTCCCAACACACCAGACCTGGGGAGAGGGGTGGCAGCCAGAATTTCTGGATGGAACAGGTAAGTAAACACCCAACCTGTGGGGTAGGAGGGCAGGTTAAACAACAAACTTGGCTGCCACCCACCTGATAAGAACTCTGAAGAGCCTGGCCAGCACCCCACCCCCTAGCTGGTGCCCAAGAGCCATGACCCCCTCCTGCCCCCTCCCCCACATCAGTCTGCCACTGCTTGGTGTAATAAACTCTGGCATGAACTGTGCTGGAGTTTATTGCTGCATGCTAATAGTGCATAGAGATGCACCTAGTGTGTACCAATTGGAAAAGAAGTAGTCAAAGAATACTGAAGAACTTGTGTAGAGAATTTTTGTGTCCTTATTACATTTCTCAAAGTATTGCAGCAATGTTAAACATTCTTGATAAAAATAGAATTGTGTAAAAAGTCAAGAAGCCAAGCAGAACATGAAGGCCATTTTGAGAGGTAGGAGAAGACCATTTCCTTTTTCTACATGAAAAAATATGTAAATATTCTTAAAGATTGATGAAAAATCCTGAAAGAGAACCCACTTAAAACCAGCAATGGAATCCTCATTATCACTTCACAAGGTGAGGTTTCCACACAAACTGGCTAGGATATCATGTTTTGAAAACCAGTGAAATCACAAATAAATAAAGATACAACCCAATGTGCTGAGACTTATTATGCACAGTGTCAGCAGTTATGCAATGCTGGTACAAGCACCAGTAAGACATAAATAAGTAGCAAACATGCCTTGTTGGGATTTATGGAGCCAATACCATCTCTTTAGGGAACAGTGGTAGAACCACAAACCTGACCTGGTTAAAGGAAATACTAAAGTGAAGAACATTTGGGTCTATGACCTGCAGAAGCCAGAAAACTAGAAAGCCTACTGATTAAGAAGGCCTCAGGTTCATACCTACAAAAAGTTACTGTCATATATATTGCTTATCAATGAGGAGAACATCAAGTAGAGAAAAAGATATGCTCTCCAAATATCAACTTCTAAAACTAGAATTAGAAAGGCCATAGAGTGAAATGATGAAAGAATTACTATTGGTGCACTAGATACTTTGCCCAGGATTCTCTGCCTTCAACCCCTTGCCCTCAAGGGGCTGGGGGAACAGGTAGTCTTTTCCTCTGTGGTCCTGGTTGCAGACCATGGACCTAGGAGGGAAGGATGCATTGAAGAAGTGAACCAACAACTCCAGCAGTGGTGCTACTGAGAGGGTTTTGGTTTCTTCAACCACAGCACAGACTTCAGGGAGAGACGACTCCTGGAAAGGGATGACATCCACCTCACATGGAGGGGTAAGCCCCTGTTCTCAGCCACGATGGCCAATCTTCTAGATATGGCTTTAGACTAAGATTGCTGGTGGATGGGGAAACACTGACTAGAGCATGCCCGGGCACCAGCATACAAGTAAGCTCCAAAGCTGGGGACACTAGGAGAACCACTCTTGCAAGACCTGAGGGAATGGTTCTCAGTCCTTGGGCCTGCACTGTTCAAAATCTTCATCAGTGACTTGGATATGGAGGTGAAAAGCACCCTGTTCAAATTTGCTGATGACACCAAGATGTGGGGGGATGTGGGCACGCTAGAACGGAGGGATAGGCTGCAATTGGACCTAGACAGGTTACGGGGTGGGCAGATGAGAACAGGATGGGTTCCCTCATCATGACAAATAATCTAGGGTCCCAATTGCAGGACTAAAGTGCCTGTACACTAATGCTAGGAGCATGGGGAACAAGCAGGATGAGTAACCCTCCTACTAAAAGGGAGGCGTACACCCAATGGAAGGGAGGGGACTATACTGCAGTTGCTCGGGGCTGCAGGGGGGTGGTCAGGAAGGCTAAGGCAGAGATGGAACTGGGACAAGCAACCCGGATCAAGGACAGCAAGAAGTCCTTTTTTAAATACATAGGAGGCAAAAAAAAGGTATTGGGTAACATGGGGCCCCTGCAAGACACGCTAGGAAATCTGGTCATCACACCAGATGACAAAGCTAACCTGTTTAACAACTTCATTGCCTCCATTTTCCTGAGCAGGGACCGAAACAGCCCACCCCACCGGGACCCCCTCAGGCCCCAAGGGAGGCACACCTAGGCCAAGGGTCAATGAGTATCTAGTCAGGGAACTTCTGGAGGGACTGTATGTATTTAACTCAGCTGGTCCAGATGATCTCCACCCCAGAGTGCTGAGGAAATTAGGACAGGTCATTGCAGAACCCCTGGCATAACTTTATGAGCACTCGTGGTGCTCTGGTGTGGTGCCAGAGGACTGGAAGAGAGGCAACGTGGTTCCCATCTTCAAAAAAGGGAGGAAGGAGGATCCAGGAAACTATAGGCCAGTTAGTCTTACCTTGATTCTGGGTAAACTTTTTGAGAGAATTATCCTGGCCCATGTCCACGAGGGGCCAGCGGGGGAGGTTGTGCTTAGGGGCAACCAACACGGGTTCATTAGAGGCAGGTCCTGCCAGACCAACCTGGTGGCCTTCTATAACCAGGTCACAAAATCCTTAGATGCAGGGGTAGCAGTGGACATAGTTTTTACGGACTTTAGGAAGGCCTTTGACACTGTCTCTTACCCCTTTGTCGTTAAAAAGCTGGGGGACTGTGGTGTCAACACCTACACAGTCAAATGGGTCACAAACTAGCTGGAGGGCCACACCCAAAGAGTGGTAGTGGATGGGTCATTTTCGATCAGCAGTGGGGTTCTGCAGGGCTCAGTCCTTGGGCCTGCACTGTTCAAAATCTTCATCAGTGACTTGGA
>NW_017728918.1:102205531-102229550 GCF_001723895.1 Crocodylus porosus | reverse complement strand
AGTACTTTTTCCTGCCAAGGCAGGGGGTCAGACTTGATGATCTGCTCACATCCCTTCCAACCCTACTAACTACGAAACTATGAAACTACTCTCAGGTGGCCATTACAATCTAGTAGAGATTATGGAGACCTGGTAGGACTCCTCACATGATTGGAACTTAGCCATAGAGAGCTACAACCTGCACAAAAAGGACCGAGTAAGGAAGAAAGGTGGAGGTGTAGCTCTCTATGTGAGGGAGCAATACAGGCTGACATCAGTTCCAAAGAAGAGTGACTTAAAACCCTCTGGGTCAAACTATGGGGAGAGGGTGTGGTGAGAGAGACCTAACTGTAGATGTACACTACAGACCATCAAACCAGGGCAAGGAGCTTGACCTGGAGCTCTCTCAAAAACTGGTAGAGGCCATGTGCGCACAGGACATGGTCATCATGGGTGACTTCAATTACCCAGACATTGCTTGGGAGGAACACTTAGCTAAGTCAGATTTGTCATGTTGCTTCCTGACCTGTATCAAAGAGCACTACCTGACCCAGGAAGTGCATGGGCCAACCAGAGGTAATGCTCTCCTAGACCTGATCTTGGCCAGAGGAGATGATCTGGTGAGCAACTTGAACATAGAGGGTAGCCTAGGTGACAGTGACCACAAAACCATCAAGTTCACTGTCTGTCACAAGGCAGCAAATCAGCTAGCAGAGTTGAAGTTTTGACTTCAAAAAAAGTGAATTTCAGTAGACTCAGGGCAATAGTAGGGGAAGTGCTGCGGGATCAGGGACCAAAGATGAAAGGAGTGCATGAAGTGTGGTTGTTCCTCAAGGACATGATCCTCAAAGCACAAAGGAAGTTCATTCCCATGCAGAGGAAAGGCAGCAGGACTGGTAAGCCCTCTTGACTTAATAGGGATATCATGGTCCTCTTGAAAAAAGAAGAGGGAAGCTTACAAACAATGGAAGCTTGGGACAGTCCCCAAGGAGGAGTATACAGCAATGGCCCACACTTATAGGGAGAGGATTAGAAAGACTAAGGAAGTTACTGAATTTAAACTAGCAACAAAAATCAAGGACAATAAGAAGTCCTTCTTTAGGTATGTAGGAAACAGGAGGAAAACACATGGAAGTGTGGGACCATTGCTTAGTAACTCAGGACAGCTGGTTACCAACACTCAGGAGAAAACTGAACTTCTGAATGACTATTTTGCTTTGGTATTTCACCAGACTAACAGGCAAATCATACTAGATAAGGTTCAGAATGGGCATAGCGGGAATGACTGCCTTCCTACAGTTGACATTGAGCTGGTGAATGATCAGTTAGAAAAATTAAACATTTATAAGTCAGCAGAACCAGATGAAATTCATCCAAAAGTGCTGAAGGAGCTGGCTGAAGTCACTGTGGGACCTCTGGTGAAACTCTTCCAGAACTCATGGCACTCAGGGAAGGTCCCTGAAGACCAAAAGACTGCCAATGTTGTGCCCATCTTCAAGAAGGCGACGAGAAAGGACCTGGGCAACTATAGGCCAATTAGCCTAACTTCTATCCCAGGGCAAATCCTGGAAAATTTCATAAAGGAGTCTACGTGCGATATGCTTGCAGAAGGTAGGATTCTGAACAACAGCCAGCATGATTTTGTTGTGGGCAGGTCTTGTCTTACCAATCTCATCTCCTTCTACGACTAAGTAACTTGCCACTTGGATAAGAGAGAAGAGGTCAACGTCATATACCTAGACTTCCAAAAGGCCTTCCATCTGGTATCCCATGATGCTCTCATGGGAAAATTGGAGGATTGTGGGCTTAACTGCTTGACAGTTAGGTGGGTAGGAAGCTGGCTGCGGGGTAGGACCCAGAGAGTTCTAATGAACAGATCTGTGTTGTCCTGGCGAGAAGTGACCAGTGGTGTCAATCATTGATAAAGATTTTCAGCATCTTTATCAATGATTTGGATGTCGGGGTGAAGAGCTCTCTGGCCAAGTTCCCAGAGGATACCAAGTTATGGAGGAGCATGATCACACTTGAAAATTGGCTGCAGATACAGGCAGACCTAGACAGGCTGGCAAGTTGAAGTTCAAATTGAACCAGATGAAGTTCAACGCTGAGAAGTGTAAAGTGCTCCATCTGGTAGATGAACAATCCTCAACATACTTACAGGCTCGGTGGTACCAAACTAACTAACACCATGACTGAAAGGGACCTAGGGGTAATAATAGACCATAGTATGAACATGAACTGCCAGTGTGATGCTGTAGCCAGTAGGGCAAACAATACTCTGGCATGCATCAACCAATGCATCTCAAGCAAAACCAAGGAAGTGATTCTTCTGCTTCACTCAGCATTGGTAAGACCACAGCTGGAATACTGCATCCAGTCCTGGGCACCGTACTTTAACAAGGATGTGGAAAAGCTTGAGAGAGTCCAGAGAAGAGCCACCAGTATGATCAGAGATTTGCAAGGCAAGTCATACAAGGAAGGGCTGAGGGACTTGGGTCTCTTCAGCCTTAAAAAGAGAAGGCTGAGAGGGGACTTGGTAGCAGTTTACCACTATATCAGGGGAATACATCGAGGGCTCAGCAAACAACTGCTCACCAGGGCACCCTTAGGGAAAACCAGGGGTAGTGACCACAAACTCCTGGAAGACCGTTTCAGGCTTAACACTAGGAAAAACTTCTTCACAGTCAGGGTGTCCACACTGGAATAGACTCCCTTCAGAGGGGATGCAACCACCTACCCTGGAAATCTTCAAGAGGAGAGTGGATGGTTACTTTGTTGGAGTCACCTGCACTCAGCTGTCTTTTCCGCGTAGTACAGGGGGGACGGACCCGATGATTTTCCGAGGTCCCTTCCAGACCCTTACAATCTATGAATCCATGATTCTGAAGGGCTGCGTTGGCTGTTTGCATCAGAGTCTAGAATCTCCAAAGAACTGCTATTTTGAGGACGTTTTCGTATTGTAACACCATCTTGACCTGTAAAAGCATCTGTACACATGCTCCGGGGTGGGGGAGCATTTTAATTAAGGCAGTTCTCAAGAGCCACTGTAATTAAAAATCCTGCAGTGTTTTATGTATTTGGTGTCCCAGGTTTCAAAATGGGGGTGGGGGCACTTTAAGAAAAGCTTGTTCTACAAGCTTTAATTAAAGCACCCTGCCACCATATTGAAATGCAGGGATGCTGATTACACAAGACTGCAGCATGCTGGAGCATTCTGACTTGATTAATTGAGTCTGCTCTGACCCATTCTAATCAGAAAGTGTCAGAGTAGGTGTAAAAGTGCCCTAGGGACCTAGCTGATTCCAAGTTCATGGATGGTAACACAAGTTCCAGAGATTGCAATGATAATATTACTACTACGTTAGTACTACTACTACTATTACAAGCAACTTTTCATCCATAAATCTCAAAACAATTCACAAAAGAGGTCAGTATTGTAAGACACTTGCATAAAAAGAAGTGTCTACATTTATTTACGCATGCAATTAACACATAGTAATAAACAACTGTGCTGGAGTTTATTGCTTCTGGGCATAGCATTTAAACATGTGCCCAGGACCACAACATATTGAGCTGGAGCAGAGGAGCTCCAGCTGGTAGGGGGCTAGGGGGTCAGCCTTCCAGCCCAGAGCTTCTGCTCCCCAGCTCAATGTGCTGCAGAGGGGTTGGCTGATGCACCAGTGTGCTGTCGTGCGGGACTAGCCAGAAGGCAGCCCCTGCACTGTAGCACCCTGGTGCCCCAGCCTGTCCCAGTAACCATCTCACATCCTTTGTAGAACATATAATTACTTTGCTGTAGGAGTACTTGTCCTGGACAGTACTATCCTACACAGGCGTTAATTAATTTACTGTGCCTTACATGCTGATGCTTTACTGTGGAGCTAATTAGTCAGCTCCAAAGTAAAATGCACGTGTAGATGTTCCCACTGTGTTAATTTGAGAGAACTGGCAGTGGATAGTTAGGAGGAGGGGATCCAAGCAATTGCATGTTAGAGTCAACTCCCAGTTATATCCATCGCCTTTAGTTGACTTACTTATAAAGTTAACTTGTTTCTGAAGGCTTGATTACAGCTTCTCAAATTAACCAACAAACAACACAAGTTATCATTATCCACATTTTACAAATAGGTAACCAGACACGGAGAGGTGAACTAATTTACTAGGGGCAACCAAGTCAATGACCGAGCTAGAAATGAGATCTAGGCCCAAGGCCCATTTCTATTTATTATATTATACTACCTCTCCTTTAACATGCTTTGTTCCTTCAGAGGACTTCCTGTCTTGTAGCAACTGAGTGGCTAAGAAAGAGACATTCTTCCTGAAAAACTGGTGATAAGTTAAAGCTCTAGGACTCCAGCGTGTACATGTGTAGACAGATACAATACACTTCCAGAATAATAATGAGCTATTTCTGAAGAGCAAATCTACACAGAATCATATTAGAGTTTGAAGAGATTTCATAGACTACACAGGCCACCCAGAAGCAGTATTAGTGAGGGTTTTGTAGTGTACCTGCTTAACTGGATCTTCTGTGACTTAAGTCGGAAATAAATCCAGGGAAATAAATCCAGGAAGAACTCTGGAAAGTCTGCTTTACATAGTAAAATGAATTTTGTAGAACACATTATAATAAAATCTTTTTGAGATACACTATTGAAAGAGGAATTGGTTACTTTAAACATTTGGGATTAGAAAATTGTGGTGTTACAGTATAATATTTTTTTCAATGATTTAGTGATAGATTTTGATGTGGTACAAATAAAACAAGTGATATTTGCACAGCAGCTGCTGCCTTTTTGACACTACTTTGGTGATAGAAATTGTGATAAAATGTTACCAATAATTTCTTACAGCCTGTGCATGTGTAGCATTGTTATTGACAGTTTTTTCTACTATTACTTTTGACAGTTTTTCTGTTAACTGGTTCTAGCAACTGACTGCAGCAAGCTATTTTTCATATGACTCTCACGTATGTTAAGCGTAGTGTAACTGTCTCATGCAGCAAAGAACAGTTTACCCTAACGTAGATTGTGGCACTAGGTATTGGACCAACAAGCTAGTCTTTGCATCTCCTGATATTATTCATTGTGGAATTTGGTGCCAACATTAGTCTCCACGGCGTTTTCAGTTTACATTCCTTGTTGAAGAAGATGCCAAGAACCAGCAAGAAAGCATTTATTAAATTAGACAGGGAGACATTACAAAAAACCCAAAAGGAACTAGATGGATGAGTATTTATCTTCAGAGGGCCCCAGTAAAGATTTGTTCAGATAGCCAGAGAGTGTTGTTGGGCTTAGTATGACTATAGGTTTCCACCACATTTCTGTTGGCTGGCTAAACTCCTCATATTAAATTGTGCACATATATACTTGCATTGAACAAGGGGAAATTATGATTTCAAATTGTAATCTAAAGGTGTTGCATGATTAATTTATTTTTTTACCTACAAATAGTAGAAAATAATGTGCAACAAAAAATCATGCTTACCTGATAGCCTAACAAAAATATTATGAAAAGATTTTATCTTTTCTTTTAAAGTGATTAAGAGATATAAAAATGTGCAAAGAAAATTTTGAACTTGACTGGAACGAAATATTTACTGTACTCTAAACTCAGGATGAAGATTGCTTTGTATAGTCTCTATTCAGCAAAAGTCCAATTTTTGTGGTTTTGGCAATAGTTTCTTTGTGGGTTTCAATGCAATTCTCACTGAGCTGAAGACTCAGTTAAGAGCCAAAAGTTTCTCCACACCTCTCCCTTGAGGATCACATTCCAGGTTTTGGCAGCATAACTTTACTAGCATTGAAAAAGATGTCATGATCCCAAAGCACATATTTTTATTTTATATTTGCTTACATGTATCTGTATCTTAACTCCATCTTAATACAGCAACTGGGAATACACATGCACATATGCATGCACATGATATTTATTCAAATTCAAGGAGATTTTGAATTTAAGATGATCCCCCAATACTTAGATTCTATACATAGAAAATTATAAATTTATAATTTTCCATGTATAGAATTATAATTATTGGAGTGTCATCTTGAACTTGTCCACACAACGGACAGAGGGGAGAGAGAGGACAGGCACCTTGCTCCCTTGCCACTTGCCTCACCTCCTATGACCCTGCTGCCTTTCCCCATCCCCCCCCCAACTCTATGCCCCTGGCAACAGTCCCTCCATCCAATCCCCAACACTCACTGCTGCCTGATCCCTCATGGGCACTGCTGCCCCTTCCCCCAGTGGACCACTACTTGGCAGCCATGCAGGTCAGGGATTCTAACAGCAGCAGCATGGGACAAGGGATAACACAGTAACACAGGTCACAGGCTAGAGAAGCAGTGCCAGCTGCTGCCCTGTCCCCTGGTTTGTTGCTTCCCCATCTCCTGACCCACCCTCTGCCCTACTTCCCATGCATGCTGCTGCTGCCAAATCCCCTAACCTACACAGCCGACCAATCAGCAGCATAGGCCAGAGGTGGGACAGTAGTGCACTGCTGACCCATTTCCCTACCTGCATTGCCATCCCATTTCCAACCTCATCTCCTACCTCATCCCTAACCTGTGTTGCTGCTAAATTCCCTGCCTGATTTTTTGACCCAGTCACCTGAACTGCACTGATCCTTCACATCCCACTCTCACTGCTGCCCCATTCCCTACCTGATTCCCCACCTGATGCCCAACCCATGCTGATGCCCCATCCCCAATCCAATCCCTGATCCAATCCCCAACCCAGACCAGCACCCATCCTGGATGCTAAGCCTGGCCCCTGACCTGCACTCACTGTATTATTGCCGGGTCCAACCAGCAGCAGCAATTGGGCTCAGATCAGGGCTAGGGCATAACCAAAGCACTGGTACTTGAAAGCAAGATGAAGTTTCTTTCCCCCTCTCCCCCAGCAAATCAGCTGGGGGTATCTCATCTTGGATTTGAGTTAATACAGTATATTTCTAGATTATTTAAAAAAAACCCTCTTCATCATAGATTTATGATTGGAAGTACATAACAGTAATTTTGGCTAAAAAGCCAAACAAACAAGAGGGGTGCTACAATTATTTCTCAAACAGGCATTCCAAATAGGAAATTCAGAGTTAAAGCTAAACTGAAGAAATCCAAAAATGTGACTAGAAATGCAGTGCAGATATCTAAGCAACCTTAACTCTGCCCCGTATTCCTGAAATGAAATTTACAGTAATGATTAATGTATTTTGGTATTTAAAAATGGCATTGCAGGCATAGGGGTTTTTCATATTTTGACTCATGATGAGAAAAATAAAATACTGTTTTCTATTTAATAATAATAACAATAATAATAATCTGCTGCTTATGTGGTTCAGTCTTCTTAACATAAATTGTTTGTGAGGTTCAAACTTTTGTGATAAGCCTACGTAAAACTCTATAAGGCAATTAATCCCCAATCCTGTCTTTAGTGCAGGATTTAGATAGTGTTTAAATAAGACTTGGACCACACATGAAATAGAAAAGACAAAAAAAAGGTTGAATAACTGCCTTATTCCTGAACTGTGTATGAGGGAGGGTTCTATGAGGAGGTAAATGGTTTTGACCACATACTTAAAGGCTGTAGGCTTTTATACACATACTTTTTCATCCCGTGACACACTGGAGATTCATCGCTTCAGAGCAGACTCGATTAATTGGGTCTGCTCTGCACACGAGTTGACATGCACCACGCTGTGCCATGTGCAGTTGTATAAGCAGAAAAATGTGCGTCAGCATGCAGAAAATGGCAGTGGCGCATTTTTAAAATAAAGCATCTGCAATGTGTTTTCGTTCAGAACAAGCCACTGCTATTTTCTCAATGCTGACGCTCATTTTGCCACTTATACAACTGCAAGAATTGCAGTGCCAGGCGTTTTTATGTGTAAAAACGCCCTAATGTCTACCACAACCTAAACCTGAGACTGCACAACCTAAAAATAATAACCTTTAACTGTAAACGCTAAGAAGTTAACATGAAACAAAAATAACAAGCTTATCTTATTTTCTATTAAATTTAGTATGCATACAAGTATCATATGTACACACATTCCTTTTATACAATAAAACTGTTATAGGAAGATACATAGTAATGCATTATAAAGTATTCAACAACATAGGCACACATAGTTACACAGACAACATAAGACAGACAAATGTGTGCAGTGAAAACACCCCATGGGAAGAGTCTCAGGCTGTGATTTAGAGCTTGTTTAGGCCTGCTCCTTCTGAAAGCAGAGGGAGCATAATTTAGCTATGGTATTTCCTACTGTGACAAAGCTGATGTTTGAGAAGGTCATTGTGGCCATGTCTGTACATGCACGTAACTGTACAGTAGACTAATTAGCTGTGGAGTAAAACGTCACCATCTATATGTGCAATGCTATTTGACTGCAGTAAGCTAATTAATGCCATTAACGTAATGAACTGTGATTAGATACATGTGTAGACACTGATTGCAAGCGTAAATTGTGCCTGGTCAGCCCATTTCAACAGGTTACCAGACTCCTCCCTGCTGCCTAGCCACACAGCTCTGCACTTCAGCACCCTCATGTCCCAGCCAGCCCCTCTGCTGCTACTACCCAGAACCTGGGACTGACCCCCACATGTCCCTGGCCCTGCATGATCTGCTTCACCCCAGCTTAAATTGCTGCTGTCCCAGGAGCATGTGTAGACACTGTGCCCAGGTGTAGTTTACTCCAGCTCAAACTGTTCTGGAGTTTATTGCTTTGAATGAATTGCACTTGTAGATGCACCCTCCATGTCTTATTTCTGAGCTGAAGCAGTTCATGAGAGTTGTAGAAAGAAAAGGGTTTGCGGTGGGGGGTTGTCAATTTATAGAAAGTCATTGGGAGAAGGTATGAAGAGATGCTTCAGTGGAGGATCTGAATGAACGCTATTCAGTTACCTTTTGCATTTTGTTCCCAGTCAGCATAAAGTAAGTGGTAGGCAAATTGTGACAAGTTCCATAATAAACAAACATATTACCTCTAACATAAGAAGCCTAGACATCACATACTATAAATCTGGGGTAATACCACAAGTTAAATACTATTTCATTTGGGACATGGAGCACTGGAAGAACACTAGTGATGTCATTGTTTCTTCTTCTCTTTACCTGTACAGAGGCAAGGATTTCTGAGGTGATGTCTTTTATTAGACCACCAGCACAGTATAGTTAGACAAGTTTTGAATGCAAGACATTCTTCTTTGGGTCTGTTCTGTGACAAATGTGCTTCTAATGGTGTATGTGTGTCTCTGTACTTTGTAATCTTTCTGTGAAAGTTTATTCTGGTGCATAGTTGCTCTTTAGTTTCACCCATATAATTCACCCATTCACCCATGGGGGCATTTGGTGAATTCAATCAGATATATCACATTTTGGAAAAAGCATGTGTGGGAACCATGGGTTCTGATGGGTCTGTAATGGCAGGGTGGAATGTGTTGACAGGTTCATCATTTCTTACCAAGGAAGTCTCTGTCCTGCTTAATATCTGTTAAACAGTGGGGAGTTTGCTTCTGATGGTGAGTTGGACAAAGTTAGTTTGAAAGCCAAGAGTGGAGGGGTTGGGAATATTTCTCTCAAGGGCTGATCTTTAAACATTTGGGTCCTGAAGAGAGGGTTTACAACTGAAAATTAAGGTACAACCAACCCTTTATCATATAGGCAGTCCTCGGACTTACGATACAATTGGTTCCTGAAAACCTCATCTTAAGTCGAAACGGTGTAACTCAGAACCAATTTCTCATAAGGAACAACATTATAAATGGGGGATTGGTTCCTGAACCAAGGCCCAATACCCTATTTTCACCAAAAATACCCCAGAATTTTGTACACAATCAATTATAGATGAGTAATATAGCTACATTAATGTATTTATAATGTAAATAGCAATCATATTGATTTAAAAGGACTTCTTTGAGGTGACTTTGCTAGAATTTGAAGGGCTCTTGGTTGGACTTTTGGAAGCGTTCTTGGTGGGAGTCTTCTCAGGAGTCTTGGCTGCAGGTTTTTCTGGAGTCTTACCTGCTTTCTTAATGAAAGTGTTCAAGGAAGTTTGGACAGATGTTCTCCAGGGAATGTGTTCACTGGCATGGAGTCCTATCGGATCAAGCATTGTAAAGTCGAAACTGACATCATAAAGTTGAAACAGGGTGTCGATTTATAAACATTGTAAGTGTGAAACATTGTAACTCGAAACATTGTAAGTCAAGGACTGCCAGTATATATCATAACTCCAACTCTGATCAGGAGCACATTACTAAAACAGGCATTGGAAAGTGGTAACTTTTTAAAAAGGGACAGCATACTGTGTGTTAGCTGAACAATAGATATGGGGGGAAAAGCTGTTCTAATTTATGGATAATCCACTCCTAGTAAGGCTAAGAGGAAAAATATAAAATATTTCACCTATGTAGTAATATAAATTGATGTAGGGAGGGGCATGGCAGAAATGAGTTGATTACTGTACTATAAGAATTAGGAGCATGTTTGGGTAGAATGGCCAGCATGGAACTAATGTTGAGAAGGAAAGATACAGAATGATGTATACAGTTTGGCCATTACCAGAGGAGGAGCAATAACCAAGGTGTGCACATAGCAAAAGGAATGGGGTGCAGGGGGTGGGGGGAGGTTGGTGAAACTGAAAGGCTGTCTACCTTTATAAGAAACAAACTGAGGAGGACTTTGTGAACACAGTTTATGGTATTCTAATAGAGCCCCTTGCACAGTTTTGGAGAGTCTCCTCGTTTTCTCATCATTATTCTTAATATTACGCTTACATGACTACAGAGCTTCACAATGCCACTCTCTCAGACTCATTATGAATGCAGAAATGGGTGGAGCACACAAGGGACCCAGGGAAAAATAAACAACAGTTTGTCATATTACAGTAAAATATTATACACAGTAAAATGTAAAAGAGCATGCAGCATACAATTAGCAGCTAGTATGATCATACTAAATACCCCGCTTCAGTTAGAAATAAAAACATAACAATCTGATACTAAGGACTACATGCAGGAAAACTCTTGCCAAAATGTTGAAAATTGGATTAGAACACATTGTAGTGCACAGAACAATTAAGGCTGGATTATGTTAGACTGAGTTGACTGTGATATTTCCATCTGGGACACAGGTAAGTAGTGGTAGGTAAAATTTCTGCTGCCCTGCTCTGATGAACAGAATGGCAGAAGCCTGTTTTCATGCACGAGGACAGTAGTGGTTTGCCTGAACAGAAACATACGACAAAATGTGTCTCAATGTGGTTGGAAATGTTGGATAGCAGGAAAAATCCATAGGATAGTGTCACAGGACACTAAAATGCCCTGCTCCTAGAAAGAGGGACAGGTGCCGGTTGCCGGGGCAACCGCAGTTGGGTCAGCTGACCAGAAGGGGGCAGGGCCTGGCCTATATAAACAGCCTAGGCCAAGGCCAAGGCCAAGGCGGCAGTTCCCCTCTGGCAGCAGAGGAAGAGAGAGCTCTGCGGGAGTAGAAGCTAGATGGCCTGAACAGCTTCAGCTGAGGACTGGGGGAGCAAGCCCTGGTAGGGTTTTGAATGATGGCTAGCCAGAGGGCTTAGAAACTGTGTTTTAGCCAGATGGCTTGGAGTTTATGTTGTAGCCCAGGGTCTTGAGTTTTCTGTTGGTAGTTGTTACACTGGAGGACCGGGTGAGGTTGTAGGGGTTGGAAGAGGCCTCATAGGAGCTCCCCAGTAGTGTGGGGGTTCCTGGTGCTGGAGAGGGTGCCGTGTTTTGGGGGGCATATAGACCCTGGCCCCAGTGGGGCAGTGTTGTATGGGGGAAGCCCCAGGGCGGGCGAGCGCACAGGCAAGGAGCCCCGGCACGGGTGAGTGACCCAAGAAGGCGGGTCTGGGGCCAGGCACGGCTACGTCCACCTGAGCCCCGGTGGGGTTTGTAGACCCAAGGAGGGGGTGCACTGACCCCAACCCCAAGAGGGGGCACAGTGTACTGGGGGCCAGGCACAGCTATGGCCACCTGAGCCCCAATTGTGAGATTCCCCAGGGAGGGGAATTTGGGGGCCAGGCACAGTTACAGCCACCTGAGCCCCGATTGCGAGACGAGGCTCCAGTGCAGGCAGGGAGCACGAGACAGGAGCCCAGTGTGGGCGGGATTGTAAGAGGGAGCCCCGGTGTGGGCACGGCTGTGAGAGGCCAGAGAGCGTCCGCAGGGAGCGTGGAGAAAGGCCCCAGTGGGGCGACTAAGACGAGCCCAGAGGACGTCCATGGGGGCACGGGCTATAGTGAGGGCGCAGCAAAGGAGTTTAACAAGACAACGTCCGGTACATCTGAGAAGTTTGGGACGTAGTATAAGGGGTGGTAGGAGCCATGCACAGCCCATAAGGCTGGGGAGGGGCACCAAATCAATCTACATAGAACGGGGCCAGGATAAATAAGAGCACCGTGTCCAAGGGACAAAAGACCATGTGCAGTCAGGCAGGGAGGTGTGTCTGGGACCAGGGGCTGATCTCCATGGAGATCAGCCCCCATGGATACAGTGCCTTCATTGGGTGCATCCAGATGAGTGCACACATGCCTCTTGTAGCATCTCAAAGCCCTTTGAGACACTGCAAAAAGTACATGCTGGAACAAAATTTACAGCAAATTTGCAAATTTACAGTGCAGGGGCAAAATTAGGCCCCTGGATATCCAGGGGTCAAAAAATACCCCAGGTGAAAAAAGTGAGGCAGGACACAGTCCAGGTCCATGCCCTGAAGCAACCAGAGGCTTGGGTCCTCCACAGAGATGTTCTGGTAGCCAGCCAGAGCATCTCTATAGTTGGCCCTCGTCCCAGTGGTGAAGCACGCTGCCTGACCTGACCGGACCATGTCAAGACCCCGCCCCTGCCCCCAGCCCCATCCCGTGCCTGCTCCCCAGATCACTGCCCCACCTGTCTCCATCCACTACCTGCCCCCCAAATCCCCCTAAATCGCTGTCCTGCCCGGCCCCAGCATCCCGGCAATTTTGAAGAAAAAAAAAAAAAGCCCTGCACTCACTGGGAGTAGCAGCTGCTGTTGGGGTCACTGGGGCCTTGTGGCAGAGCCCCCCGCCCCCTCATACAATAGGGCAGCAGGGACTGGTCCTAGCCACCTGGCACCCACACTGCCACTGCCCCACTGCACGGGTGTGGCCCGGGTCAGCAGGGCATCACATGTCACTGCGTGTTATCGGGCAGCTGAGACCACTGCAGCTGTCACCAGGGGTCCACCACCACTCAGCCCGAGTGGCCCTAGTTGCCTGACAGGGCACAGGGCCACATGGTGCGCTGCTGACCTGGCTACACTGGGAACATCTTCTAGGGGATAGCTGTCTGCTGCTTCCAAAAGTGTGGCAGGGCATGGAGTCACTGCTGAGTCTACCCCCATCCCTGCCCTCCCTGTGGGCTACAAACCCTGGGCTGGGGGAGGGGACTCAGAAGGGGAAAGGGGAGGAAGGCTAAGTTCCCCCCATTTGGTAGACTTGACAGTGACACATGGCTGTCCCCTTCCTCTGCCTCCCCTCCTTGACTTTCCAATCTTCCTCCCTGGGGCTTGCACCCCTCCACTCTCCCTCAGGAGTGCTGTAGCCCCCCAGTGGAGGCCCAACAGCATCTCTAGCTCCGTTCCAGCTCTGTGATATCACCACTCCAAGATCCCAGCCCCAGACACAGCTCTGGGGAACTGCATTTACATGGTGCATGGATGGGCAGGGAGCTGCATCTGGGGCTGGGGCCAGGATCATGGAGCAGTGACAGTGTGGAGCCAAGGTAGGGCAGAGCTATGATTCACTATCTTCATGCCCCTGCCTGCGGAACCTGTGCCCATTGCAGGGGCGTGCAAGCAGCAGATTGTGGCTCTGACCCAGCCCCATACTGTCACTGCGCCCACAACCCCGCCTTGTGATCCCAGCCTCTCCCACCCATCCCACTCCTGGACACTGCTGTCTGGGGCCACATCCCACATAGTGAATTTTGGTGAATTGTTGCATAGAGGAAGAGAGGGAATTGGTGAACTGGCTCACAACAGCTTACCAAAACAGCTTATGTGGCCCATGGGCCCAAATAATTGCCAACCCCTGCTCTAGAACAAGTGGACAATTTCAATATACACATAAGCAATCATTCAGACAGAGTCTGATCATCTCTAGTTTTTTGTAGGATGATTTCCATATTTTTAAAAATAAAAAAGACCCCAGTTCTACTGTTAGCTAGTCAAACAGATGCTGTAGGGATTTATTTTATTCTACCAATGAAACCAAAAGCTGCAACATCCACCCATCCCAAGAATCTTCTTTGTTCTTCTTTTGAGTTTTTACAAGAGTTGTAAAAAACTCATTACTGTTCATTGCATAAAAATATTTTTTTTTCCATTAAAACAGTGGCCTGCTTTTAATAAATCCCAAAGTTATTGTTGGCTCAGTATAACCAAATGAATATTTTTAGTGTGAAAGTCATGAAATTTAATACACTCTGTAAAACTCTTCAAATCTTTCAACAACTCATTTAGTCTATGCAGATGTCAAGAGAGCCAAATTTGTATTTTAAACTCTTATAAAGCTATTTTTGACCTTTCTGTTGTTGCTTAGCTCAATAAGTAGGAGAAGTTGTACCAGCAATGTTTCTTTTGGGTTTCTTTTGGAAAGGGATTTTGCCTTCTGTTCTGCAGAAAGGGCAACACTTCAAGGCTTTGCTGCAAATGCAACACATTTCAACATTGATGTTACATCAGTACATATGTAAATATTTCTTGCACTGTGACTTGCAGCTTAGTCAAGTAGCTTTTTTAGTATAATCTGTTCAAGTCATAAACTTCAGTGAAACGTCCTTCAATGAAATTCTTACCCCATTAAAGTTAAAGGAAATTTTGCCATTGGATTCAGTTATTACTGATAAGATTTCAACTCTGATGGTTTTAATGAATAAAAGTGACTGAAAGCTATTTGGCATCTTTCAGTTCATCAACCATTGTCTCTGCATTCAACGTATCAACTAAAAAACTGTTCTCCCATTTCTTCCACTTCTTACCAACCAGATTTTTTTTTTTAATTTATAGTTTCACAATAGTATACTGGTTCTTGTCTGCACACCAGTATAACAGACCTTTAGAGAAACATAGCACCATTAGTTCCTAGTTTTATGAAACTATTATCACCATCATAATTCAAAATGGAAAATACTTCAAATATGGCTTCAGGATAGTTCCAGTTCTGAAAAGCACTGCAGTTCTGGACTTCAAAATTTACTCTTATGTGATATTTCCCTGCCTGTTCACATCTTAGCTGAAATGGCCCAGTCAGAACTTATAATCATTTATTTACCATGACCTGAAGATACTTCCACTGCCACTGTACGTCACTATGCTGTCTCTCAACTTGTAAAGCCAACTCCATTGCTTGTTTTTAAATGTATGATTGCTTGTTCTAATGAGTGCTCCAGACCAAGTAATTTAGATCAGTCTGTATAAAACTAATCTACCCTATCATTATTTACAACTTCACCAAGTTGCAAAATCTGCAATTTTTGCCAGTAATGATCTGGATGCGTTCTGCTATATAATCAGTCAAGATATTGAATGGCTTTGGGGGAAGAACAGATCCCTATAGGATCCTAATGGAAAAAGCCCCATCATACAGTGATTGTTTAAATTTTCTTCTGTAATCTTTAAATTTATTTATTTTTAAATCAAAACATAACACAGAATTAAGGAGATCAATAATAAAGAACAGCAAGATGTTCCATCTAGTAGTCTCACTAATTGTGATTTCATCCGTATTTTTACAGATGGGGCAAGTGAAGTGAAAACAGACTAAGTCACAGAGTAGGTCATCCAATCAGCCAACAATAAGCCTATCTATACTACAGCAGCTGCAGCAGGTCTCCAGCAGTACACGCCCCACCTACCCTGTCCTTGTCACACCCACCCAAGCTTGCTGAATTGTTCCATACCCAGAAGCTCACCAGTAGGGCTATTCCGCTTTCATCCCTAGCAGCCTCTTTCACTTCTACTGGAGATTGAGGGTTCAAGAGTGGACGCTGGGGATGACTCTGGAGTACCCTGACTGGTTAACTTCTGGTTTTGAAGTACAATCAACATCTTCAGTCCCATGCTGCCCAGGACACATCACGCTGTGGTATAAACAATCCTTTGGTCTATTGACCTCCAGCCCTGTCTTTTGGCAGCGTCTTGAAATTCACTTTCAACAAATACTCATAAAGTCACCCATATGTTCACACTCATGAATATTCACACTAATAAACCTAAAGCAGTTAAATAGTCATGGAAAATGAATAATATGTGAATGCAGCTATATCAAAATTCTCTTTTGAATTTCAGTAAATACAAGCAGAATTCTTTTCCATTACTGAAGCAACTATTAGTACCACTGTGGAACCCACTATATACACAGTTGGCAGCACTAGTATACATTCTGTCAAGCAAAAGACACTTAAATTGAATGTGAAATTACCACTGGACAAGTTATATACATCTACATGCTAATATATTAATCAAGACTTTACAATTTTCCCAATGACTCTCATTTTTATAACCTTTACAAGTACTACCTGTAGTACTTTCAGTTTAGTTTAATGTCACGTACACCCATTTTAACTCATTTTTCCCATTGTTTTCTATACAATGTCACATCTGTAATAGGTCTTATTCACGTACTGCCTATACAGTTTCACCTCTGCTCTGAAAAAAAATGTTGATTAATGGGCTAAAGTCCACCCTTGAATTAAACTGCAACTGGATAGGTGGCTTTACCTTAGCTATAAAATCATTTGCTCCAATAAGTGGTCTAGATCCATCGGTATACTAGAATCATCTGCAAATTTTACCTGAAGTAATTTGGATGTTTCTTTCCATTTCATTGATCATGATAGTGAATGACTTTAAGTAAAGAACTGATCCCTGTGAGACCCTACCATGGTGATTCTCAACCAGAATACTGTGAAACCATGGGGTGCCTTGAGACCCTTTCAGTGGTGATATGGGTGCCACGTAATGTTAGCATCATTAGGTGTGGAAACATGATTTACAAAATAAACCCTGCAATTTCAGTGAGGAATCTGTAGTGTTGGAAACATTCTAACTTATTGTGGTCTGTCCAAGTTGCTTTTTTACTGGAAGTCAAAAAACTAGTGAAAACTAAGATCTGACATTTTCCATGGGGTGCTTTCAGTATATTGAGAGATGATTTGAGTCCATCAAGGGATGCCTTAACTCTAAAAAGGTTGAAAACCACTACACTACCAGAAATACTTTTGTCAGATGATTGTCTGTTGATAATTATCTCCTATAATCTTTCAGTTAGCCAGGGTTTAATCCACTTAATATGGACCATATTGATTTTGTAAATTTATTTTTATATTGTAAACTTAACCCTCAGAAGGAAATTCAATCCAACCAAAATATTTTCAAACTTAAATGTTTTGAATTAAGAAAATAAATCTGTATTCAGGGCCTGAAAAAACAATTTTAAACATCTGTTTAGATGCCTTAATTAGCCCTTTATGAACCTAAACATCCTTTACTGATACCCAAGTACAGATTTAGAGGCCTAAATTTAGGCACCTACACTTGAAAACTGGATTTTAATGTTGCATTATCAAACTTTTTTGCTGTTATCCTAAAAAAAAAAATCAGCTTGCTTCATTACCTTATCACCATCCAATATTTATGTATGGAGTAACTAGATAACATAAGATATTTATTAGATATCCTAATATGAATAAAATTAGAAAATTTAGACATGTTTAGGTGCCTTCAAATAAAAATGCCCTAGTTTTCCAAGTTCCTAAGTACCTACAGCTTCCAGGGATGTTAATAGTACTAGAAAATGATCATCAAGTGAGCATTAAATTAGTCAGGGTTTAATGCAAGTTGAAGTTGAGCTGCACACTTAACAGAGGAACTCAACTACTTCTATGTAGGAAAGTTACAATGTATTCTTCTTGGAGACGCAGGATTGCTGAATATAAAATGAGTTTTATGAAAATTTGCAAGTAAACTGTCAATTCAATTGTGAGTTAAATGGATTTTAAATGGTTCCTTTAAGGAATGTAAGACTGTATCTGAGGTTTGTTTTGAACAATTTCAACAACAAAGCAGACTGCAAAATTCTTAAGTGAAAAAAGTCAATGAAACCAAAGTTTCAAGGAATTTAGAATCAATAATTATTTTGATATCATAATCCAAAAAATCTGCTTCAAAAAGAGACAATATTTTTCTATTATAAAAACGTCCAGAATAAAGATATCCTTCTCTAAAATGGCTTTCCTTTCATAAGGGGAAGCAATTGTATTTTGTTTTATTTTTTAAAGAAATTCAGTCCACAAACTTCGTTTAACTTCAACATTGGCTACAGCCTCCATTCTCATGAACCTCATAGAATTGCTCTCAGCCTCCAGGCATTGTGCAGCATATCTTTCCTCAGAACAGAATCATAGAAAATTAGGAATGAAAGGGACCTCTGCAGGTCATCTAGTCCAACCCCCTGCTCAAGGCAGGACCATCCCCAACTAGATCATCCCAGTCAAAGCTTTGTCTAGCCAGGTTTTGAAAACCTCCAGGGATGGAGCTTCCACCACCTCTCTGGGGAACCTGTTCCAGTGCTTTACTACCCTCCCAGTGAGAAAATGTGTCCTACTATCCAACCTAAACTTCCCTTGCTGCAACTTGAAACCATTGCTCCTTGTTCTGTCTTCTCCCACCACTGAGGACAGTTTAGCTCTCCATCCTCTTTGGAACCACCCCTCAGGTAGTTGACGGCTGCTATTAAATTCCCTCTCAGTTTCCTCTTCTCTGGACTAAGTAAACCCAGTTCCCTCCATCTTTCCCCATAAGTCATGTTTCCAAGCCCCTTCACCATTTTTGTTTCCCTTCCCTGAACCCTCTCCAATTTGTCCACACCCTTTCTTTATTGGGAGGCCCAAAATTGAACACAATACTCCAAATATGGCTACAACAGTGCTAAACACACGGGAATAATCACTTCCCTTGACCTGCTGGCAATCAATGCAACCCAGTATGCTGTTAGCCTACTTTGCAACAAGGACACACTTTTGGCTCATATTCAGCTTATTGTCCACTGTAACCCCCAAGTCCTTTTCTTCAGAGCTGCTGACCACCAGTTGGCCCCCAGCCTGTACTCGTGCATGGGATTGTTCCATCCTAAGTGCAGGACTTTACACTTGTCCTTGTTGAACCTCATGAAATTCCTTTTGGCCCAATCCTCCAATTTGCCTAGGTCACTCTGAATCCTAGCTCTACCCTCCAACATATCTACTACTTCCCCCAGCTTGGTGTCATCTGCAAGCATGATGATAGTGCACTGTATGCCATCTTCCAGGTTATTGATGAAGACATTGAACAAAACCAATGGGGCACTCCACTGGATACTGGCTGCCAACTAGATGTCAAGCCACTGATTACTACTCTCTGAGCCGAGTTTTCTATCTACTTTACAGTCCATTCATCCAGCCCATACTTCCTTAGCTTACCTGAGAGAATGTTGCGGGAGACCGCATCAAAAGCCTTTCTAAAAAAATTCAAGGTATATTATGTGATGGGCTAGCTGGCGGTGACTTAGCCCAGGGGTTTTGAAAGGGCAAAAGATGATTGGAAGACTTGGGATTCCCTTTCCTCACCAATCTGGTAATGATTTGGCCCAGGGTTTTGAAGGGGTAGAAGATGATTGGAGGCTTGGGATTCCCTTTTCTCACCAATCAGGCCCCAGAGACTTGCCCTCCATGTCCCCTGATTGGCCCCTTGGGTCACCTGAAGGTGGATAAAAGGGGCAGTGTGACTGACTCAAGGGAGACCAGTGAGGGCCCACAAGGAGCTTCAAAGAGCTGGACCAGCGGGGCGGGAGCAGTTGCCCCAGAAGAGCCTGAAGGAGTGTGGCCTGCAAGCAGCAGTTGGACCCTCAGCAGTGCAGCATGCAGCCAGCAGAAGAGGCTCCCCGCTGGGCTCCAGGATTGCCTACAAGAGGCTATAGCCAGCAGGAGAGGGTCCCCTGCTCCATCAAGGATCTGAGCAGCAACCTGAGGGGTTCCCAGCTCTGCTTCCAGCTCCGCCAATAAGAGACCAGGCAGCTTGACGTGAGTCTGGGGCTCCGGGAAGGTCAAGACCCCTAGCAGAGCCAGCACTGGTGGCTGTGTGGTAGAGTTTCTGACCACCATGTGGGAGATCTGAGTTTAAGTCCCAGGTGGGCTGAGTGAGCAAACAGGGAGAAATTCTTCTTATAGCGGAAAGGGTCCATTGCGTTTTCCCCCTTTCTCCCTCTCCAGGTACCTAAGCCCTATATTCCTTGTCATTTGACATTTTGTATTTTGTGCCTTTTTTATTTCACCAACCAGTATTGTTTGTTCTGCTGTTCGTGTTTTACATTTTGGTTACCCCTCTCTTTGTCAACTGGATGAATATGTCTATGATTGTAAGTGTCTAATCTTTGTTGAATCCTGCCCCTTTGAGGCATTGTAGTGTCCCCTATACCCCCTGGTTTATATTGGTTATGTTCCCAGTATTGTTCTCTCTTTAAAAGGTATATGGTTAAGTCCCCATTGGTGGTCTGGCTCTGCTCTATAGGGGGAGGAGAGTCCCTACACCTCCCACAGTGCTTGTGCACCTGCTTTGATCCCTTCAGTTGGAGAGGGGGTACCTCTTGAACTACTGATCGGGTTACATTTACATCCACCAGTCTCCCCACATCCACAGAGACAGTCACCTTCATCATAGAAGGAAATCAAGTTGATCAGACATGACTTGGTCTGGGCAAATCCATGGTGACTGTTCCTAATCACCTTCTTCTAGTCCAAGTACTTAGAAATTGTTTCTTTGAGGACCTGCTCCATGATTTTTCCAGGGATTGAGGTGAGGCTGACTGGTCTGTAGTTCCCTGGATCTTCCCTTTTCCCTTTCTTAAATATGGGCACTATGTTTGCTCTTTTCCAATCATCCAGGACCTCCCCTGATAGCCATGAGTTTTCAAAGATTATGGCCAATGGCTCTACGATCTCATCAGCTAACTCCCTCAGCACCTTCAAGTGCCTCTCATCCAGCCCCATGGACTTGTACACATTCAGCTTTTCTAAGTAGTCCCTAACCTGTTGTTGCCACTGTGGGCCTCCCTAAACTGTGCTGCCCAGTGCGGTAGTTTGGGAGCTGACCTTGTCTGTAAAGACAAAGGTGAAAAAGGCATTGAGCACTTCAGCCTTTTCTGCATCCTTGATCACTAGATTTCCTCATCCAGTAATGGACCCACACTTCCCCTGATCCTCCTCTTGCTACTGACATACTTGTAGAAATCCTTCATGTCCCTTGCTCGCTGCAACTCCAATTGCACTGTGGCCTTCCTGATTTCATCCCCTCATGCTCAAGCAAGGATCTTATATTCTTTCCTAGTTATTTGTCCAAGTTTCCATTGCTTATAAGCTTCATTTTTGTGATTTAGTTTACTGAAGAGTTCCCTGGTAAGCCAAGCTGGTCTTCTGTCATTCTTGCTAGTCTTCCTGCACATCAGGATGCTTTGTTCAAAGCTTCAAAAAAGGCATTTTTTTCCTAGCTTTCCATCCATATTAAAGAACAAAGATTTCATGTATCAGCATCTTCTGATAAATGTTCAGCTACAATTGTCAGAAGGAACTGAACATTAATCCAAAATATTTCTTTTAAATACATATCTATGCACCAGATTTACTCAACTGAGGGTGCAAGAAGATGTTGAGATATGTGCAAGGCAGAAATCTGTAGAAGTTAAAGGAGTTAACAATGTTAAAAACAAATATGGGCAGTGTGCACACTGATGATTGCAGAGGGCAGGAGTGAGTAGCAAACTGGAATGTATGCTTACACTACATCAAGTGGTCCAAACCCATCTGGTTGTTTTGCATTATTCAGTGGCATAAAGAAGCCAGAGCATATTTGGTAAACTTGGTCTTAAAAAGTTAAAATAAAAAAAGTTTTAAAGTTTAGATTTAATATCTTCAAATCATTAAATATCATACAGTAACTTTCTTTTAGGAGTTACTTGTTAATGTTCATGCATGGACAAACAACAATAATAATTCATGTATGGCCATTAAACAGTTAAATAAAAGAAAGGAAAAATGTGTTTAAATGGATTTAAGGCTGAGAATACTATCATAATTTATGGCAAAAATTTTAGGCATGATGGTCCAGAAATAATGCAAGAAGCAAGGATTTTTGGAATTGTATCTTATTGGATCAACTCAATATTTGGAATAAAGTTAGGCAAGCTTTCCAAAGTAAGGCATCCTTCATTGGGTCTGAGGAGAGAAGCCAGCATTGCAGCAGTTCACTTAAGAACAGAGCAGAGAGCTGTCAGGTTGTGGCTGAGAGGGAGGAAGGGAGGTGCAGGGGCAGAGGTGGAAGAAGGGGAGAAATTCCCAGGGGTAGTAAACAAACTATTAGCAGAAGAGAAGCTTGATTAATAGGAGATCAACACCTAACAAAAGGAAGCAGAGCCATTTTTATCTATTTTATGTACAAGGAGTTTCAGGGATCAAATAGATTATAACATTCCATAAAATTAATTCCAGTGTTCAGTCTTTGGTTACTAGTGTCCAGCCAACTTGCGTATTAGGCACTAGCCTTTACACTAATATTCCATACCTTGAAGGTGTAGATGTCTGTCTGAAATACCTACAAGAACATGGAGTATCCTCAGATTTGTAACATTTTGCACAAATCTTCCACTTCATCATCACTCACAACTTAATTTTCAACAATTAATACTTCCTCCAAACCATGGGCACAGAAATGGGCACAAAGATGGCACCTCAATATGCCTCCTAGGCCTCTGCAAAGCAGCAAGTATTTGCTTTGGATTCAGATTCAGCAGGACAGCAATTCGATTTGGTGATTCTAATCACTGTCCCAATTTGATTCGGCCAATGCAGATTCTAAGATTCTGCCATAGACTATAATAGGGAATCACTAAAATAACCTTGTCATTATTTTGCAGATTTGAATGCAAACAGCAGAGATGGCATCCCCTTCTGAGGGCATAAAGCCCATCAAGTTTCAGGGAGATAGGTGCAGGGGTTTCTGTGAAATTGCGCCTAAACTGCTGAAAGCAAAACTCATGTCACTTGTGTGTGTTAAGGCAGAGTGAGATGGATGCAGGAGTGATGGTAGCCCCTCATGAATAAACTCTTGCACAGTTTGAGCCAAGGTTTATTGTTTCCAGGTGCAGTATTTGCATGTGTGCCTGGGGCCACAGCACATTGAGCCGCGGTGGTGCAACCCGGCTGGCAGGGGACTCAGGGGGTCACCCTTCCAGCTTGGAGCTACTCTGCCCTGTCTCAGTGTGCTCTAGAGGGGCTGGATGAGGCATGAGGGTGCTACAGCGTAGAGCTAGCCAGCAGGCAGCCCCACACTGTAACATCCTTGTGTCCCAGCCAGTCCTGGGCACCATCTATACATGTATTGCAGCATACTAAATAGCTCTGCCATAGGATAGTACTTGTGTCAGGCAGTACTAACCTACAGTGGAGTTAATTAGTTTACTACAGCCAACTAGCACTGCACATATGTAAAAGCTGATGCTTTACTACAGAGCTAATTAGTCAACTCTGCAGTAAAGCACACACGTAGATGCCTCCCTGAAGCAGGAATTTCTAGAGAATTGCAGCATCTGACTTGATATTTTCATCATCTGGATTGAACACCTGGACTCACATACTGACTTCCACCACAGGTTAAACAACCATCACCCCTTGATCCAACTTTTTCTGGAATACTCCTGCATCAGCATCAACTTTTTAGCATGATCCATCTCTGGGATGGCATCCTACAAAACACCATATATGTTAAAAAAAACAAACAACAAGCCACCATCCTTGTGTCCACAAGATCAGCTACAGTTCATACTCATAGATTTTCATAGATTTCATAGACATCAGGGCTGGAAGGGACCTTGAGAGATCATCAAGTCCAGCCCCCTGCCCAAAGGCCAGGAAGTCAGCTGGGGTCATAGGATCCCAGCAAGATAAGCATCCAATTTGCTCTTGAAGGT
>NW_017728918.1:102178881-102205520 GCF_001723895.1 Crocodylus porosus | reverse complement strand
CCCTTGGGGGCTCTTGCCTTGCCCACAGATTGTGCCAGGGCTGGGGCAGGGGTGGGCTCAACAAAGATCAGACCTTGAGAAAAATATTCCCAGTCCCACCACTTCCAGTTTGTAAACCACCCCCTAACTTTGCTTAGCTCATCATCAGAAATGAACTCCCCACTGCTCCACAAACAAAATGAAACACAGACTTGTCTTAGCAATAGATACTGAGCCTGCCAACACACCTCCACTGCTACTACAATCAACACCCCCACAACAAACCCATCAGGACCCAGGGATCCTACATACACCTACAAATGTGGTATATCTGATCCAAAGCACCAAGTGCCCGCCTGGTAACTACATGGGTGAAACTAAGCAGCAATCATGCACCAAAATGAACTCGCACAGAAAAAACTGCGAAGGATAGAGACATACATACATCAATAGAATCACATTTTTCACAAAACTACCACTTCCTTTCGGACCCCATTATCCTTGTGCTCAAATGAAATCTACCTAACACCTTTAAAACATGAGTTTTGGAGAGCCCCACCTCTGTATGGATTCAGTTCTACCAAACAATAAAATGCCACACAGGAAAGGGAGTCAAACTAGATGTTTATCCCAAAGGGTTCTGGGTATTAAGTTGCTTGGGATGATTAAATTAACAGAACTTAATCTTTTTATATTCTCTCCAAGCTATTCACTAAATTCAGTTTAATTTTTAAAACCTCTATTATGTATTTTTATGTATATTTTAAAAAGGCTTAACTTTCATTTCTGTATTTTAAAAGGCTGCCTAGTTTCCATTTTCAAATTATAGCCTTTGCCTGTTTCTTTATTTTTCTCTATTTTTAGAGTACATATTTTACTCTAACAGTCTCCCTGCCAAAAATGAAAATTACTTTTTCAGTTGACTAATTTGAGTACATTTGTAATAAATCTCTCATTCACAAACTCATAGCTCAATGACCAAGATAAGCCCAGAACAACTTTAAAAACAACGTACAACTAGGCAAAAAATATTCATCAGCATAATTTCAAGTCTCTGCAATCCACTTTAGACACAGGACAAATTTATCTTCCAGCTGTCTCAGAAGCTGAAGTTCTCATTATATATAAAACATTATTTGAGTCAAAGCAATTTATCAGATTTTTTAAAACATTCAGCTCAGTGGTGTTTGAAATCTGTGAAATTCTGCAGTTACATGCAGATGGTGGATCCCCCAGCACATCCTTCCATATTAAAGAACAATTATATTTCCCCATTTTATGTATATCCAACAAAGATTTTCAGCTACACTTAAGCTGCCAATATGATCCTTAGCTGAGTAAAGTTGGGATGCTCCCTTTCTTATCCTTTTGGCCTGTTCAATATATAATATTTACCTTGTTCAGATTTTGGCTGAGTTGAGCTTTCTTTTACAACTGAAGAATGCTATATATTTGGCTGCCTACCTCCCCGGTTTCAATGGAGGTAGACAGTGGCCCTTTAGCCTGTCTTAAGCACCATGCCAAAGGCAAATTATTGCAAAAATGAGAATCAGAAGTCTCTGTTGTAACCTGAGAGCACCCACCCACAGCCCTGGATAGAAAGCAAGAAAAAGGATTTGACGTTCACTGTCATATCTGGTAGTTTCGGTGGCCACTAAAGAGAAAAAATATATATCATCTTTGTGACTAATCCATCACGACAGATTTTAAACCACACATGCATAGCTAGAAGTCATCTTTAATTAAGAATAACTATAATTTGTATGTGGTTTTAATTTGGGGTGCTCACTTCATTCATTTTAATACCTAAAGCATGGCAAAATTTGGAGTTGAGGTGGTAAGTCTCATTTGAAAACAGAGGCTTGTAATTTATTTCCCAAAATATTCTTCTCTGGGGCTGAAAGTCTCTACGCTTCACATACCCAAAAGGTATGATTTCTTTTCTTTTTTTTTTTTCCAAAATGTTTAAGAAAATTATTTTCTCCAGATGTTAGCTAACTGAGCAAGAAAATAAATTGTTAGACATTCAGTGATATAATGATATCTCAGTAAACAGCAGATCTTTAAGTTGTTCAACTTTTCCTAGATCCACTTCACAGTGAAGGACACTCATTGTCAATCTAAAAAATAAATGGAAAATGTATAAGCAACTGAAAATGTGTTTTGCATCTGTGCAGCAAGAATCCCTCTGACCTCAGTGAGACTCATCATCTTAGTAAAGTTAAGCATGTGGTCGCATCTTTGCAAGATTAGGGCCTTCATTTTGAAAGATGCATAAATCCCTGAAGCCTTATGGAATTGTGAAAAACTACGAAGCAAGCATATTTTTAATTACATCATCCACAGGATGAGAGAAATGGTGCAGAAACTAACTGTGAAATGGAAAAGATTAGCTGCACATTCTGCCATAAGACAAAAACAGGAAATTAAAGCTCTATTATTGCAGTATTAAAATTACATATTTAAACGTAATCAGAAAAAAATGTCATTCCAGTATTAATTCACTCATATTGAACAGACGACACAGCTTATGGCATACTATTATTGTGTTCAGCCTCTTACTAGCACAGACTTTTCTCAAGCCAGATCCCAAACCCATTGACTTTACTGAGCTATAGGTAGAGCCCAAAAAGTTGGAAGGGAAATGGCAAACAGAAGAATATTTGTAGTATATTTTTTAGTTCTGATGGCTTTAGTATCTAGTCAACCAAAGTTTTGCACTTGTTCGTTTTAAAGTAAATGTTACATTTCACAGAAGGGTCCTCACATCTTACAAAAAAGAATCTCATAAACTACTTGCTCTTCCACCTGCCACTACATATATCACTTCCCCAGTTGATAACTGTACAAAATAACCTACAATCACGGTGGCTACTGCACTTCCAAGATTGCTCTCCATCTTGGATTTTAGGTACTGCTTCTTGTAATGAAGGGATTGAATCCCTACAGAGAAAAGTCCTGAAAGCCTAGAAAAGCATTATCAGATCTCCATGTATCACAACATTTGGAAAGGACTGCTGTAAAAATCAGCAACATTTTACTACAGGCAAATGAGTCGCATTTGGCGAAGTATGCTCAGTAAGTATGAATTAACACTGAAAAGAAGAACCATAATTTTACAACTGTTTTTCTTTTGTGTTTACTCTAAGATTTCAAAAGTACTGCAGTAAATGTGGGACTTCCCTGATACTATTGTTTAAGGGTGGCCAACCTGTAGCACACATGCCCCAAATAACACAGGCAGCCTCTGTGTGGCATGCAGCAGATTGAGAAGGAGACAGGCAGCATGATGGTAGATAGGGTAGGAAGTAGAAAGCAAAGCAACAGATCAGGAAGGGAGCAGAAAGCAGAGCAGCTGATCAGGTAGGGGAAGGGGATAGAGGAGTGGCACTCAAGAAGGATATGGAGCTCATTTGTGGTATGCCTGCCAAAAAGGTTGACTCTCATTGTTATGGGTAAACCCAAACCTGATATACTCAGTTTCTTTTTATCACAGGTAATCAGAATAAGAATGTAGTTAGGTCTCAAAGTGTAAACAACTATTACAGGCGTATTTACTCTCCTAATACGTGCTTAAAGTCCCCTACGGGGGAATAAACGTGTGACATGCAAGAAGTCAGGCAAACAACTACCTGGAAGCTTCTCTAATGCAAAAGTGAATTTGCTCCTGAATTTGTACTCAGGAGCCATGTCCCCATGAGTGTGGATGTTTATTTCCCCAGGGAAGAGAAACAGCAGCATACTATAATATGTAAAAAGCCTCAGGGTGTTTATACACGTGCTCTGGGAGGCAGCGGGGGAAGACGTGCCGGTTTAATTAGAGAAGCTCAGAGAATCACTGTAATTAAAAATTTTCCAGAGCAGTATGTGTATCAGCATCTCTGCGCTCGAAAATGGCAGTGGGGGCATTTTAACTAAAGCTCATTGAAGGAGTTGTAGTTAAAGCGCCCCCGCAGCCATTTTTCAGCATGGGGATGCTGATACACGTAACAATGGAGTCTGCTGGACCGTGGTAATTACCACGGTCCAGCAGACTTGATTAATCAATCTGCTCCAACACACTGTAATTACAGCATGTCGGAGCAGCCTTAGTGTACATGTGTAGGTGCCCTCAGGTTCTATATCTTTAATCTGTTTAAACTGGACTCTATGGGATTCTTTGTGCCCTGCTATTGACCTATAATCTCCAGAAAACATACACCCTCCCCTACTGCCAATTAAAACAACATATTCAATAGATATTTAATGGTCCATGCTATTCCCAATCAGAACACAGTGTTAGAAAATGATCTCGCACAAGTAACAGATGCCAATAATAAATTATTCCTTTAAAAAAATACTAGTACTAGAATCATTTTTTTCTGTGACTTGTGTGAAAATTCAGAAGTTGTAGGGATCTTACAAAAAATTCTTATCACAGGACAGGCATGTCTTTTTTCCATGTCACTTTTTAAACATAGGATATCCTTTAAGTGCACTCTTCAGGCAAGTAACGTATTAGCTAAATTCACTAATAGGCATTTTGTGAGAGATTTCTCTCTCCTTTTACTCCAAGTGAAATATTTGCCTTTCACCAGAATTTTCCAAGTATGTATGGTGTGCAAGAGAGCTTTACTGTCTTATTTTGATAACTCTATGCAAAATTAAGCTTAAAAATAATCTAACTCAGGTCTCATGAAGCTTCAGGCTGAAACATGCAGAAAAGGACAACAGATCATAAAGGTGGCTTTATAACAGAACTAACTGGTACCATTATATTTAAGGTTCTCTCAATTTCTACATTGTATATCTTGACTTTGAGGTGTTAATAATTTGCTTGTGGAAATGCTTCCTGGGATAAAACCTGGCATGCAAGGTCTGAATTAGAGAGCAGGCACATTTTGAAATAAATCTACAAAAAAAAAATCTAACACTGTCGTTAACTAGACACAGTCAAACTTGGTAGATTTGTTGAATTACATTAAATGATATTTTTAAAATGTAATTTGAATGTTTGGGTCATCTTATTCACACAGCGGGTGAATTACAGCAGTAATAATAGCTTTCTTTTATATACCACTTTTCCTCCAAGGCCATCAAAGCACATGAAATATTTATTAACTAAGCCTCAAAGCCCTCCTTGTGAAGTACAATGCAAAAACATAACTTTTGTGTCTTTTTACTATCATGTGAAATAGGTTAAGTGAAATTAAACCAGTAGAGAGCAAAAACAGAACATTCAGGAGTCCTGCCTCAGTTGCCTATCTTAACCATGGGTGCATTGAAGTGTTACATTCTTGTCGACAGGATCATTTTTAATCTGCTAGAAATGCTTGGTGTACAGACATACACAACACTTAGTCCAATCTAAAAATGGCGTGCCTGGTGGAAAGTTAAACCTTGTATGATGAAGTTTAATTCTAGTGTAATAGAGGTCAGTGGGATTTAACAAATGCTTGTACACTTACCCAAATGACAGAAGCTCCCCCACCACCTTCTGGGAATCCCAGTGTGCATTCTCAGCATCCCTCCCCCACCAAAAGAGATGGTCTGTGACTCAGCCAGGCTCCACTGCTCTGGCTGAGTCTGACCAAACTCCCTGTCAGTCCCTCTCCAGAGTCCTAGGACTATGCAAGCCCTCCACCAAACCTGAGCAGCCAGGAAAAAGCTGCCTGCTAGCTCCTGCTTCCTCCCTCCCCAATCCACCAGCACCCCATAAGGCATAAAGCTACCTAGGGCTGCAATCACAGGGCCCTGAAGTGCTGTGGGGGCAGGGGGAAGAGGAAATCTTAAAATGCTGTGGGGAGAAATTTCCCATTCTTGCGGCAATTCGGACCCCTGCTGCAGCCCCACACAGGGGTCTGTGGGTGCCAGATTTAATATGCCACACAGGAGAAACTCAGTTCTACAGGGCTTGAGAGCCCTGAGCTCTGGCTGTGGTGATGGGGCTTTCCATGGTAGTAGCCCATATTCCAATGAAAGCCAGGGCAGTGACAGCTCCAGTATTACTGTGGGCATAGTCCTACCACTGACTGTAACCTACCACCACTGAGAGGGACCAGCCTGACTCACCCCCTGCCAGAGACCTGTTCCCCCGGCAGCATCCCATGGCTATCACCCAACCCCACCCTGCCAGCACTTGTGTCCCAGCAGGACTGCTGGCACTTGTCTCCAGCAGACAGCGGAGCCTGTAAAGCATTCTGGGATGCGTGTTCTGGGACATCCTGACTGGGTGTCATTGGCAGCACAGCCTTTCTTCAGTGCAGGTAGCTGGCAAGGTAAGTGGTTGGCAACAGCAGATGTGGTTTACAGCCAAAACCCTGAGGCACACTGTCCTGGAGTTCTTAGGGGTTTCATGCCATTCTGAACACTTAGGCTAGAGACAGACATTCAAAAAGCCTGAGCCTGAATTGATTCAATCTTTTCAGGTTAGCCTAATTTGGCTAGGCTGAACCGGTTTGTAACCAGACAAACATTCTCTCTGGGCTGAGGAAATTCAGGCACATGTCTGCAGTGGCTCAGGCTAGAAGCTGCGGGGTGCTAGAACAGCCCTCCCTTGCCTTCAACAGTGCTGAGCTGAGGGGAGCATGGCCAGGCTCCAGCAGGACCTTGATTAGGGAGATCTGCCTGCACCATCAGAGGCTTTTCCCAGCTCACTGCTCAAGAGGCAGGGGTGTTTCATAGTTTCATAGTTGGTAGGGTCAGAAGGGACCTGAGCAGATCATCAAGTCTGACCCCCCCAACATGGGCAGAAAAGAATGCTAGGATCAAACGACCCCAGCTAGGTGATTATCTAGCCTCTTTTTGAAGACCCCCAGGGTAGAAGCGAGCACCACTTCCCTTGGAAGTTGGTTCCAGATCCTAGCCGCCCTGACTGTGAAGTAGTGCTTCCTGATATCTAGCCTGAACCTACTCTCAATTCACTTGTAGCCGTTATTCTTAGTTATTCCTGGTAATGCCTGGGGGAACAGGGACTCTCCCATTCCCTGCTGGTCTCCCCTGGTAAGTTTATAAACAGCCACCAGATACCCACTCAGCCTTCTTTTGTGGAGGCTGAACAGGTTCAGGTCCCGAAGCCTCTCTTCATAGGGCCTGCCATGCTGCCCCCTGGCCATGCAAGTGGCCCTCCTCTGGACCCCCTCTATGCTGTCCACATCCCTACTGAAGTGTGGCACCCAGAACTGGATGCAGTACTCCAACTGTTGCCAGACACCAACCCCAGGCCAGCCCTCTGAGGCAATGGGGTGTGTGCAGTGCATGCATCTGTTAATGATATGGAGCTTTTCAGTCTCTTACTGTCTGCAGCAAACTGAAAGGCAAGCAAGCCATCAGGGGGTGATAAACACTGTTATCAGCTCCATCAGCAAAACAATAGCCTCTCTCCATTGGTTCAAACTCTCCTTAAACAGCTTACCAGCTGACCTGTTGATTAGTTCCAGAAAGCCCTAAGTGGTCACTGTTCTGTCTACCTGTCCCAGTAAAATTGGAGACGCACACACAGACACCTTCGGCCTTAGCTAACATACCACATGCCTAGAGTCTGTAGGGCTAGGGCAGACCCTGTGGGAGAAGGGAGGGAGGGAGTGGGGGATCCCTGCTTCAAAAGTGAGCTGCACAGGGTGGGGGGAAACTAAGTAGACCCTGTTGTACCTGCAGTCTTTGCCAGAGCTACAGCCAAGGAGCAAAGGGGAGGGTCCAGCTCTGCTGTGGAGCAGAGAGCCCTGCCCAGCCCAGAGAGCATGCTGACATGCTGAGGGAATCTGGTTTAGCTTAAACCAGCAAAAGGGTCTGGGACAGACATTGCATAAGCAGCTTTGAGCCAAATCACTACATTCAACCAGGTTTATCTCAAACCAGTTTCAGCTATTTTCAAACTGGTTTATGATCACAGAACTGTTACAGGTTTAAACCAGTTTCTGATCACTTAAACTAGTGTGTATAGTTTGTATAGTTTGTTCCTAGCCTTATGGTTTCAACAATCATGCATTGGTAATTTGTATTATAGTGGTAAGATCAGTAGAAAGGCTGGGCTTTTTAAGAATAAGTTATTCACCAAAAATATGTAATCTCAGTTAACCAAAACTATTTGAAGATTTGTGTCAAATTCAGGAGAAGTTTCAGCTGAAAAAAAATCAGAAATGTGAAAAGCACTTGTTTCAGCATGTCCGGAATGAAATATTTTTATTTTTCCCTAAATTCTCAAGGGAAATTAAAGAACTTTTGTAAACTCTGCAAAGAAATGATGGAAGCCAAATGGAGTCGGAGAGAACAAGCTGAAATCCCCTCTCCCCCGATTCAGAACAGGGATTTCAACCAATATTCCCCAGAAGAGTGACTCAGTGACTATGAAGTCAGTCTAACTTGTTTTTTCCTTATCCCAAGGAATATTTCAATAATTATTTATTCAAAGTGAAAGAATTTCAACTGGAGAGATTCCTATTAAGGGACTTTCCCAGAAGGTGGGAAACTTTAAGTTGTGGCCCTGCTTTGACTCAGACAGCAAGAGAATTTGAAATGAGATATCCTATATGTTCTAAACCGGGGTGGGCAAAATACAGCCTGTGGGCCAGATTCAGCCTGCCAAGTGTTTGGATTGGGTCCACAAATTTTTGCCTATGAAAGTTCATTCCTCTTTGACCAAGTTCGTCTCTAAGGTGCCAACCTGTCCCATCTTTTTGCCTTTCGTTTCTATGCACCTCTGTTTTTCCAGATCTGACTAGAAGGAAGGTAAAAGACTGCTTGCATTTCCATTGTAAATGGAAGTAAAAAGATCTGCATGTTCCATGTCAGAAATGCTTGTTTTTTGTATGATTTCACATTCATTTTTCTCAGTAAAGGTAGATGGAATATCTTTAGAAACTTTTTTAAAATATTATGTAACATTCAATGCATGTACTGAACTCTCTACAGATAAAGACAACAGTATATGCCCCAAGCAGTAAACCCGATTCTGCAAGCAATCATGCATAACCACACAGGATTACATATGTACATTGTCTGCAGGAAAAAAAGAGAACAAGAAATTTCTGGGTAAACAACTGAATTTTGCATGTTGCAGCTCATCAACCTCTGATTAAGATGCAACTGCCATCTCTTACATGTCAGAATGATATATTGCAAGCTATGTGAGTAGATCTTTATAGCTGTTATCACTTTTGATCAGGGAAGCTAGCCAAAATTTCAAGTCTTGTAGGTTATTTTAGTAAGAAGAAGAAAATGATGATGAGTCTGATTTGTTTAAAGCAGTTCTGTTGATATATAAGAATGCATGCAGTCCCTCTTTATTGAGACCAAAAGGACTCAAACCAGCAGAGACCATTTCCCCATCCACATCTCCATGCATCCCTTCAGCTAGCCCCCAGGGCCAGACACAGGCATGGGCAAATCAGGAGGCTGTTGGGGGCCCAGACAGAAAGGGGGCCCCAAAATGGTAAACTTTTAATCATTATTATCATTATCTCTGGTGAAAGGGGTGACAATACTAAAAGTTTGCCAAGGGCCACCAGAAGTCTAGGTACAGTGCTGCTACCCCCTGACTAAAAGTTTACTCTCTAGGCTTCTCCCAAGACTATAGACCAGTATTTATTCTTATCAGTGCATTTCTGAGCTTTCACTCTGCTTTCCCTGCAACACTCTCATGAGCACAAATACAGCTTTATATATATCTCAGAGCATTTGCTGAGTATTGTTTTACTTTGCTTGGGGTGGAGACATGGGCCTTCTGTTTAGGTGTAAAGGGTCATTAAGGTTCAACTCAATCAATAATATATCATTTTTTAAACAGTAATCAACACCTTTACTTTTTTAGTGTACTCTTACAAGGGCATCTTCAGGCCCAGAGCTACTATGGACCCGCCCCAGTCTCTGGGCAAACTGCCCACCTTGTTTTTCCTGCCACACCTCTTTGGTAAATCATTGGGATGTTAAATAGGCAGGAGGCTGCCCTTCAAGTACCCAGCTGTAACAGGGCAGTGTATACATGCTCCGACCTCCCTTTACACATGTCCCATGCCTTGCAGATGTCACACTGTATGATGATACTTCAGTTCAAGGCCGGGCCAAACTGGGCACACAGTTAGATCTTTAGCATACTGCCCCCTTAAGGGCCACACACACACTGCCCTCCTCTTACTGGGGCCTCTTGAATTCCACTGGCTCTCACCCAGTCTCTTGCACACTGCCTATCCAGGGCAAATTCACTCTGCCCTACCCTCAGGCTCTACTCTCTACCCCTCAGTCAGCCCTGGTACAGTCTTTTGGGCCTCTTCTATGGCCCTCACCTGAACGGGACTGAGCAATTTCTCAACTATGCGCCTAGCCCACCCCTGGCCCCTCACTGGACCACCCCCCTCTCAGGCCATAAATCTGTCCCCTACTCTCTGGGACCTGGGGTCTTCCACCCTGATACATTTAGGTGCTTCTCTCCATATAAGCATACCTGACCTTCACTCCGCCCTCTCCCAGGGTCAGGGTCTTACACCCCTAGGACTCAGGTGCTTCTCACTCAGCATACCTGGCCCTCACTCTAGGGTCCAACACCCCATAGGGCTCTGATGCAGCTACTCTGTGTGCCTGGCCTCCTTTAACCCTCCTAGTAACCCACCTGAAGTTGGGGGCTGGGTTTTAGGTTCCCCAACGCACCTTACACTAGGGAGATGATCAGTCCTGGTTTTTAAAATGGGGCTGCCACACCACCGGCAGTCTCCACAAGCCTCCCTATCCCATCAGGGTATAGTTTCAGGTCATGTCCAGGACCAATGAGGCCTCCTCCTTCCCCATAGCCTCACCCTTACCTCTCAGTTGTTCCTGGAGCCAGAGCTCAGAAGGGAGATGTTCCTTCCCTGATGGCTGATCTCAAACTGATCTCCACTCTCTCAGAGATGGACCCTGAAATGGCCACCCTTGGCCACCTGGTAGCTCCCTGCTCCAGCCCTTAAAGTGACAGACACCAATAAAGGGTGTTCTGTTACATGTACCAAATAATTTCAAGAGTAATGAAACAGTCGTCATGGATGAGAAGCAGTACAAGTAGCTAGAAAATGCAAATTGTGTTTGTCCTAGGAGAAGATCCATTGATGTTGGAAAGCTGAAATAACTCAAACGTTTGAAAACTTGGCACAAATTAGCTTTTGCCATAGACGAAAATCAAAATGAAAACAAAAAAGAATCTAAGAGGGAAACCAATTCTTTATCAAAAGAATGTCATCAGTTTCCAACCCAAAAGATAACTGTACTATAGCACAACACAAGGGCTAAAAGTTCAACTTTCAGCACTAAAAAGGAAATTGCTGTGTGTAATTAATATGAACCTGTTCATTTTCTTGTTTCCCTTGGTTTATATGCAACCTCTCTCCATCCACCCCATCCAAAATTTTCTTGGCTTCCATTCCTTGCACTGCTTTGTCACTTCTCTTGTAGTCATTAAATTCTTCAAATCGTGCCAACGAAATACTCAAAAAAGAATTGAATCCTATGGGATTCTCTATTTTTGAGTGAGACTATTAAATATAAATGTTGCTAAACAGTATGTTCAAGCCTGTATCAGCCTAGCCTTCTCCAGGGGCTCTCAACATCACTAGCATCTTGAGCTCAGAGGTAAAATGTGGGTAGAATTAAAGAGAAGGGGTTTTTATTTATTCTCTTTCTTCATTTCGGCTTTAGTACTATAATATGATCAAGTGGTCTAGACAATTGGTGAGTTCAAAAGCAGACAACAGCCTATGATCCAGACCCTAAGATATACTGGAAAACCTTTTTGAGCTACCTGGAGATTTGAAAGCTAAACAACGTTTACCAGCTGTATTCTTTCAGATCACCACCATAATCCTTGTTGAGCCACAAGGAAGCACAGCTAGAGTCCTAGAATAAGATTACAAACGAATGTCCTGTTTATTTGTTTTTAATTAACTAGCAACTACCGACTCTGACAGCAGCCATTTTGAGCTTGCTTTTGAAACTGGATCTCTCAGAGTATGATGAACTGGTATTGCACTTCACTTTACAGTTGTCCCTTCAGGGTCTCCTCTCACTCTCTCCCCTTTTAATAATTTTAAATTTATAACAAACTTTGCTATTATTTCTTAGTAATCTGAGAGGATAAGCACAGCTGCTGTTTTAAGGTTCCTGCAGTTCTTGCTACTGGCAGTTTTCCATCAGTTTTATTTTTAAAAAGTCAGCACAAATGTCCCACAAATAGTAAATTTGTGGCATATTCCTGATTTTGCATACAATTGCCATTAGCTTACCCAGGTGATCATTTCTACTAATAACAGGTCTCTAAAAACTGCTTGAAGATTGGATTTCAACCCAGCCAATCAGGTTTATATTTTGATTTTGAAAAGTATTTTAATGTAAAGCCTATCCTAAGGTATCATCATTTAAGTCATTTAAAAAAAATTCCTGTTATGTGAAAGGCTTGAAAAACTAATTGTATACTTGATTTTTGGATTATTTGAACTGCTTTTCCCACAAAAAAAATATTGGAAACATATTTAAGCCAACATTTAAGTACAGATCATTTTGTTAACATTATTAAAATGCACATTCAAGCAAACTCTTTGGTTGCATTATCTTATACATTCAGACAGCTACTCAAACTTTACATCAAAAAATTACAGGTAGTTCATATGTAAATCCTTACCAACAGAACTATTTTGTCTGGACAATTTATAGGATTGGTAAGGATGTTAATCTCTAACTTTACTTGTACTTTAACTATTTATTCCTGTTTTAAAGGAAACAAAGATGATAAATGGACAGTAAACAAAAACAATCTAAAATTCTATAAATTGTTTGCAACATCACTCAAAATCAAATGAAACCTGCTTGTTTGGGGATTTTAATTCAAATTCATTCGAAATTCATCTTAATTGACTAACCTATACTGGGTTTCAATCTATTTCAGTTAAAAAAAACCCTTGAAAACCCATGGGTCTTCCAGTTTCTACTATAGTGCTGGTTTTGGACATACTTGTAACAGGTATGATTTCTTTTTCCTCTGGAGACATTACATTTTAAACTATAAACTTTGAAACACGATTTACTGAGGTTGAGGTTACTCTTTCCTTAATCTACAGGTCTCCTACTCCTGTTAAAATCAGGCTTGCAAACGATCAAGTTTCTTTTATAGTACATGAAGGATGTTTGCAAAGCAATTCACATGAATCATTAGGAAAATACTATGCAAGTTACTTTAAGGATTGTTGTTATTTTGGTTATGTTTTGTTTGGGCATTTGTGACTAGGGACAGGCTACAAATGCTAGTCCACCTCCTCACCAGCCCCCTGCCTGTCAGCCTCAGAGGCAGACCCAGACCCCAATTGAGGGATGCTGAGCAGGGGTCTATCCCCTACCCTACCAGTCCTACCCCCCACCCATGTCTAACAGGCCAAGGCCTGACAAAGGGGCGGAGCAGGGGCATTTCCAGCCCAGCAGAGCTGCCCTGCAGAGGGGAAAGCCTGCCGCCCACTGTGCATACCACAGCTAGGGGCATCAGGGCAGGGGAATCTATCACCCCACCACCACCACCACCCTCCCCATGGCTGAGAGAGGGGGTGGGGACAGGCTAGTAGGTGGTGTTGGAGTGTTTGCTGCCCAATTCTCTGTAAGGCATGTTCAAGTGCCCCCCTCCCCCACCGGCCTTGGCATCTGCCTGCCCCCCTGCCTCCTGGCCAAAGCATCTGCCTGCCTTGGCCAACTGATGAGTGAACATGTATTCTGTTCATTAATGGCCCAGTCTATGAAGCTTAGAAAAAGCTATGTAGGTTGAATCGATTCCACCTTGGGCTTTTGAGAGTCTGTACTTACCTGTGTGTACGTAACTGTACATGCAAATGAGGTGTGAAACTGCATGTACTCTACGCATATATGTGTCTTCAGAAAAGCAGACTTTTATTTGCTCAGGGACCTCATGGGCAGGATCCCTTGGGAAGCTAGATTGATGGGGGAAGGAGTGCAGAGGTATTTATACACATACTTTTTCATGCTCAGATGTGCTGGAGATCCAACGTATCAGAGCAGACTTGATTAACCTATGTGTTTTAGTTCAAAAGTGGACTGGCGCCATTTTCTGCACACTGACACATATTTCACTGCTTATACAACAGAAAGTGATGCAGCTCCGAGTGCTTTTCAAAGCACCCAGCGCTTACATGTGTAAAAATGCCCCAGGAGAGCTGGCTGTACTTTAAAGAATCCTTACTGAGAGTGCAGGGACAAACTGTCCTGATGCACAGGAAGACTAGCAAGTATGGCAGAAGACCAGCTTAGCTTATCAGGGAACTCTTCAATAAACTAAATCACAAAAAGGAAGCTTACAAGCAGTGGAAACTTGGACAAACAACTAAGGAGGGGTATAAGAGCATTGCTCAGGCATGCAATGATGAAGTCAGGAAGGCCAAAGTGCAATTGGAGTTGCAGCTAGCAAGGGATGTAAAGGGTAACAAGAAGGGTTTCTACAAGTATGTCAATAGCAAGAGGTGGATCAGGGGAAGTGTGGTCCCTGAATGTGGGGGGCAGGCATCCTTGTGACAGAGGATTCAGAAAAAGCTGAAGTGCTCAATGCCTTTTTCACCTCAAGCTTGACAAGCAAGGTCGGGTCTCAGGCTACTGCACTAAGCAACACAGTTCGGGGAGAAGGTGAGCAACCCTCAGTACTGAAAGAACAGGTTAGGGACTATTTAGATAAATTGGATGTGTATAATCCATGGGGCTGGATGGGATGCAGCCAAGGGTGCTGAGGAAGTTGGCTGATGTGACGGCTGAGCCACTGTCCATCATCTTTGAAAACTCATGGCAACCAGGAGAGGTCCCAGATGACTGAAAAAGGGCAAACATAGAGCCCATATTTAAGAACAGAAAAAAGGGAGATCCATAGACCAGTCAGCCTCACCTCAGTCCCTGGAAAAATCATGGACCAGGTCCTCAAAGAATCCATTTCTAAGCATTTGGAGGAGAAGGTGATTAGGAACAGTCAGCATGGATTCACCAGGGGCACGTCATGACTGACCAACCTGATTGCCTTCTATGACAAGGTGACTAGCTCTGTGGATTCAGGGAGACCAATAGATGTGCTGTACCTTGATTTTAGCAAGGCTTTTGATACAGTCTCTCACAACATTCTTGCAGACAGCTAAGGAAGTTTGGGCTGGAAGAATTGACTGTAAGGTGGATATAAAACTGGCTGAAGCACTGGGCTCAGAAAGTAGTAATCAGTGGCTCAATGTCTAATTGGCAGCCAGTATCAAGTGGAGTGCCCCAGGGCTGGTATTGTTCAATGTCTTCATCACCAACTTGAAAAATGACAGAGTGCACCCTCAGCAAGTTTGTGGATGACACCAAGCTGGGAGAGTAGTAGATACACTGAACGGTAGAGCTAGGATTCAGAGTGACCTAGACAAATTGGAGGATTGGGCCAAAAGGGACCTCATGAGGTTCAACAAGGACAAATGCAAAGTCCTGCACTTAGCACAGAACAATTCCCTGTACCAGTACAGGCTAGGGGTTGACTGGCTGGGCAGCAGCTCTGAAGAAAAGGACCTGGGGGTTACAGTGGACAATAACCTGAATATGAGCCAGCGGTGTACCCTTGTTGCTAAGAAGGCTAACAGCATATTGGGCTGCATTGGTAGGTGTGTTACCAGCAGGTTATGGGAAGTGATTATTCCCCTCTATTCTGCACTGGTGAGACCACATCTGGAGTACTGTGTTGAATTTTGGGCCCCCACTACAGAAAGGATGGGTACCAAAAATGGTGAGGGGGCTGGGGGACATGACTTATGAGGAGAGGTTGAGGGAACTGGGCTTATTTAGTCTAGAGAAGAGAAGACTGAGATGGGACTTAATAGCAGTCTTCAACTACCTGAAAGGGGGTACCCTACCATAAGCTTCAGTCAAGGGAAGAACAACCATGTAGAACTGTTTCAAAGTAACAGAGAATAATGCCCACTGAATTTAGGTATTTTTAACATTTGCATCTGACATGTATGGCAATGGAGCCTTCTCAAGTTACAGTATTTAAAACAAAGTTTTGCAACATTACTTCTCAAGTAGCTTCTGGTGTTTCATTTTTTTATGTCAGACTTGGCCAGGCTGATAAAAGGAGTTTCTTAATTCATAAGAATAAATTCCAGTACAGCTTACACTGGAGTCAGCTGCTCCCAGGCACAGCATCTGCATGTGAGCCTGGGACCACAGCAGTTTGAGCTAAGGTGGAGCATCCCTGGGCTGGCAGGGACTGAGGGAGGTCAGCCCCAGGCTCCAGCGGCAGCATCAGGTGGTGAAGCAGCTGGCTGGTGCATAAGAATGCTACAGTGTGTGGCTAGGTGGCAGGCAGCCAATGCCCCACCCAGTCCCTGTTACCATCTATATGTGCATTACAGCACACATAATTACTCTGCTGTAGGATAGCAAAGCACATATGTAGGCCTGTGCAAAGTGGCTAGTATTCACTTTGGATTCAGTCGATTCAGGGGACAGCGATTTGATTTGGAATCACTGTCCTGAATCAAATCGGCCAAATCTGATTCAGAGATTTGGGTGCTGTCGAATCAGCTGAATCTCCAAATCACAAAGGCCCCATCCCCCTGTCAGCTCTCAATGGCTGCTCCGCTCGACCCAGTTCCCAGCTCTTTGGGGAAAAAAAGCCTCCCTACAAGCTCCTGCCCAGTGCGGGGTGATCCCTGCTTCCCTCTGCTGCCCCACACTACATGGGGGGGCTCTGCCATGAGCCCCCTGATCCCCACCCAGTCTCCCAGCTCCCCCCACCATGGCTGCCTCTCCTGCCCCAGCTCCCAGCCCTTAAAAAAAAAAAAAGCCCCAGATCACCAGCTGCAGCCCAGCAGGGGGTGATCCCTGCTGTCCCCCACTGCCCTGTGCTGTGTGGGAGGCTCTGCCATGAGCCCCCAGGAGCCCTGAGGCTGCTCCAGCAGCTGGTGTGTCCAGGGGCTTGGGGTTTTTTTTAATGGGCCGGGAGCTGGGGTGGGTGGGGCAGCCATGGGAAGTGCTGGGGGCTGACGGCAAAGCTGCCCATGCAGTTATGGGTGGTGGGCATCACCACCCCCCTGGCCTAGCAGCATCCAGTGAGTAGGGGCTTTTTTTTTAAAGAGCTGGAAGCCGGGGCCAGGCAGGGTAGCCATGAGCAGGCGCTGGGGGAGCAGGCAAGGGATGGGGCTTGGCAGGGGTCCCCCCATGGTCCCCTCCCCTCTCTTCCAGCCCTCCCTGCCCTGCCCCCTACTTACCAGCATGGAGTCCAGGTCCAGCTCCCTGCTACAGCCAACGGGGACTGCCCAAATTGCCAAAGCTCTCCGAATCAATTTGGAGAGCTCCAAATCGATTCAGACCTTTTAATTGGTTCCCTGATTCAATTCAGATTCAGCCCAATTCAGATTGGGCCAAATCTTCTCCAAATTGAATCAACACCCAAAGCTTCATACAGCCCTAGTAGCTCAATGTATCCATTAAGTAATGTCGATTTTCTGTACCAATAAAATAGGTCCTCAGCATGATTTGCCAGTATATTATTTCATAAAATCATAGAAGGTTAGGGTTGGAAGGGACTTCAGGTGTCCAAGCCCCTGCTCAAAGCAGGACCACCCTCAACCAGATCATCCCAGCCAAAACTTTGTCTAACCGGGTTTTGAAAACCCCCAGGGATGGTGCTTCTACCACATCTCTGGGTAACATGTTTCAGTATTTTACTACCCTCCTAGTGAAAAAATTCTTCCTAATACCCAACCTAAACTTCCCTTGCTGCACCTTGAGACCATTGCCCCATGTTCTGTCATCTGTCATCATGAAGAACAGTCTAGCACCATCCTTTTTCAACCCCCCCACCCCACTTAAGGTATGTGAAGGCTGCTAATTTCCTTCTGATCCTAAGGCAAGCTAAATTTACCATGCAGCTGTACAGTGCTTAACCCCCTCAAAAGTGTTTTAATTAGCTTCTTTATATCATTTTATTTTTTTCTATGTCTATGATGATGACTTAATGTAGAGAACATATTATACTGTCTTTAGCATTGTGCTTCATTTTGAGTTAAACTGATTATCCTTTCTCTGCAAGGTGAATCTCAGGTCTACACTATAAAAGCAACTGTGTTTAAACACTGTTGTAAAACATTTTTGGCCAAACATTTGTGCCCCACAGAAAGGATAAATATAATTACATTAAAAAGTTTTTTTCATATAATACTGTAGACGTATGATAAAAAAAATGAAGAGGACCTTATTTCTCAGTGCAAAGTGAACAATTTGGCCTTGATCTTCTGACTTCATGAGGCTTGGTCATTGTTTCATGTGTCACTGGATATCAGCATGTAAAATGCAATCCACTGTAGGCCTAATTCTGATGTTACTTGTAAATCAGGAATATTTCTATTAAAGTCAATGAAGTTACACTGATAATATAATCTAGAATATAAGACTTCTCCAGACCTTTCCATACCTCTCTGCTACTTTCAGACTATCTATATCCAGTTCTCCAAGTTTTGCCTTCAAATATCTACAATTATGTTTGCTCTAAAAACTCAAAACTAGGGGTGCACCAATAGAGATTTTTTGGGCTAATACCTATGGCTGATTTTTACAGAGCCATATCAGCCGATACTAATCCGATTCCAATATGCAGCTGGGCAGCTTGGAGACCAGTATCAGGCTGGTAAGTCTGGTGTGGGGAAATGGGTGGGGGGAGGGTATAGGCATGGAGGGGCAGATCAAGGCCCCCATGGTGAGTGGCTTGTCCGGGGGGATGGCAGGGGCAGATCCCACCCTGCATGCACCCCAGGAAGGCATGGGGGCATGTGCCCCCAGATCTGCATGCAGGGTAGGATGCCAATGCAGGCTGTGGCTAGGGGCTTGGGGGCTGGGCTAGGCCGCAGCAGCGCTGGGAGTGGGGTTATAGGAGGGCTGCAGCCACCCCAAAATTTACCACCGCCCACCCTGAGTGCAGCCCAGCCCAACCCCCACCCCAACCTGTGCACAGATCCAGAGGGCACACACCCCACATTCCCATCCAGGGTGTGCATAGCAGTGGGAGCCACCCCCCAACCCCAGAACCCCCAAACAAGCCGTCCACAGCACCGTCTCACCCTACCCCAGCTAAGCAGCACCTGCCCTAGCCCTGCTTCTTCCCTCATCCATAGGGCCTCAATCTGCGTCCCCTCATGCCTCTTCCATCCCTCTACCCCTTCCCTCACACCAGACTTACAAGCCAGATGCTGGTCTCCAAGCAATGAAAGTATGGGTTAACATACTTTCATTGCAGTATACGTGTGCAAAGAGTCTTTATGAAGCAATTTATCAAAGATTTTTTGCTTTGTTTGTTCTCCCTCAGAATCCAGTGCAAAATAGTGACTAGAAAGATTTGAGATAAAGAAAGTAAAAGTTGAAAACATGATCACATGAATTCATGTTTCAAGACATTCTGTACTGAGCTTTATGCTTTCGGTAAAATATTTCTTGATTCTTTTAACAGGGAACCACATTCACTGCAATCAGAGGGGGAGCAGGATTTTTGTAGCCCACCAGATTTTCATAGCAGCAACAGCCAGCCCCAACAAGAACTCCAGCCTTGAGGCCTGGTTCTACTAAAAGCTTTGGGCATGCTGCAGGACAAGAACAGCCCAATAACTTGTTAGGTTGACTAGAAACCACTGGGCACATCTCTGGGGGCAGCAGTCAGCTGAACAGAAGTGGCAGGGCTTGGCTTTATATTAGCTCACACTCTAAGCTGAGGCAGGCAGTCCAGGCCTGCAAGGGAAGGAGCTGGCTGCCAGGGGAAAAGGAGGTACCCTAGGGCTGTGGGAATTGAGGCCCCTCCTTATAAAGATGACCATGGTTATGGCCCTGAGAGGGTTGCGCTTGAGTTACAACCAGATAACTCATTTTCTTTCCTTTATTTAAGTTTGTGAAGAGAGGATTAGGTCATGGATGTAGGGAAGTTCTGGAAGCCATGGAACAGGTTGCCAGGGGTACTCTGTGCTTTTAAGACCAGCTTTTGGTCAGAGATGTTAGGTGATGAGACCCAAGAACTGAGAATCCAAGGCCATGGATCTGGGCTGAAGGGGCTCAGCCAGATAAAAAGGCAGAGCCCAGTAAGGCTGAAGCCTGGATAAGGGTTTGGGGCCTGAGGAGCCCAGTCTTCTTGGGAGCAAGAGATTTCCTACAAGGGGCAAATGAGAGTCATCTGTGAGGCATAGGTATGACTATGGGAGCAGTTGGAGGACATGATTCTATCCCCGTACATGACTAAGACCCACTCCATTGGTATACGCCCTCTTTGAATGATGGCAGAGAAGAAAAGGACTGAGGAATAGACCACCTGGCTCCTCTGTGCAGTCTCCCCTTTATACATGCAACATCAAGTCATGGCAGGAGAGAAATAGGAGGTGGAGGAGGCTGGGGAACCCAAGCAGTCTAGTCTGGCCACTAGGGGTGCAAAGGCATCCATTAAAAATAAATTAAAGGACTGACTTTCCAATGATATTGCATATTCACAGCTGTAATTAACTTTAGATATGAGATACAAATGCAAAGCACCTTTAAAAAAAAACCAGACTACTATTGCAGGGCCTAGACTTAGGCAGCCAAGTTTAACAATGTTATTGTAAACTTTGCATGCTCTTAGACTAGTCATTGGAAGATCCTAGAAAAGAACTACAGGTTCACTTGCTTTGACTATACTACACCTATGGCATCTGAACCAGGATCCCCAAATTTTGGACACCTGGGGCACATCTAGATGGGTGTGCACATTCATTTCCCCAGACACAAATAGCAGTAATACATTGTTATGCCGCTGCTACTTTTCCATGGGGAACACCCATACACACATGCTCTGGTGCACAGCAAGTTGCCCCAGAGGGGCAGAGGAGGCTGGAGTCAGTCCCATGGGCCTCCCGGGGCTCCAGAGGCAGTAATCTGGGCACACAGAGCCTGGCCAGCAGCTAGAGTGCAGCTCCAGCTGACCAAGGGCTGGTTTCAGGCAGCACACATTGCTACCACATGTGCCACCCTGTTTTTTCTGCCTCAGACTTTTTTGACATCGGGATCTCCCAGTGGCAAAAAACTCACCACACTGCAAATTAGTAGCATGGAAAATGCCTCCATGTGTGGCACATGCAGTTTGCGGTGCTGCAGATGAGTCAGTGACACTACAAACCTCATGTGCATGCTTGTCTGTATATGCTCCCAAGTTCTGAATTGCAAGGACTCAAAATGCCTCATTTTTTTTGACTGCTGCACAAAAAAAGAAATTTAAATAAACCCTAAGGGCACATCCCAGTGAGTGCACATATGTGGTTTGCAGTGCCTGAAGCCTGTTTGAGGTGCCACAAACTGTATGTGGTTCACATGTACCTGTTCTCCATGCTGCTAATTTGCAGCATGGTGCGGGGGTTTTCTGACATTGGGAGTTCCTAGTGTCAACAAACTGCCGCTAAAAAAAGCAGTGTGGCACATGTGGCAGCAGCATGCACCACTGGAAATGGAGCCTCGCCGGCCAAAGCCACGGTCTGGCAGCCATCCAGGTTCCAAGAGGCTGGCTCAGCACTGCTGCTGCCCCGGGAGACCCCAGGACCCCAGGTAAGGCTCCTAGGACCAGCACAGGTGCTGGCCCCAGCCTCCCCTACCCCACCAAGTCAATTTTCTGCATACCAAAATGCACAAGCAGGGGGAATGCCCAGGACCAAATATCAGTGGCACAAATATGCCACTGCTACTTGTCCCACAGGAAACATGTGCCCCTGCACATGTGTGCTCATCAGGATGTGCCCAAGTAGTCTACTTTTAGATAACAGTATTAATAGAGTTATTTGATAAACCTCTATACATTACTTTACACATTTCAGCATCTTTGAAAAGTAATGCATTGGAACTGCATAATCTTATGCTCACATCCTATAGAAGGAAAAATAAACAAAAAGAGTTATATGTAGCTTCAAGGTAAGGACTCTGCTGAATCATACTTTAAGCAATCTGTTCCTTGAGCAATTAAGGTAGAACATAAATTCAGATTTCTGTTACTTTATACCTGCAAAGGATCTGTCAAGTTTTGGTGATCTATTTTGTGGTAACTTGAATGTTGTGTGTGCCATTTCTAGTTTGCTTGCTTATTTTAAATGAGGTACTTATTTTTACAGTAGCTGAGAAGAGGCAGCTATATAATCCAGAACTCAGAAAGTCTATTTTAGGATAAATCATTTTTATCCTGGCAATTTTGTACCTTAGGAGCTTATTGCTGGTGATCTATGAATAGTAGTTCCATGATAAATTTTTACTGCTACCGCCCATATTCTTTGTGGTTTACTTTTCAAAAGGTAGCTTTTCAGAAACATTCTGGCTTCTCTTGTTTTTTCCAGTCCAGTATTGCTCATCTCCTATATCTTCATCTTGTTATCCATTTATACTAAACTGTTTTGTGCTTTGGACTGGCTCTGCAGCCTTTTAAATGAGGCCTTTCTTCTTGACAGATTAGAGTCAAGTAAAAAAATGTGGCTTCCCCAACTCAAAGCCTGATCTGTGCCTTACTGAAGTCAGTAGGAGTTTTGCCACTGAGTCCAATGGAATCTGGATTGGGCCTTAATACCTAAACAATTGCCTAGCTGCACAATGGCCCTTCTGCACACAGGAAAACAGCAACTCAGATGACATTCTAACTCATGAGTGCTCAATTGTGTACCGACTTTCAATGTTTTTAACCTCATCAGAGAGTCTGATAATCCTCACTTAATTTTGTTGGCTGCTTGCACTGTTGCTTGGTAATGAAAACAGAGAAATGTTTCCAGCAATGAGCCATCACCCGTCAGCACTTAAGGGAAAAAACACATATGGAGAAACACACATATGCGCATGCGCGTGCACACACACTGGTGTGACTCAGTTTTTAACAGAGGCTATGCTCTGGCCTATGGAAAGTCTTATCCTAGTTACATTAAAATATACCTTACCTCTTAAGCCTTTTTCCTTTCTGAAAGCAGTCATCTTGCTACCTCAGTGAGCCACATTTTGTCCAATGCCTTGTATATTTGAAAAATTATATGGTTAAGCAAGATGTTTCATAATCATTAATCTATAGTTAACTCAGCCTGCCATATTATGCAATACTATGAGGAACAGCTGGGGCCCACTAACCAAAAAGTACTTTTATGGTTTCTCTTAAGGGCCATTAAATCAATGTGATGAGAGCACAGCTGGAAGAAATCCTGAAAAATTTATCAGATCCCACACAATTCGTAAAGGGAGCATTTGGTGCTGTTGCAGACTCAGCATCAGCCTTCTCAGTTAAAACTGCAGGTGGAGTAATGTTTTTACAACACAACTCAGAGAGCCCTGAAAAAAAATGCTCTCTCCCCTTTCCTCCCTCTGGGAGGTTTTCATTTGGGACATCACTAACTCATGCAATTGCTGAGGTTCATTTTGGCAGAATATACAAGGACATTTTTCACGGCAATTGCCAGGCTGCCACTTTCGAGATGAAATGGGTTGTACTGATATTAGTGCCTGACCACTGGACAGTCCTGTTCCCATATATCTTGAGCACATGTTCTAACACTGACAGTGACTAGCAAGTCTCATGGTCACCTACTTCACATTTTAGAACAGAAGTAAAGCCCTGCAAAACCCATATAATTTGGGTGTGATAAAACATTATATGTTGTGCAGACATAGCCCACCAAACGTAGCCCACCAAACAGAAGGGAATGCTATCACCACCTTATTAACACTTCCTATAAATTTCTCCCTGAAAGTAGAATGGATTCGGAAGTGAAAGTCATATTAGTCAGAAAAACAAAAACTTACTGTACTTGCTTGCTATTTAGCAGCAGTGGGCAAAATGCAGCCCGTGGGCCAGAAGCGGCCCACCAGGCCATTCTATCCAGCACGCGGGGCCCCTAAAAAATGTATAAAGTTAATATTTATCTGCCCCTGGCTGCCTGTCATGCGGCCCTCAGTTCTTTGTCAAAACCCAGTAAGTAGCCCTCTACCCGAAATGATTTCCTGCCCCTGCTATATAGGCATTTAAAGGACTTCAGGCTGAAGAATTATTTTTTCAACTACTTTTATAAGCCTTACAGGCATGATCTAAAGCTCACCAAAGTAAATAGTGGTCTCACATGGACTTCAATAGGCATTAGATCAGACCACTAGTCACTTAAATAAAAATGCAGTGAGAGATGACCATATGTTCAAAAGTTAGGTACATAGACTGTACAGAATAGTAGGATAAAAATATAGAAAAATCACTTAAGAAAAAAAATGAGTAATGCATTTAATGTTGGCAGCAGCAGTGGTCCCTCAAAGTAGAGGATGATGTCCAGCGGGCTTGATGGGTCCTCAGGTGACTGAGGAGCCAGAATTTGGATGCACACATTCTTCGACAATGGGGTCATGTTGTTACACAGGTGAATGGGATTTGCAGCCCTGGGTTAATCTATTTCTCCTTCCTCTGCTGCCACCGTTCTGCCTCAGTATCAAGTCGTTGGGCCTCAAAGTGGTGTGCGCCTTGGTGGACCAAGTGGCGCCACACCAAATGGTCAGCAGCTTGCTCCTCTGAGCAGTTGATGTCAATGCCTCTGTGCTTGAGGGCGACCTTGAGCCTGTCTTTGTACCATTTCCTTTGGCTGCCCTTTGAACATTGGCCAATGGAGAGCTGGGAGAAGAGAATCTGGTGAGGGAGGCGGTTCTCAGACATCTGGACACAGTGGCCCATCTATCGGAGTAGATTTCTCAAGAGCAAGGCTTTGATGCTGGTGGACGCAGATTCATGGAGGATGTTCATGCTGGTCCAGCAGTCCTTCCACTTCATTCCCAGAATTTGATGCAAGTACCACTAGTCAAAGCTGTCGAGGGTCTTAATGTGGCATCAGTAGATGGTCCAGGTTTCACTGCAGTTGAGAGGGTGGTCAGCATGACAGCCTTGTAAACTAGGACCCTCGTCAACTTCCAAAGGTGTCTATTTTCATAGACACGTTGTCACAGCTTAAAGAAGATGGCACTGGCTCAGCTGACCCAGTGCTGGGCTTCTTCATCGATGGTAGCCCATTGAAAGAGATGGCTGCCAAGATACAGAAAGTGCTCCACGGACTTTTGAAAAAAATGAGTAGTGAGCAATGCATTTAACATACTTGCATACTGACAAACAGGACTCCAAATTGTATAGGCTTTCCAAATTCAATAATCATGGCACAGTCCTGGTGACTGTAAATATAAGATTGCAAGCCAAATAATCTGCTGTAAGTGGAAAAAAAACAATGCAACTTTAGAAACTTGATCCTGCACAAAATGTCACCTAGATATAGTCGTGGTGTTGAGAGGCGTCTGTGGAGCTACTGTAAGTCACACCCACCTAAGTGGAATGCACCTACCTGACATATCCATGACATTCTAAGGTTCACATTTGAGCCTGTATCTTTTCAGCCATGTATCACACATGTATTCACTTAAATATATCTGGCATCATTTTACCAAGCCTGTCAAAAATCCCAACAGTGTTCAATACTATCCATTTTTACAGATGTCCCTGACAATGAAACAAATATTCAGAGTATCTTTTAAACAACAAGTGACAGAAGTCCATAAAAGTATTCACATTGAAAGGACTTTAAAAGGGTTGTGTGATGGGTGTTCAAACTCCAGAATCATGGAACTGACTTCAGATCACAAGTTTATAGATGAAGACTTTCAGCTTGTGCAGTGTTATGCTTTGTGAAGGGGATACTATTTACAAATCCAGCCAAGATGTTTGCTTATCAGTTTTGTTTTGGGATTTGTGGTGTTCCCAGTTTAAAGAGCCTCACATCATGGTTTTCTTTTCAGCCCAGAAGAGAAACCAACCTGACACTTCAGCTTCCAAAGGAGTTCTTGCTCTGTGAAATCCTTACACTTATCTACTTTAAAACGGGAGAAATCCCAGAATTTCCCTGGAATATATCTGAGGGAAAAGAAAATGCAGAAAACGGATTGATCTCCTTCATGCAAAAAAATCAATATATCAGAAATACTTTTTCTTTGTATCTGCTTAAATACATTTATTATTTAATATTTCATTAATATAGTGTACTATAATCTGATTATGAGCCAACAGGGTGTTGTTGCAAAAAGGCCAATAGCCTACTGGGCTGTATTAATAGGATTGTCACCTTCAAGTCAAAGGAAGTTATTCTTCCACTCTGTTCAGTATTAATGAGACCTCACCTGGAGTACTGTGTTCAGTTTTGGGCACTGCACTTCAAGAAAGTTGTAGACAGATTGGAAGGAATCCTGTAGAGAAGGACAAAAATGATTAGAGGCCTGGGAAGCATGACTTATGAGGACAGGCTGAAAGCACAAGGGTTATTTAGTCTGGAGAAAAAAAAAGACTGAATGGGGGATTTGATAACAGTCTTCAAATACCTGAAGGGTGGTTGTAAACAGGATGGTGTTAGATTATTTTCTGTGGCCATTCGGGCAGTACAAGGAGCAATGGGCTTAAATTGCAGCAAAGAACATTCAGGTTGCACATTAGGAAACATGTTTTAACTATGAGGGTGGTTAAACATTGAAACACATTAGTTTAAGAGGCTGATGAATCAGTGGGCTAATATAAACAGGATGTGTTTCAATACTGACAAGTGCAGGGTGCTGCACTTAGGCAGTAGTAACCAGCAGCACACTTATAGGATGGGAAACTCCCTTCTTGAGAGCAC
>NW_017728918.1:102161734-102178486 GCF_001723895.1 Crocodylus porosus | reverse complement strand
AACCAACTTCCAAGGGAAGTGGTGCTGGTCTTATCCTGGGGGTCTTTAAGAGGAGGCTTGATGCCTACCTGGCTGGACTCATTTGAGTACAGTTTTTCTCCTCCCCAGGTGGGCGGTCAGACTTGAAGATCTACAAGGTCCCTTCTGAACCCGACTTCTATGATTCTATGATTTCCCATTCTTGGAGGCTTTTACGAGAAGGTTAGAATTTTCTGGGATGATACCAACAGGGCTGATTCTACCTTAACAGGGGGTTGGAACAGATGACCTCCTTGGGCTATTGTTCTGTGACTAATACTTCAGTGAAGAGTCAGTTGAAAATTTCACATAAGAGATTTTCCATCACATCCATTTCAACCACTACAGATATCAATTTGAAGGGACTTTATCTGAGAATTCTTAAAAGCTGTAATTTTCAATATAGGGACCCCAAATTAAAATACAAATATTGTGTTACATGCAGCGGGTATCCTGTCTAAATAGGAGAAGTGTCACCATGACTTAGACCAGTGGTTTTCAACCTTTTTTCATTTGCACACCCTTAAAGAATTTCAAATGAAGGTGCAGACCCCTTTGAATTGTAAGTGTGGGTACTCACATACTTTTGATTGATCATAGTCATCTTTCACAGACCTCTTAGACAAAGTCTGCAGAACTGCAGGGGTCTGAGAACCACAGATTGAAAACCACTGACTTAGACCAAACAAAAATAATATTTGAAATTACTGGTCAATGCTTGTCAATTTTTTTTAAAATCTTTTCTAACAACATAGGAAATGACTGAGAGGGGTCCTGGTAGCAGCTTACTGCTACATCAGGGACATACATCAAGGGCTCTGTGAACACCTGTTCACCAGGGCACCCTTGGGGAAAACCAGAAGTAATGGCCACAAACTCTTAGAAAACCGTTTCAGGCTCATTAGGAAAAACTTCACAGTTAGTGTGTCCAGACTATGGAATAAGCTCCCTCCAGAGGTATAATCACCTACCCTGGAAATCTTCAAGAGGAGACTGGACAATCACCTCGCTGGGGTCACCTGACCCCAGTTGTCTTTTCTGCTTGGTGCAGGGGGGCTGGACTTGATGGTCTTCCAAGGTCCCTTCCAGCCTGGGCTGGACTTGATGGTCTTCCAAGGTCCTTTCCAGCCTCACTATCTATGACTCTATGAAATACTGAGATACCAAAGTGAGGAAAAGATGTTTTCCACTAACAGAAACAAAGGAATGAGCATCTTTGATTTGTATTCCATCTAAGGAAGCAGGGAGAAGCTCCACAAAGGAAGAGAGGCATTTGGTTCCTACTATGCGTGATGACTTGTTGTACTGGAAAGGAGATCAATAGACTTCCTTATAAAAGAATAATAAGTAAAAGCTATCTGATATAAAAGGGACTTGGTTGATGATGAAAGAGATTGCTGCCAAGCAGCAGACATTCTTAGCCATACAAGTTTCATACAGCACTTCATTGCTTGTTTACTTAGGGGAGAAAAGGGATTTTGCCTTCATGGAATTTGAAGTGTATGTGCCAGCAAGGCTAACTTTTTCTCAAACAATCATGACAGTTTTTATGCAAGAAGTGTTTTCATAGCATTTACTACAAGGTAGCAAGTTTATCCCTAAGTGGAAGAGTGCTTATTTATTAGAGATTTGTACTGCATGATACTGTCTTCTCTTTCAATTTCAGGAGTATGAATTACAGCTCATTAAAAGTTTATCAGCATGAAAGCTTCTTACTTCAACTGGCACTAGATAGGATGCACATGAATTACTAGACAAGTAAAGCCGAGTGCACCATTGTAGCAAGGATTTTGTCTTCACCTGGTTACTGATTTCCTTCATTCCCCTTCCACCAAAGTTATTCAATGAGTCACTTTCCAGATGGCTTACTCTATACAGGGATCACAAATATGGTAAAACTGAACAGTCATTATCTTATAGCCCCTTTGGTCTCAACTGATATATTCAAGGGGTGAACTTTTCATATATAAAGACAATATTAGTCAGTAGACATACTCAAACCTAAAATTTTGTGTAAATGGGCAATTTCTACAGTCCCAGCCGGCAGCTCACTTTGCCATTGCTTGTGACAATCTGGATGCAGCAGGTTACTTTTAGGGCTTCTCCCCCACCACCCATGCAAAATCTAGCAATAAGAGGTATTGGGCAATTTTTAAAAGCAGATTCTAAATATGCAGGTCTAGAATTGATTACTCATGTTTGAGAGGTTTTGCACACCTTCAAAATTAGTTTTGGGTACACAGATTGCATTAGTGCGTATGAATTTTACAATGTAAATGTGTTCCCAATTGGTAGGCATAGTACACATGGATACTTAAGCTTCCTTATGCACTGTATAGGTAACATAAGTATTAACCTCAGTGCTGTGGATTCTCCTAAGAGGCAGGGCAACCGAAAGGTACTTCAAACAGTAAGCATTGTGATACCAGTGTCCAAGCTGGCATGCTTGATTTTACATATTTTTGTTGCTCTATACTGTAAAGGCTTGGTGTTGAACCCCAAGTCATTGACATCAGTGAGAGTTCTGCCTATGTTGAAGTGACTTAGTCCATTCTATAGACTAAGGCCAAAATGTGATCCATTAGTAAAGGCAAATCCAAATTGTTAGAAAAGCAGTTGCCTAAATATCAGGCATCTGAATTTTGCTGTGTAACTTTGTAACAAACATGCAATATGTCCACTCACATGGATCATATTATGGGATCTGGGCCTTAAGGCTTGGTCCACAAAGGATGGGGATCATGAGACTGGGCTTCCTCTGCACTAGGAGTTGAAAGCTGCCTGCCCAGCCCTGCATATACGACTGACAGTCAGCTCATTGTTGGCCCAGCCACAGGTCCAGTTTCAGACTCAGAGTTGACAATCGGCTGATTGTTGGTTCCAGGGATGGAACTACACTGTGACTGGTTCCAGGCCTCCCATGCAGTCCTGGACCCAGGATCAATAATCAGCTTATTCTCAGCCCCAGCTACATGTTAAATTTAAGGTGCCATACAAACCAGCCATAAAAGTGTTCTACATTATACATGGAACATTTTAATGGCTCACTTGCCATTTGACATTAGATTGGGTGCACATGTAGCAATCTTGTTATTTATGCCATGATTAACACATTAATCGTGGCAGAAATGCAACATGTAAAAGGGGCTTTAGGCATCTAACCCTCAACAACTTAGGTTGAGGCATAGCACCTAAAATGTAGGTGCTGTAATCCTGAGGATTGAAATTCCTGATCCTTTTGTGAAATAACCCTTAGAGATATGGAGTGAAATACTTGGCTCCCTGAAGTCAATGGGAATATTGCCATCATATTCACTGGGGTTAGAATTTTACCCTGGGTTGAAGCAACTTTGCAAATTTGGTCTATTAGCATATCTTGTCTCATTGTCAGTGAATGATTATTATCTATAATATAGTTTAGGTGAGAAGATGAAGGATAACTGCATCTGCTGCAGCAGCACTATATTTTATTGATGGTATGGAAACATGATATAATATCACAATTGATCTCAACCAAATGTTGCTATATTGACATTGATGGAAAACAAAAGCAAAATATAGTCTACTGTTTATCAGTTATTAAAAATGACTTTAAAATCTGTTAATCTATAAAGTTATATCAGCCAAAAAGGTGGCCAATGAGTTTAGCTCTTTGCTATTTACTGTTCTCATTATACTTTCAATCCAATTTTTCATACTTATTCCCTTACAACTTTTACTATCTCTGTCCTGTATATGCTGAGAGAATGTTCCTAGCACCTGAGGTATGGAAGTCTTGAAGCAAGTAGAAAATTGGCTCAGCTTTTTATGTTTGGCACTAAATATCCCATGCAAAAAATACTGACTTTGGCTTGTCTATAATCTGATCCCCACACATGCTGCAAAACAAAACAAAAAACAAAGTCACCCATCTTAGACACTGGCCTTAAATTTAAGGATGGAACTTTACCAAATCTTCTAAAGGAAGATTTTGTTGCTGTTATTGTTAAAACAAAAAAGTTCCCTTGCAGTCAGCAAGTTCTTAATTTTTTACTGTAATGTTTTACCCAGTGCTGTCTAATATCTGGATTGAAGCTACATTAATTTCCATGTTCTGATAAGACAGGCAAAAATATTTTAAATTTACTTGTATATACAAGGAATACCTAACCTAATGCACACCAGGTAATTAGTGGGGTGAATTACAAGATCTTTTCAGCAAAGGCAGTATTGATGACATATAGGACAAAGTATGCCTATGCTCATCTGTCTATATGCCTGTGGTTACCTATACAACTTAAAATGATCCACATAGCCCACTGTTCATATGTATTCCCCTAATGATAATTATGCATAATGGGTATCTGAAGATGTTCATGACTATGTAGACAAAAAGATCATCTCTCCATTTTGTCAATTACATTCAGACACAACCCAATGAAAAAGAAAAATAGGCCGATATACTTATTTTAATTCATATATAGTAGGGGCTATTTTGGGGTTTTGATGAGGCAGAAGAAATAAGGGCCTGAAGGAAATTTAAAGTTAATTTAGATTCCCAATTGATTTCAGTAGCTTTGGATCAACACCTTCAGGAAGACTAGCCATAGATGACAAGTCCCCAAGGTGAATGTACTAACAATGGGGAATATTTTCACAGGTACAAATTAAAGATAGGAACCTAAACCCCATTCATACCTGTAATTATCATTTATGGATTTCTTGAGTCTCAGAAAAAAAGTGGCAAACAAAAATGGGCTGTAGTCTGTCAGGGCTAGTGGGAAATGCTTGGGACAGGAGATGCAAAGCATTACAGAGGGAGAATTATTGTGGACAAGAAATTTGTGGACAAGTGGAATTTGTGGAATTATTGTGGACAAGACTCAATGGGTACAGAAACACAAAACAATTGAACTGTTCCCAAATGTCCCTTATTGGGACAGTTGACAATAGTTGTGGTTCGGGGATATACACATGTACAGTGACCAGGTATTTCAGATAAAAAGTGATCGACAATTCTAAGTATTGAACTGCTGAGGCTCCAACACCAGGGAGTGGAAGTGAGCACCCAGCTCAGAATGCTTCATAGTGGGCAAGTAGAAAGGAGTGTTTGCATCCATGCTTTGGGGGCCCCAAAAGATGGGTGATTTGTGGCTGGATATATTTTAACTTTTCTGCTTTCCTTTCTCTCCTAAACATGAGTTCAAAAACTTCAAAAGCCTGCAGTTGACCAAAGGCTATAGTGCGCTTGCCTGGCTTGGGGTGTTAGGGGAGGAAGTGCAGGGATGGGAAAGAGCGATTGGATGCAAAGTTTGGGGTTCCCAGAGGCTGGAGGTGGGCATGATGAAGGGATATGGCAGACTAAGGAATGGGGACTGCTGATTGTTAGAAAGACAGCTGTTATTGAATACACAGTGCCAACAAGAGGATAAAAAGTGCCACCAAAAGGAAAAAATAAAGAACGAGACAGAGGGTTGTAGGGTTATGGCTGAGTACCAGAGAGGCCAGTTGCAGCAAGCATGGGGGGAACAATAGGAGGAGAAATTAAATGGGGGAGGAGGAGGTGTGATTTGGAGGACAAACCAAACCCATGTCATGGAACACTTGGTGTCCACATAGAATACTGAACCGGTGCACTGTGCCTCGGTTCAGAACAGTACCTGATTTTCTAGGTACACTTTAGAACTGCCCCAAGAGGCTTTAAAATTATTTAATGGGCTTGTACATCTGTCTGTTTAAGGTTTAAACTGTATTTAAACCAGTCTAAGAATCATGTGTGTCCATAGCTTATATTTTTTTTTTTGTCATCATACAAAAACAAGAGCATTTCCTAACTTCTAAGTGGTCAACTTTGCAGCATTAGTGGTTTTCTTAATATACTTTGTTTACATATACAATTTCCTTTAACAGAAGTTTTTGCAGTATTTCTTTGTAAAAAACCTCCAGTTGTGACCTTTTGGTGGATGCCTTAAGGTCATCTTCAAGCATCAGGAAAGTCCCTGGCCTCTGAGGATTGTGCAATTACAATCTTTGTGATTATACAAAGGTGCAAAATATTGTTTAGAAAATTGTTGAACTGGTCAAATATTTCAGAAGCTCTTCATGAATGTCTTTTTTTTTTAAATTCTCACACTTTGTGCATTCATTTGGTATGAATCATTTAGCTGATGAAGTATATTGCTATGAATGTTTGATGAAACATTAAAAATTTTAATGAATGTTGAAGAGTTTTTACAGAAACTGATGTATAAATGCATAAACAAAAGGATTGACACTGGAAGTCTAATTGACAGAATTTGTACATATACAATGAGAGTGCATATACAATGGATGCATCTACACCTGTATTTACTCCAACCTAGATTTACTATGCAGTAAACTACTTTAGAGTAAGGGTTTTTGAGTAGGTATCTACACATGCAGAGATTAGGGACAAAATTTGCACCCAGTTTCCCGCAGCCCTGCAATGGGCCCCTGCTGCCACTGGTGGAGGACCTCCAAGCTCCCCCTGGGTACTAGGTCAGGAGCCGGCAGAGAGCACAAGACCAGGAGACAGCTATGTCCTGGCCCCAGGGGGATGCCTGCTGCCAGGGCAGTGATAATGTCCCCCTGCCCCACCAGCAGGGAGCTCCTGGCCCTGGATCCTATATCAAGGCCATGGGGCTAGGAAACAGCTTCAGGGGAGGGACAGGTCCCAGCTCCCTGCCCCAGTCCACCACTCAATTGGAGCATGGAGCCCTGGGCTGTATGGGGAAGTCTGCATGTGGAGCCCAGAGCTAGCTGGGGACTAACCAAAACAGGACAGTTCCCAGCTACCTCCAGGCTGCACGTGCTTCCCTGCACAGCCCAGGAGTGGCTGAAAACTGTCCCAGTCAGGGGAAAGTCCCAGCCAGCTCCATCCTGGACAGAGACCTGCCCCATTTCAAGGAACAGCCAGCCCCTGCTCCATGATCACAATTGCAACCATGGAGTAGGGGCCAAGAAAAAGCTCCCAGCCTGTTCCCAGCCCCAACTCTACAACTGAGATATCAGGGAGCAGGGGCTGGAAGCTACCTGCTGCCAGAGCAGGGGGACACTGTCCCCACCCAGGCACACAGGATGGGGGCTGGGAAGTTTGTTCCCCACCCAGCTCCATGACCGCAGAGCGTAAGGCTCATGGAGCGGGGCAGGGAACATGCTCCCCACCCCTGCCAACAGGGAGCTCCTAGCACTGGGTCCATGACCACAGGGCTGCTGTTAGGGAAACTCTCATCTCCCAGCCCAAGCCCCACAGTCATGGAGCTCAGGCTAGAAGACCCTTATCTCCCAGCCTGAGCACCATGGTCAGTGTTAGAACATTTGTTCCCATCAGGGATCTACACAAACACTAGGGCACCATTACTAATGCCAAGTAAATTTGCTACTTGCATTTGCGGGTACCAAATTTACTCAGTATTAGGGCATTTTATGGTGAAGTAAGCCTGTGCATGTGCTTACTTCACAGTAAACTATGCTAATACAAAGTTAAGTGTAGACACGCCCAGTAAGTATGATAAAAAAATGAAAATATAGTGAAAATACCATCCTATTTATGTGGCCAACTGGCCAGCATGCCTTGAATTTTAAATTTCAGGTGTGCAGTTCTAACAAATACTGTATAGGTAGGAAGTTGCTCACAAAAATTAACTAGTACATTTCAGCCAAAACCAAAGATCTAATCTTAGACAATTTATAAGCAGAAAGAAATGATAAATGTATTTCAGTGGTGTTTTAGTTATAAATGTAACTAGAGCTATAAAAATAGTAAAGTACAATTACAGTCCTTTTAAGTAAGCAAACATATCTAGAGATTTTTAGGAGATACTCATAAATGCCTTTTCATACATATTTGTTTAGGTATCAAATGTTAACATTGGATCAGGCCTGAGACCAACTTTCTTTGGCAATTACAAAGCCTGGATAATAAAATGAGAAGCTGACTTAACCTTTGAAGCTTCATTCTACGGTACTGCATTTGTTTCCCCTCCCCCATCCTCTTTAGTTTACAAAGCGGTACCTTGAGCTGTCTCTGGTTCCAACACCTACTTTTCCCAGGCTATCGATTAAATAACAGCTGCCATCAATCTTGAACATTCATTTGGAAGGAAAAGAGGCTTGTTTGCTTTTAAAGCCTTGTGCAAATGAGTTGTTTAGACAGGACAATGAGATGTAAAAACAGGGAAAAAACACCCACTCTCCTAATCTGTTGGTGTCAGTTACACAGAACTATAAATTTAGGTTGGGGTGCGGAGAATTGAGACTCTCAGATAGTTGTCTCTTACTTAAGACCCCGTCTATCCCTGGACAAAAGTCATACTAGCAATGTTGTAGTTTATTTACCCCGACAAGTAGGGAAGAGTTTTTACCTGTGAAATTTACCAGCCAGACCATGCCAGAGACAACCCCATACACAGCATTTATATGAGTTTGTAATGACTCGTGGGAAGACTATGCTAACCAATGAAACTAGTTTGAACAGTACCCTATGTTTCTGTTCAGTGCAGTTACAACTGTGATGAGGTCAGAGCTTCATGTTGGCTTTCACATTTCGAAAGGTCCGTAGGTTCAGTCCTGCAGCAGCAGTGTAGGAACACAGCCAGGCAGCCAGAGCAGCTGCCACGCAGAGGCAGTGGCAACTTCCAGGTGTTTCTGCCACCACAGTCATACAGCTGCATCAAAAGCTGGTTTATTTGCACCCCCCCCACACACACCCCTCAGTCAGCACTCAGGGGCTGCATACAGACTCTTTCTGGTTCCCCAAATTGCATGTCTGGAACGTTAAAACTTGCCACACACTGCAAATGTGCAGCACAGAGGGCCAATTTTGCTTATGGGAAATCCCAGTAACAAAACAAGGGCAAGAAAAAAGCAGATCTGTGCATGCAACAGGTGCAACACCAGTAGACACAGAGACTTGGTCCTCCAAGCAGATGCTCTGGCTGCCAGCCAAAGCATCTCCTCTCCTTTAGTTGTACCCCAGCTCCTTCAGCATACCAGCAGCCAAGAGGAGCAGGTAAAGGGCAATTTGCCTGAAGCAGGACAATTTGCTCCACTCTGAAGGGAACATGCAGGGAAGTGCACTGCAGCAAGAAGTAATAGCACAAATCTATCAAAGCTCCAAGAGCAGCTTTAATTAAAACACTGCAGTGTCTCATATATCAGCATCCCTGGACTTCAAAATGGCAGCAGGGGTGCTTAAACTAAAGCTCATCAAATGAGCTTTATATCAAGCACCCCCGCCGCCATTTTCAAGTGCAGGGATGCTGATACATGAGATGCAGTAGGCTGCTGGAGCATACAGTGCATCAGAGCAGCCTCCACACTTGTGTACTGGTACCCTCTATTGTGAAGTACTAGAAAAGTGTGCATTAGCTTATTTGGATTTGCTTTAGCTAAAAAGCATGGGCTTTTCTGTGACACTTTAATGTGCATTAAAATAGGCTAATGCACATTAAAGCACATGTGTAGACATACATATATAGTATATTACAATATACTATATATATACACACACATACATATCTTATAATATATAGTGTATTATACTATTCTATATGTATAGCACATATAATAAACTGGTAAGAATGAATTACTGATAAGAATGAATACATATTATGTCTTATTAGTAAGACAGAAAATAATATGGTTTTAAAAAACACAGTTTCCAAGCTGACATATGTAATTAGTCTTTTTTTGTCAAAAATGGTTTATTTCTTCCATATAGAGAAAAAGTGGGCTTTTATAAGATTTTTTTTTTAGCATGAACCTATGAACTAGAATTTTATTTGGCAGCTTTCATAGTGACAGCCTGAACGTCTCTGTTGAAAACATCTAATGCAAGATTTCTGTTAATGAAAACCAGAAGCACAGAAATAGAGTCCTGATCACAACTGTATTCCACATTCTGCTATTGGAAAGAGTTGCTGGATCCCTGACTGCTCACTATTTTATAGGTAATAGACCCCATATATTTTTCTCTTTGGCTTTAGTCAAATGTCTTGATAGGCTAGAAGCTCTTTTAGAAGAGTGTTCTTTAATCCAAAACAAACATTAAATATGAGACAGGTTAGAGTGAACTTATTTTTTATACCAGACAGCACAGTAGGAAGGATCAGCAGATTCTTTGGTCTCCCCTTGGATCCAGGGGAAGGTGGGGGGAAATCTCCACCAAACCTTGTAATGTTCATTCAGGAGTAGAGCTGTCAGGAATTTTCCAACAAAACTATTTTTTGTTGGAAAATGTCAATTTGTCAAAGCTAACATTTTTGGTGGGAACACACATATAGTTTTGACAAAACTGAAATTTCTGGTCAAAAGCAGAGAGACGCACCCACCCCAGAACAGCCTGGTGGTTAGACCACTTACTTGGGATGTGGGAAATCAAAGTTCAAGCTGTTTCTCTGAACCAATCATAGAAAGGGCTTGAACCTGAGTCTCTCACTCTTCCTGGCAAACAACAATTTGGCTCTCTGTGCATGTGTACATATGTATGTCTGTCTGTATCATATATGGTCAAAGTTGGATGGAAACTGAAAAGCAGCTTACCATATTACGCAACTCCAAGACAAGGTTTTTTTCCCCCATTCATTTGGGGTGGGGGAACAGCATGGTGCAGGAAGCCTCATCTTGGATTCAAGTATGGAGCCATACCAGGGCCAAAGTGGCTGCCCCCTCTTCTGCCTAGCCAGGGCAAGTGTGGCTTTTTGATGTGCATGGTGGGGCAGACCACATAGTACAGGGGAGAAGTGTAGGGGAGACCACACAGTGCTGCGGGCGGGGAGAAATCAAGTATTGGAAAATCAGTTTGGACCTGAGTGTAGCAGATTGCCAGCTAGCCTGGCTCTGCCTGGATCAAATCAGTCCTTGAGCCCTTTAATCTGATCCCAGCAACACTCTCTCTCTGGCTCAGAAACACAAGCTGTAATGCCCTGGGTTCTTCCCAGGGTTCAGCCAGAAGCAAAGCAATCCAAGCACAGCTTCAAGCCCTGGGTCAATCTGCTCCACAGAGCACAACAGAAAATATAAACAGTCCACAATGAGCCCCCACAAGGAAAGGTTAGTTCTCACTTTCCACTTTCTTTCTCCCTTGAAGAGACCTTCCAATAATTATATTCTATACCTGGAAAAATTATAACATATTTGCAATTTTTCCATATATAGAATGTAATTATTAAGGATTGGCCTTATATTCAGGATCATCTTATAGTCAAGTAAATAAGGTACTAGAGATAACATGGTTCTAAAAACAGCACCTTTGACAAATATGTGCACTCTTAGGTATATCCCTAAGGAATTTGAACTGAGTGCTTCCCACTTTGCAGTTTTATAGTACACCTTATTTGTGACATACAGGTCTTTTTTACTGCATGCATAGAGCAGGAGAGAGCCATGTTTACCAGTCTTAACTCCTTTGAAAAGTTTTGTGTAATTTCAAAATCATTTTTAGAATATTTTGGTAATTAATATACTAGTCCTTGCATGCTTCTCTTTTCTTCTTCTGTGCTTTTTTTCTTCCTTCCTCTTTTCTTTTCTTTTTGTTTCTTTTTCTTGTCCCTTTATTACTTACAATTTGTTACAGACATGTACATAGTTCATAATTCATATATAGTTGAACTATGTTCTGGCTTTGTATTTCATTTAAAAGCCAATTAAAAAATAATGGCCTAAATTAGTTTGTTCAGGACTTACAGAATTGAATGCTATTGAACTCTCTCCTTCATGGTTGTTTTGCATCAGGGGAGACAAATGCTTCTAGCTGAAGGCCTGCTAGCACAGACCTGATTTCCCTTGATTACCCCAAAATGTGAAACTTAGGGCAGTAGCCTTCATTCCTTTCACACTGGCAAGAAGGACAACTCTCATCCCCATACTGAAAGAGTTCCAGCATTTAGATATTCTGCAAGGAAAAGTTCAGAGCATTTCTTCCACAATAGAAATGCAAGGCTTGGGCAAATGTGCATGCAGTGCCTGGAAGAGTACTTAAAACCACCTTTGTCCTTCTGCAGTTGGCAAGCAGGCCTTACCCTTGTGCTCACATACTATTCTGGCCTCAGAGACGCACAACTTTGAGACTTGCAGTCTGGAATACTTCAACTCACTGAACTTGCAAAGTAATTAATTTATGTTATTAACACTCCTGTGAGCACATCTACATGAGACATTTACTGTGCACTTGACTAATTAGCTCAGTACTAAACTTCTCAGCATCTAGACGTGTGCCCTTATTAGGGTACAAGAACCTAATAAACTCTGAAGCAGGGTAGTACTTGTATAATAATAATAATAATAATAATAATAATAAATACAATACTACCCTGCTGCTGAGTTTTTTCAAGCACAGCAGCACATATGTAGATGCTGACTCTGCTGGCTGGGGCACAAGAGTGCTTCACTGCAGGGGCTGCCTGCTTGATAGCCTCCACACTGAAGCACCCTCATACTCCAACCAGCCCCTCCACAGCACATTGAGTCCACTTGGAGCAGCCCTGAGCTGGCAGGCTGACCCCTGGGATCCCCTGCAAGTGTTGTGCATGAATAAATTCCAGAGCTGATTTCTCTGGAGTTAGTTATTCCTAGGCGCATGGTCAAACAGTGCACCTGGGAGAAAAAAATTCCAAAGCTTATTCATGTGCATTAATTGCATGTGTAGACATGCTCAGTTAGTCCACAGAACAGCAGTCTGCTTTCTGAGCAGCCTGGCCACAAAGATAATATCATTGCAACAACCACTTATCACACTGAAAACACTAGTTAAATGTCAAAATACTGGTCTTCATCTTCCATGCTGTGGTGCTATTGCCAAGGATAAAAATGTTACTTGAATAATTAATTTACTAACCTTAGTTATTCCTCACAGCAGGCCTGAGGTATGTATTATACCACCTATTTTCCACCTAGATAAACTCAGTCACATGGAGGGTAAGTGACCCGGAATGATTACATAGTGAGTCAATGGGTGCATCTACATGTGCATTAATACCCTTTTCCTAGTATGCATTAAATTTAGTACCTCCAATGTGAGGTATTAAATTAATGTGCATTAGGCTACCCTACTGTGCAGTAGCACAAAAGTATGCTTTTTAGGTGACACAATGCATAGTAGCAGTAGCCTTTTTTTGCAGCATGTTAATGTAATAGCACAGTTATTTATGTGCTGCTTTAATGCACAGTAAAATAGGCTACTGCATTAAAGCACACATGTAGACACACCCACTGACTGCCAGAACCAGAAGCCAGTAATTCTGACACCTCATTACCTGCTCTAATCCCTGGGGCACAGAGATACATTTTGAAGATAAACTGCAGCCATGTTACTTCAAGCTTCCCTGTTCAAGACTCTGGAAATGTTTGGCACAGAGGTTGGGGCACATCTGTCTGCTTTCCAGATGACTGAGATATAAACTGAGATATAAATTCTGCTTAGAAGAATGTATAAATGGAAAAAGTTATTCAACTCAAATCAGTTTTGAAGATATGAATTACTGTGCAGAAGATAGGGTGCAGAACTTTTCTAATCTCTTGTGTCAGTGATGGATTGGGGAGGAGATGGCGGGTTTGGCTACAATTCAGAATGGGTATGTGAATCAAAAACAAATGTTTTACACCCTGGAGTGAGAAAATGTTCAGGGTATCCCCACCAACTTTATTACAGCAATCTTTCATAGAAGAGAAAACAGTCTCCTTGGCTCCTACTTCACCAAGCTGTATCCTACGATTTTCCACTTAGTTCATCTATTTTGCAGAAATATTAAGTAAAACAAGACCTATCAGTTTCAGTTTCCAGCTCATTCAATTCAGAATGCATCTCAGAGATAAGAATAATCCCATTAAAGTTAACAACTTTTAATTTTTTTAATAAAACATTTACATAAGCCATATGCAATTACTGGCAGAACAACTCATTTTGAAATGCATAGTGCCCAAAAGAAAACATTCTTCTTACTATTCAATACTGTCCTGAGAATTCTCTAATTCCAGGGTGTAAAAACATTTGTTCTTGATTCACATACCCATCCTGAATTCTAGCCAAATTATGCAAAGATTTGTTGAATTTAATGATGCAAGTGCCCTATTTCTTAATATGACACTTGGACAAATAAAACCAATACATTGTAAAAACAGGGTCTGAATGAAATACTGCCAAAAATTATCACAGAATGATGTTTTTGATAATGCTTTGTCCCTCTCCTAAATACCATCTCCTAAATCTTGAGGCATTTTAAAATGCTGGTCTTGCAGTTTACTTTCTCAATAAACTTGTGAAATACAACAGGTATATGTTACGCAAATTTTACAAATATAGGAATACAACAAGGCAAAATTCCTAGTTCAACAAGTCTCTGAATCCCTTGTTTAATTTTAAGGGCATTATTAGTCCCATTGATCAATGTGAGCTTAAGTTTAAGCACAGGCTTTGTTATCTTGCTGAACTGGAGCCTAAGTAACTTCCTTAAAGTCTCACAGCAGAGCCTGTGGCAATGGCAGAAATAGAACCCAAATCTCCTCATGGCAAATTTCTAGTCACAAGTAGACAGTGGTGTAAGGAGCCAAGTTGGTGCCTGGGGCAAACTGTGGGAGAGCATGGAAGTGGGGTGGACACACGGTTCCAAGAGTGGGATCTGACAGTGGGGTATGGGGATGCACACACACTGGTTCCAAATGCGTGGGCAGGGGGCATCTTCCCCACACAGTCCTGCCTGAGCTCCTGCTGCCACCACTCTGCCCACCCCCACTGTTACTCTTAAAGTGGTGGCATCTGAGGACGGTTTTGGAGTTCCCAACACTGAAATGCTGCCAAGGCGTGGACTCAGCAGGGGTGGGGGAGTTACTCCATCACTACTCCTAACCTGGCACCTCAGGCAGGTGCCCCTCTTGCCCACCACTGTTTATGCTACTGCAAGTGAGGCTGCATGAATTTCTTTGGTTCACCTGCCAAGCCAAAAAACATCGTGCTTCAATGAGACCAAATGTAAAATGTTATTGTTTTTCCTTATTAAATAAAAAAATGCCTTTTTACTGTGAGGCAAGGGTGTCTGTGGGTGGTATCTTTTATTGTGCCAACTGCATGACTGGCATAGACTTAAACAAGCTTGCAAGTATCATATTATGCTCCCCGCCCTCCCCTCTGTTCTTGTGGGGAGGTATCGTATTATGCCCTCCCCTCCCTTCCTGCCCCCCCTCCGCAAGAAGCTTGCTTAAGTCTATCCCAACCACAGGGTTGATCCAATAAAAGATATCACCCACAAAAATTCTTGCTTTTCACGTATTTCCTGGACCATCACAGCCACATCATTTTTTCACCATGAAATATTCTAGGGTTAATTCAAGACAAAGATTTGAATTTGGAGCTTCCCTCTCCTGGGTAACCCACTGGCTATAGGGTCTTAAGCCCATAGTTTGTCTCAATCCCTGCAGTTGGAACTGTTCTATAAAAACTCAGTTTCTCCATCTCTAGTCATAAGATCAGTTATCCCATTGCAAAAAAAAAGTTTCAAACATCTTTTTATTATTCCTCCTTCCTGAAACCTCTAGATTTGGGGGGGGACCCAAAAATCATGAAAAATAATCAAAACAGATTATTACACTAACTGGAGTTAATGGTGAGGGATGAGGGGAGCAGAACCTGAATCTAAGAAACAGTTCACAAGTTAATATTTAACCCGAACAAATCTGAAATAAGCACAAAAATGGTGATTATTATTTCTTGCCAAGGTCTAACAAGAAATTGCTAACTGAAACTGGTGAAAATTCTCAGTTCTTTTTTTTTTTAAACCAAACATTGCAAGCATGTGTTTTGAATTCTGCCACTAAAAAGAGTTTCAAAACAAAACAGTGCTCCCGATTAAGCAAGAATCACTTGCTTTCAGCCTTTTCTCAGTTTTCTTCCCCAACCTATAGTCATTTGTCTTGGCAAAACTCCTTCACAAAATCTGATATGCAATAAAAATTAAACTAAGGATATTTTTTTTCAGTTTCCACGTGTGTGCATCAGGAAACTGGGAATGAAATATTTATACAAAAGCTAGTTAAGCATTAAGCAACACGCGGTACTCCTTAGCCCCAAGAGGAAAAAAAATACATTCTACTTTTAAAGTCAAGAGAGTTTTTCCATTGACTTCATTAAGAAGAGGATGCTCCATCCAATAGTAAGGAGGGGAAATCAAACAAACAAAGAATAAAAGGTTCAGGGGAGGGAGCAACCACATTGATCTTACTTAGTGAATGGGGGCACCAACCCGTGATGCTGCAGTTCGACTAGGAATGGCTCTAAAGACACTACCCCTATGTCAGGCTACCTGCTTGAGACCAGGACAGCAAGTTAGTGTGAGGCCTACCGTTAAAATAGCAACCACTGCAGAATAATGATTCTATGGCTGGTATTTCTCTGAATTCACAGTCTCTGGTGAAAGTGTGGGGAAGGAGAATCAAACTACACCCACTGGTTTTATGGCACTGATTCAAAAGAAAGATTCTCCCACTGGTGTGAAGGGCTGACTGGTCACATGATACTGGAAGTCTCCTAATTTCCAGTTGCTACATTTCATTTAAGGAAAACTAAAATATTTTCCATATATCACTTATAGCATAGTTGCCTTGGGATGTTATGTGACAGTGAATGAGATGGTAAGATATACATAATCATAACTGAGAATCTCCATTCTGAGATGGAACAAGATTATGTTAAATGAGTTATTGTTCAACATCTTCATTAATGATGTGGACATTGGGGTCAAAAGC
>NW_017728918.1:102143607-102161413 GCF_001723895.1 Crocodylus porosus | reverse complement strand
TCCAGTTTTGGGCTCCACAATTCAAAAAGGTTGGGGAGAAGCTTGAGAGAGTCCAGAGGAGAGCCACGCGCATGATCAGAGTGCAGGAAAACAGACCTTACGATGGCAGGCTGAGAGCCATGAGGCTCTTTAGCCTGGAGAAACGCAGGCTCAGGGGTAATCTGATGGCCACCCATTAGTTTATCAGGGGTGACCACCAGGATCTGGGGGAACATTTGTTCACCAGAGCACCCCAAGGGATGATGAGGTCGAAGGGTCATAAACTACTACAAGACTGTTTCAGGCTGGACATAAGGAAGAAGTTCTTTACTGTCCAAGCTCCCAAGGTCTGGAAAAGCCTGACAGCGGAGGTGGTTCAAGCACCTACACTGAACACCTTCAAGAACAAATTGGATGATTATCTTGCTGGGATCTTATGACCCCAGCTGACTTCCTGCCCTTTGGGCGGGGGGCTGGACTCGATGATCTTCCGAGGTCCCTTCCAGCCCTAATGACTATGAAGTCTATGAAGTCTGTGAGAAATGAGAGTCTCCATCAAGACAGTCTCTCTCAGTTTTTGTATGAATAAATTTTAAAATGCCTCAAGTAAACCAGGAGATTGTTAGTCATGGTTGGTAAAGAGAAGAAATGAGAACTTCAAGGAAATCATTCTTAATGATTTCTAAATCAAACAAACCCATACTCATCACTCACTGTCTGCCTTTTCCATTAAGTATGGAGAGTATACTCCATCTTTGAAAGTTGGCAACAGTTTTGAACAGTTCTTCAGCAACTCCCCAAATCACCCGAGTGTAAGCTATTGTGTTTGCAACTGATCACTTGGGTAAGATTCTGCCTGGATAAATATATCATGACAAGTACAATTTACTTTTTAACTCTTGCCTCCTGTCCTCAGCCCACTACTGTAACACAAGAGCATCCTTTCCCTTTCAGAAAGGGAAAAGCATTTCCAGTTAAAATAATAGCTCTCCTTTTGGCAGCAAACAAAAGAACAAAAGCATGAAGTGAAAACCAAACTTTCAAAAAGTGCTTTTTGCTGTTTGATTATACCAGCATGAAGACCAAAACTGCCTACTGCCAGGGTTCAAAATACAGGAGGGCTTGGGGGAGCTGAGCCCCGCCCCGTAACAGATAAGAGTGCCCCCCCCCCGCACAATACATGAGAGCCCCTGCCCCACCTTGCACTTTTCTAAGCAGCTCAGACAGCAGTGGCGGCGGCAGCTCCTTCTGGCTTCCAGGAGACCCACCCCCCAAGAGTTGGAGTGCAATTCAAACCCTGCCTACTGCATCTACAAAATTTCTTCACACAGCTCATATTTGATAACAGCCTTTTAGTTACAAACATACTACTGGGTACCATTATAACAGTATGCCATACTATAATGTGTCAGTGCTTACAACTTGAATGCAAAAGTTGGAAGACTCTGGAATCATTGATTGTCTCTAAAACATTCTTTTGGAAAAGACTTAAGGCATGAAAATTGCAATTAGAAATACTAGTGCTCTGCTGGCCTGTTTTGTCTAATCTTTTTTCATTAGAAACAAAACAAAAACATCTAAAGAATCTCATAGGCCATATGAAACCCAACCCAAGAAAATACTTACTGTTTTTGCATGGTGGAACACACGTAATATCCTCAACTGCACAGGGATTTTTTTCATTGGTGTGTGGCTGAATTTTTATTGCTACTGAATAAAGTGTTTTTGCCATACATATCTGACCTCTAACACCAGCAAGATTCCCTCTTGGTGGCCATTAGTATATAAATCTAACTTCATGTCTTTTTACTTCTAATGATGCATTACCTGCTAGCTTCTTTAGTGGGAATGAAGTCATAAAAGCAAGAGTAAGAAAACGGCTCACAGCTGTAGATTGGCCAAAATGGGCTGACATAAATTCCAGTTACACCTGAATCCAAGTAGTCAAAAGCCTTCTGTGTCAGGCAACCTCCCTCAGTCTAAATCAAATTCCAGCAATTGTTATTTCCCTGGGGAGCATTGCTTTGAAAGTGCGGGAAGCACTCTTTCCCTACATCTCACTGCTTTGGAATCATCTCTGGCACCTAGGAACATCAGAGCAGAGGACAAGAACCAAAGGTGCAAGCAGAAGAGAAGCAGCAGCACTGGAGCAAGTGGCCTCTTACCATTTCCAATGTCCAGACATAGCTCTGATAATTAGCAAGTAAAGAAAATGAGATTAGTCTTGCTAGTGAGTCTGTTGTCCCAAGAAGTGTTAGGGCCCTCATTCATTTAATTGTCTGGTTGTTGATTAGTTTAGCCCACTTCATCAGCTCCCTTAATGAATGGATGGTAATGATTAATACTATTAATGCTATTACATTTGTAGCCACTGCCAGTTTGTTTGACAGTTCTGGAGATGAGGATTGCCCACATGTATGGATTTAGCAACATTTTGAGGTGCTGCTTTTTCCTTCCTTTGAACACCCATCCTTCTTACTTGTCCTCGGTCAAATTAGAATAGCCTTTCTCCCTTTCACCTCTCATACAAGTGCTCAAAACACCCCTTGTTCCTGCTAACTTTCTCCAGTGTCCTATGACAAGTAAAACAGGAAGGCAAGAAGTAGAGTGATACTAGCAATTAATGTTAACAGGCTTCAGCCCAAGCCATTCTTACAAGCCTATGCCTTGGGATCCATTTCTCTAAGTCACATCCCACTAAATTATGCTAATCATAAATCACTTTGTCAAGCTGAAATGCCTCCACACCATTCTGGAATGCAGTACAACTCACTGCAAGGAGCTGGCAGCCTATTTCATAGATGGTCTCTCTGGACACCAGAAATTGCACACTAAGCATTGGTCCCAAAATACAACTCCTTTCCTTTAAAAAATTTAGATGAATTTTTAACACTGAAGAAGTATTAAATCCCCCCAAAACCCAAAACAGTGGCTGTAACTTTGATCTTTGTGTCCCTGTCTGCTGCAAAAGTCAAGACTACCCATAGTCCTTGCTCTTTTTTTGTAAGAGAAAGTCCTAGCATCCATCCTTATGCAGCCGTATACCCTGCCCAATATTTATTAAATCACTTAACGTTGCAAACTGCTGTGCCATATCAAGGCCCTCAAAGGGTAGCTGGAAAAGCAGTGAGAACTGCCTCTCCTTATAACTGTCCTGAAACTTCCAATCCAGTTCAGGCCAGAACACATAAGAAAAATGGAAATGACCATGCTAATAGATCACCACACCTAGCAGGCCCTTATGGAGAACTGTTCCTCTGGCTGAAGAGGGTTCATGCATGGAGTTCCACATTAGTGAGTCCTCCCTGACCTATTCAACTTCTCTAAGAAAGCACAATGAGAAGGAGCTAGTAAAGCAACATGGACTCAAGTGCCATAGTTAATTCCCATCTCTACAGCATTTTTACATCAAACTCAAATGGTTTCATGTTTCCATTATGCAAGCGCCCAGGACTCATCTATACAAAAGTCAACAACAGGCCCTAGAGGGGAAATTCCATCTATGTCCCATCCACCTGATTCTGATGGCATGATCTAGAACCAAAAACTTGTTCTGGGCTTATGCTCAGATGCCTGCTAGAGATTAAGGATGCAAAAAACAGGCACTGGGGGTGACCCTGGAATAACTTCAAATTACAATGGAATCTGGCTGTGGGGCACGTCAGCAGATTCAGGTGGATGGGCATGCTCAGCCCTGTCCCCCCTGGAATAGTGATCCCAGTGATGCAGATTCCAAGAGACATCAGCATCTACATATAAAGGCAGCTGGGTGAAGTTGAACCCATACAAAATAGAAAGGAAATTGGTCCAAAGAGGGAAAAAAAAACCAGAATATGCTACTGTTGAAACCACCTACCATTTGACAATATCTGACTGCCCACTGTAAATTGCCAACAGCTGCACTACATACCTCACAAACTGGCCACAGCAGTGGCACCGTATGAGACTAGTCTCAGAACAACTTTAGATTTCTGGAACCTAATTCATCCTTTAATAAGGGATAATCTGGTTCAAGATAGTTAAAGTAAAATGAAAATAATGCAAAATTAAAGAATGTTCCCTATACAGACTGCATGTTACCTATCCCAGACATTCAGGATGGATCATTTTATTGACAGATTTAATTTCTCTGCTGTGAAAATAAGAAAGACAGAGAGGGAATCTGAATCTTTTTCTTTCTGCCCCACTCCAAAGGAGCAGTCTTTTCCAGGAGATCTGCCTATAGCAAAAGCCAATGCAGACCTCTAAGTAGCCACAGGGATGTAAGCGAAGAACAATACACCATGTCATGGCTGGCTGGTGAGAACAAGACAGAGGAGCCTTTGCAGTGGAGCGAGCGACGAAGATGGATTGTTTTGACTGATGTTTAAATTTGGTTTATTATGGGACTGTGGATGACAATGTTGTGAGCTGCTCACCTCCCAGAGAGATAGGCATGTGGACCATTCTTTGATTTCATAAATCATCCAAGAACATACTCAGAGCATTGACCTTTTACTAGGAGGGAGCTTAGGGCATTCAGCATAATTTAACATTGGCAAGTCGGATGGTGTCCAGCACAGTTTAACACTCCTTAACCTCTGCCTCATTAGACATCTGTCCTGTCATTTATCTTTCTGTTTATTTTACAAGTGATATATTATTGGTATAACTAAGGAATGGGCACTCATGTTACACTATGGAATTGCCACTACTCAGCTTGCCGCCAGGCTCAGAGACTGGTACACAAAGCAGCTTTTAAACGATCTCAGATACTTTTCTCTCCATGCAAAATCCTCCTGAGATGAGCAGTTCAGAGCTCCTTCATATAAACTGTTCTTTATTTTTATCCATTCCATACTGGATAGCCAAGATTGTTCAGTCTTTTTATATTAACTAGTATTAGTGTTGGTTAAAATATCTGGCTTATTCTTTTTTTTTCCTTAGCAGAAATTTCATCTTGTCCCTGAAAAGGCAAGAGCCCAGTAAAGAAATGGCAGATTTTCAACCCAAACTGCAAACACCCAAAAAATATCTGCTTTCACACAGGCTGTTCCCATAATTGCAGATACTGAAACTTGTTTCTGAATAAAAAGCCCATAATGTGACTATATCTAATTTAGTTAGTGGTGGTGGTTTCAGGTTTGATGCCTTGCTTTAATCAAGTAGAAAATAGCAAATCTCATTCAAAATTAAGTAATGTGGCATTATGTTTTAGATGGGGAAAATAGCAAGGAAAATATTGAACAATTTTGATGGAAAAGAGAAATAATTCCCATTTTCTCTATACGGGCAATGTGTCTATTGTACAAGAAGTAAATTCCTGCTAAAGAATTTTTGAGGGACATACTGTACTAAGCATGCATTTTGATTTCTAGCCCAGTAATGGAAAAGGTACAAGTCCAAAAAGGCCTATAAATGGGAGGGAGGTATTCAGTACCTTTTTATACTACAAATATTTCCGGGTACATTCTATAATGATTATAAAAACTCATATAATGTTGACCACATTTTCTTTAACCAAACAGGAATCTTTTGCTTTTAAATACATCATCACAAGAAACATAATGAAATTCTTAGTAATAACAACACTTTAGTAATAGCATTACTGTTATTGCGGCACAGACCGAAACAGTTAGGAAACTGCTGGCTGACCTGAAATGTTGTTTATAGGAAATGCAAATTGATGATCAAATATTTTTGTTAAACTTCAGCATGCAGGTACCCTTCAAATCTGAGGAAGATGAGCAGAGATTGAAACAATCAGGAACCTGGCAGACTACTTCCTGCTGATTTTCCAATCGTTCACAGAATTGGTAGGTCCCAAAAAGGACTGTACCTAGTACTGCTGTTTCCAGACATGCTGAAGCAATTTCCCAAAGCAGGCACTTGCACATGGGATCCTTTGCTGGGTCTCTCATTCATGTCACTGTCTGAGAGAGGTGCTCAGAGAATGAGGGTACTAAGGAAGGAATAATGCTCAACTACCTTCAGTGTCTTTCCCTTGATGATAATTTGGGGAAGAGTGTCACATTTATGGCCCAGAACAAGATGATACAGCACTTTTGTATGCTCAGTGTTGAGAGAGAGGCCCAAAGTTTGGTAGGGTTCTCTGAAGAGATCCAGTTTTTCCTCAGTGTACACAGTCATCAGCATATTGAAGGTCAAAGATGGTTGAGTACTTTGGTCTTTGAGCAAAAACATCCCAGATTGAAGAGCCCTCTATCCATTTGGTATTCAATGTCAATTCCAGAAGGAAGGTGGTCTTTAATGAGAACTAAGATGACTGTCAAAAAGATGGAGAACAGATTTGGGGTAATGATGCATCCCTGGTTTGCAATCTGTCTCCGATCTTTTACAAAGAATGGTCACAATAATCTGATCATAGAGAAGCCTCAGGACCTTGATGCATTTTTCAGGACATCCAAATCCGGCCAGTATTTTCCACAAGGTTTTGGGACTGATGAAATCAAAGGCCTTGGTGAAGTCAATGAAAGACATCTACTAGTCCTGATATTGTTCTCAACACTTTTACTGGACCTGTCCGGAAAAAAAGATAATGTCAATTGCCCCACAGCATGGTCTGAAACCACACTGAGATTCTAGCAGGATTCTCTCAGCAAGAGGTAGAAGACGGTCCAGGAGGATGTGGGCTAGGAGTTTCCCCACTTTTGAAAGGAGGGTGATACCCTGATAGTTCCCACACACAGACTAAACTCCTTTCTTGAAGACAGTCATAATGTTGGCATTCCTCAGGTCCCCAGGGATCTCTTCATTGTTCCATATTCAAAGAAGAGCATGGTTCCCTTGTGCACCAAGCCAATCAGCCCTGACCTTGCCCTCAGCTGCTGTTAGCCATCTCCAGACAAACAAGAGAGCCTGCAATTCATGCTAGGATGGCTGCACAGTAGGGTGGTGCGAAGCTTTGGGTGCCAATTTCAATTCGGAGGAGATTCGGCCTGATTTGGCAGCCAAATCTCCAAATCTGAATCAAAACAGGAGACCAATTAAAAGGTCTGAATTGATTCAAAGCTCTCTAAATCAGTTCAGAAAAGATTCGGAAAGCTTCAGCAATTCAGGCAGTCCCCACTTGCTGCAGCAAGGAGCTGGACCTAGACTCCATGGTAGTAAGTAGGGCGTTGGGGATGGGAGGGTGGAGATGGGGGGGACAGGACCATGGGGGGACCCCTGCATCTACCGTCTAGGCTTCTGAGGCCTCATGACAGAGCCCCCCATGTAGCATTGGGGGGGCAGTGGGGATCACCTCCTGCCTGGCAACAGCTGGTGAGTGTGGGGTTTTTTTTTTTCCTTAAAGGGCCGGGAGGTGGGGCGGGTGGGGCAGCCATGGTGGGAGGCCAGGAGAGAGGGCAGAGGTCGGGGGATCATGGCAGAGCCCCCCGGCTAGCAGCAGGTGGTGTGTGCGGGCTTTTATTTTTTCACAAAGATCCAGGAACTTGGAGAGTGAGCAGGGCAGCCATTGAGAGCAGGTGGGGGATGGGGCCAATTTGGAGATTTGGCCGATTCAGTGGTGGCCAAATCTCTGAATCAGATTCAGCCAAATCGATTCGGGACAGTAGATCAAATTACCAAATTGAATCACTGTTCCCCGAATTGGCTGAACTGCTACAATAAAACCAAAAGCTGAGAGAGTATATGATTGGTCTCTCTAAATACATTAACGGAGTAATCTCTGTGGAAGGAAGGGAGCAATTTAAGATGAAGGACAGAGATGACACAAGAACAAATGGGTACAAAAGGCCATAAGCATGTAGGCAGGAAATAGGTTAAAAAAAAAAAGTTTTTTAACTTAGAGGTGAATGGTTCTTGAACCATTTTCCAACACTGAGTGACCAAAAACCCAAATTAGTTTTGTGATGAAATTTGTGCTTTGGTGTGATTAGATGATGTGGTGGCCTTCAATAGCAGAGGACTGAAAAAAAAGGCCTTTTCCAGTCCCTCATTCCTATTCTGTAGTAACTGACACAGGGCATGAACGTAGTGAAGACAAGACAGTTTCTGGTATTCACATATGTTAGGAAGTTTGGAGAAACCTAAAGTCCCCCATAATCTTACCTCACCTTGTTGAGCTGCGTGAAAACAAGTTGCCTTGTCTTCACCAAGAGTTTATTCCTGTTATCTATGATAAATTACAGATATACCTTTCTTTCCACTAAAGACAGGGACTCAGAAGGGCTTCTGTTTGTGTAGAGAAATGTATTCAAAACTCAACAACTTGAAGTAGAACGTTAGTGCTATATAATTTTACAAGCTCAGAGGAGAACAAGCACAAAGGAGATTTTCTAGGATTCCAACCGCAGAACCAACATGAAGGTTCTGCCTGCTTATATCCCCTGCAAATGTACGAGTTAGTTTTTTGTTGCCCCACAAACTGACCTTTACATCTTTTGTCTAGTCCTATTTGGAATATTTGTAATCTTCTCCTAATAAAATGCCAAAACATTTCAACTCTCGCTGTCACTAATATAGTGTGAAATTCAACCTGGATGTAAAACTGTTGACTTCAGTGGGTCAGTATGGTTACAAGAGGGGTGAATTTAGGACAGGATTTTTTCTTCCCTTGGTAACAAGAATACAAACACTCTTCTGGATGTATATCTATGTTGCTGACAAAGCTCACTGTATCTAAAATACAATCCAGTCCCAAAAGGCAACTATGTTAATTCTGTATGGGGTAAAAACAAAGTTATATTTGTGTTCTCTGGAGGAGGGGTCAGTAGGGAAAATACACTATATAGAATATTACAAATCTATAAATATTTCTAATGAGTTAAGAAAGGAATTTTTTATTTTTTATGACCCAGTGTTTCCACTTAGAGTCTGAGACAAAGTCACTCTTACATAAACAAAAAAGGTTATGGTTAGCAAAAATTGTAAAGAATAGAACTCTTTTAAACATCAATATAACATCTAAGTATAATAAACTAAACTTTCCTTTCCAGTCTAATGATATGCTGGGGATATGCCTACAAATCATTTATTTTGGAAATGATACAAAAATATGTGAGGTTTTGTTCAGGATGATCTCTAGGTAGAAAAGTCAAGCACATTAGTGTACTCTGCATATAACTGAACCTGAATTAGAATACTCCAGAATTTGGTTGGGTTTCAAAATCCAAGACTATGCTGCAGCTCAAGCCCATTTCTAGCATGCTAATCTAAAGGGCATTATACATAATCAGGAAAGGAGGCCTACATCATATTTATTCACTGGTATTTCATGCCTTTAAACTAACTCAGCACAGAAAACAACTCTATTTTTGTCTTCTCTTTAGGAGATTAAAAGCCTCAGTGCCCCACTATATACTGTCTCTGCAGGCTGGAACTGTTAAGCACTGATATAAGGCTCTTTAGAACACACACGTGGTGTTAATCCTATGGGATATAGCATTTCCCGGAAAGGTTTTAAAATGTAGCTAATACATTCATATCATCACCCTGCAAAATGCCCCATTGTAACATATACATTTTAAACGCTTAAGATACAGACTCTATAAAGTCAGTTCTTTTTGTCCTGAAGATAAATATGTAATCTAAAGTTACAGAGGCTACTGCTTATTGAATCACACACATTAAATAAAGTTCTGTTCTCATACCACTTTCACATGTTGGCTCAAAACCACCAACTTTAGTAGGGTTACTCCTGATATACACTTTTGAGATCAGAATGAAGCCCAATCTGCATCCAGATAATGTTTCACCACTTGTAAAAATATTATAAAAAGTCCAGTGCCTAGCAGGCAGGATCACATTCCTATGTAATCTTTAAAGTGCTGTTTTGCCTATGATTTAAAAGTTCTACAATTTTGGAAAGAACTGTCAAAGCATGAGAGAGAAAATGTTATGTTCCGCAATTTTTCAGACCAGAGAATTATTTTGCAAAAAGTATTCTTATTTGCTGCTCAGCCTTACTATTATCAATTTCTATGATGGTCACACCTATAGTAACTAACTCATATTTATCCTCAAATACACAAATTCAAATCCTAATCTGGCTCCCAACAAAGCTAGTGGGAGTTCTGCTATATACTTTAATGGGAGCAAATTGAGCACTACATATGTTCTAACCTTTAAAAAAACATAGAATTTACAAACTAAAGCTGTTAAACGTTTGACAGTCTAAAGGCGTTGGAAGAGAACCAAGTGTAGTTTCCTTTCTCACTGAGCTTTTGGACCACTGTCTTAATTCTTAGTGAAAATCAAACTTTATTCTTATTAATATTAGTTATTTCTACTGTATTCTCACATGAGGACCTTGGTCAGGAATCAAGACTTTTTTCCCAATTAAACTTACCATACTGGGAAGCAAAAGGTTTAGATATACCATGCATGGCCTACCTCTTACCCTAGCAACAGTGCAGCAGCATGTGTGTGGTACCATGGGTATGCTAATTAGCGTGGGGTGAGCTAATTGGCACTGTTGCTCAGTCCACCCAAACCACCATGGCAACCCATCCAGAACAATGTGGTGTGCTTGAAGAAATGTTGCCAGACCTGGCAATATTGCTGTACATCCTTAAACACTCTGTCCAGTACCACACACATGCTGACTGTTTCCTTCCTAAATAGATACATTCCTGTAGGCCACCATATAAAGAATGCTGATGAGGAACTGGCATAGGGTTGGCTGTACCAGACCTATGCTTCTCTGAGAACCCACTTACAAAAGGAAACCAGTTCTGGTACTGCTGTAATGTCACAAAACACTTTCCCTTGATCAAATGATCCTGTGCAATGTAGCCAACTTTACTTTAAGGAATATAACTTTTAATGTGTTATTTTGTGTATTTACAAAGTCTTAATGTGCATTAATATGTATATTTCATAAAACTGCCATAAGTTAAATGAAAACTTGTTGTTACAATTTAGGTACTTATTGGTAGTATTTACATGTGCAATTAACATGAAGCAATAAACTCCAGAGCAGTTTGAGCTGGAGTTTACACATGCACCCAGGACAGCAGCAATTTGAGCCAGGGCAGAATAGGCCCGGGCTGGCAGGGGGCACTAGGGGTCAGCCACAGGCCCTAGGTGGAAGGGCTGGCTGGAGCACGAGAGTGCTGAGAGTGTGAAGCCCTGTGGCTAGGTGGCAGGCCACTGGCTAGCTGGACTAATGAAGTGCAATTTGCATGCACAGTCAGCATCTACATATGCATTTAATCACAGTATATTACACCAAGGTAAGATAGTGCTGTCTTTGACAGTACTATCTTATTGTAGCATTAATTAATTTACTGAGGTCTAATAGCATTGCATGTGTAGATGTTGACACTTTACTCAACAGATAATTAGTCTACTTCACAGTAAAGTACATGTGTAGACACAGCTATTTTGTTATAAGAGGAAAATATTCTTTTTATTATTTTTGGTCATGGTGCCACACACAGCTTTTGATCTTCTTTTGCATATAATAGATGGAATCTCTTATTCATAGAAAACAAGATTTAATAGTTGTGTTTCATATTAGGCTCCCATGGAAGCGGACCTCTATGTAATCTTTATCTATGACAAAGTTGTAGGAATGTGCAGTTATATCTTAATGATAGCATTTGCTGCCTGCAAAGATACCGATGGTATATCCATAGAATGAAAAGGAACAAGCACCATCCTAGCTCCAGAAGTCAGAGAAACATATTTATGTTAGCACAGCACTGGGGTCAAGCTAATAAACTCTGCCAAGAAGCAAGAGCAGAGCTTCTCTTGCACTGCAGCCTAGGAGTTCAAGTATTCACCAATTTGCACTAGCTGAGGATGCAGTTCAGTATTTCAATACAAATATGTAGCTATAGGAATATTTAGCACAGATGGAGTGTTCAAGGAGAGAGAGAGAGAGAAAGAGAGAGCCATCTATGTGGAAGGGGAAAAGCTCTTGGTGGTAGTCCCATCTATTCTGAAGGAAAAAAACAGAACAGAAGATTGTGGATCTTAAACTGTGCATCTGGAAGAATGTGTACCGGACTAATGTATAACTGGGAGGAGTAGAGGGAGGGACGAGGAGAGACGGGAAAAGAAAACAAGTGAGGATGTGACTTAACAATGTCCTTTTAAGCCCTGCCTACTTGATTTTTTTTTTTAAATAAAAAGGCAAACCACCTCACTATTATTCCAGCACTGATGTAGCAACATCATTTCGATTTAGGTAGGGCAGGAAGATGGTCCAAAACTAATATATGTTAGTTAAGTCACCAAGTGGTTTTTTGTTTGTTTTTTTCCCCTAGATTTGACAGGGTATTTTGCTTCAGTCCACTCTGGATTAAGACATGAGTTTCAAAAAAAACATTTCCATAACCTTGAAGCTAAAGCCCTATTGATTTTCAGTGGGTGCTTCTACACGACATGCTGCATCACCGTGGCAACAAGCTACGGTAACATAGCTGTTGCTATGGCAGCATAACAGGAGTGGGCATGAACCGTGATGCTGCCACTACTGTGCAATAGCAATGAGCTACTGTACAGTAGGGTTGGAAACAGATCATGCAGCACCAGGACTGTGCAGTACTGGCGGTTACTGCACAGTCACTTAGTACTTGCTAAGACTAAAGCAAGTACTAAATGACTGTGCAGTAACAACTAAGCAGTCGGGCACACATGTAGACATGCCCAATAAGACTTAGATTTCCAAATACTTAAAGCAAAATTGAAATAGGGCTTTGAATCATAACCTAGATCACAAGGTAAAAGCTCTGGACTTGGGGCTCTTACATGTATATTTTTTGCATTGTATTGTTTGTGACTATTATTCTTTTCTAATATTGTCATTAAGCAAACTGTGAAGCTAAACAAACTCAAAGTAATACCTTATCCACTAGAGATACGTTGTTAATTTATGTGCTGGTTAAGATAACCAATCAGACCCCCTTTCCCCCCCCACCAAGAAACTCATTCTGTAAGCTTCTTATTAACAAAACCTCTCTCTAACTTTTACAAAAGTTCACTTTTTTTTGGACAGGCTGAACTCTACAAAGAAAAGAAGGTGTGTGGAGAAGTAATTTTCATTAGGCAGGGAGGTTAGAGGTGCATGGGAGGTGGTTGTGTGCATGTGTAGCGGGTGGGGCTTCCCATGCTCTAGGTCCCAGGAGTCAGATGGGGAGAGGGAGGGAGGGAAGGAGGAAGGGGGGTGGGGCAGTAGGAGGCACATGCAGCAGAGCTTGCCTGGACGGTAGATGCAGTCCACCCCTACCATACAGCCCATGGCTGTTCCTACGGCACTCCTCATGGGGTTGAGCCCCACCTACTCCCACCCAGGGTAGTCCATGCCCCCACCTGCCCCAGCCCTGGCCAGCACACACAGCTTTCCTGCAGGGCTGCTCCAAGTGTGGCTGCAGCCACCCACGTGCTGCTCAGTTCCCCCCACCTCCATCTCCCATCCTGCCCCTGCTGCATTGCTCTAGGCAGAGTGGGAAAGCTGTGGGGATGCATGCCAGGCAGCAAATGCCCAGCCAGGAAGGAGAAAAGCTGGAGTCAGACAGCTCCTGGCCCAGCATGAGGGCTCCACCCACTTGGATTTTAAGTGTTACATATGGACATCTTAACAGTCGAGTAGTGGGACCTTGCTTTGCGTTACTTTACTTCTAATCTCACCAGGTCAGAAACGCTCAAGGGTTCCCACCTGATATCTGTTTCCATTTATGCCATGAATCTTATAGAAGAGCTCTTACCGGTCTGTCTAGACTGATAACCAGCCAAGTCACTAGTCCTTACCAAGAAGTAGGTGGGCATCCTTAATATTCCCATTGATCACAGAGCTTACTGAATTACTTTTGGTCTCATATTTCTAACAAATATCAAACCTCCAGTTCAAACTGTAATATCGTGTGGTACAGGGTTTGAATAGCATCTCTGCCATACAACCCATGCCTTACACATGCTACATAACTAGTCTAAAGATGAAGTTATGTAAAGAACTGTATGATAAAAATATCAGAGCACTACATGTTATGGTTAATATCTGACGGAAACAGATGCAACAGAGACAAGAAAAAAGTCAAGTCTTCAGTTAAGGTTTGTAGTAAGTGAAAAGCCAGAAAGGCAGAGTTTCAGGATGGCTGTTTTGAATGCTGGTGGCTGACGATTAGGTAATGCTCAAGCCACCAATGTTGGGAGAGGAATGAGAAACAAGTTAACCTGAAAGAGCATCAAGAGATTTTAAAAGATGGCAAGGTGTAAGAAAAAAAACAACACATTCTAGAGTCCAAGACTCTTGTATATTTCTACTTGACATGCAGAGGCCACCAATCAGTACTTCCCATGTAAGGCCAAGTTCCTCATCATTAAGACCAATTTCTTGAGTATTGGATGAAAGATTATATTTGGAAACTTTAATTAGGAAGTCATCAAATTTCTGCTGTATGCTGATTTACCAGCCCTTCCAAAGAGTAATACAATTAGCATTTATGAGCTCCTATCAAATATGGCTTCATTTATTTGTCATAAAGTTCATGCAGAGTACAGGAAGTGGACTACTTTATTGCTTACATTTGGGGGTGGGGGGAGCCTGTTCTTGGTTCCCTCGGAAATAATTGTATTCTCTGGAACAAAAAAAATGAAACAGATATTTCAAATGCTAATTGGCTTTTGCTGTATAAACACATTGCACTTGGAAAAGCCTTCATCATTAACATTCAGACATTAAAAGAGTCTATGTTCCTTATTAAAAGAATAAATCTTGGCAAACTACCATTATGACAGAATGTGATATATCTGTGTCAAATTATGAACCCTGTGTTCTACTATGAGTGAAAACAAGCCGAGACATGCCCAGATACAACCTATTGTACAGCATTCAGACAACTGGAAATATGTTTGACACCTCATTGAAGGTTTCACATTAAACAGCCATCATGACTACAATCTGGAGTCCTTGACTGTCACTCAACTGCTTCCTCTTTCCCAGGGAGCAATGATTTTTCTACACAGGATCCCAAAGCAGAGCAAGCATGATGAAAGGGAATCAAGATAGGAACTTCCCCATGCAGCCTAAGGTACAGCAACAATATTCTACTTACAAGTACAGTTCTGATCAGTGCAGTAAAGATAGGAGGGTTAGGAAAGGAGGGCTGGCCATCATCATACATAAGAAACACTTGCATAAAGAAAGAGGTGGGAGAGATTTTTGTCAACTTGAAATGCTGGTGAGTATTATTTTTACATTTATTAGTATGTCAAACCAAAGGACCCTATTCATGGACCAGGACTGCATTCTTCTAGATGCTGTGCATTAGAACCAAAACTAGGTTCCTGCCCCACAAAGCTTACTAGGCAAGGTCTTGTTTGTAAGACAAGCCTTGTGTCAGCAGGGCTGCTACCACAGGGAAGCTGCCAGACCATGTCTTCTTCCTGCACAGTTTCTGCTGGCTCCTAACAAAGCCATGTAGCTCCTCTATAGTAGCTTTGCCGGCCCTGGGGGGGCACCAGTTATTAAAGCAGCAGCAGCTGCCTGCAGAAAGCAAGGATGCAACTCCAGGCATTTTCTGGCAGCTTCCCTGTGGTGGCAGCAGCCTTCTGTCACTCCTAAAGCATTGGTCTGCTGAAAAAAGAAGAGGTTCTGCTTCCAAGGGCATTGGCAATACGCAGGGGGTGCACCCCCTGCAATTGGCCAGTTGCTGCTCACAACCTCCCCTTCCCTCACTGCCTACACCGCTAACTACGTCTATGGGCGGTCACGGATTGCCACTGGCTGCCACTGACACTGCTGGCGGCATCTGCATATGGGTTGGTGCTCACCACTCACAGATATTCAAAAAGTCCAAGGCGGAATTGATCTAAGTTTGGTGGTTTTCTATAAACAGCATAGTTTAGATCAGGAGCAAACAGAACACACATTTGCCCTTTGGTGGGGCGGAGGGGCAAATCTTAGACTGGTTTCCATCATTTGTAAACCAATCTATGTATGCCAAACTTCTGTTCTATTACAGGTATAAACCAATTTCTAATCACTTATAATGATAAAAGTGTAATGTCTGCACCTGGCCAAAGACAGCTGAGCTCAAATAGGGGAATGGTGTTTCTCAGGACTTATTATTTTCAGTGGTCTGTAACCTTCAAGCGACTCAAGAATGATGTGCCTGTGATTAAGAAATTCCTTAGCTGAGTCTGTTCCTTGGATTCCTGCCACACAGTCCCCCAAAATGGTTAAATTAGAAGCTCAGAGTGTCTGCTGCTTAGGTGGAGCTGTGAGGGGATCATGCATGAAACCCTGGGACAAGGGGGAGCTTTGGAGAACTAAGCAGAACTGGTTGGGCACTTTCCAACAACATGTTTTCGTCAGAAAATGTAGATTCATCAAAACCAAAGCTTCTTGTGGAATGTGCCAACTCTGAAGAAAGTTTCCTCAAGAAATCAGAGTTTTGTTTAAGTCAATGCACAACCTGACTCTCCCATATCAGATAACTACCCTAAATATTCAGCTATACAGAGTCAGAGAAGAGTCAGTCATCCCCCCAAACTTTGACAATCTGGGGGATTCATCCTAATACAGAACAGAAAAATGTCCAAAATCTCAAAAGTATTTGTAGGTCTGATGCACTGGTGTCAGGCACTGACACAAGGGAATAGATCAGCTGTACAGCAGCACCCCACCTACATGTCTGACTCCTTCCTTAGAAGCAGTCAGATAACAGATTCGGAGTATATCCTAGGGCTCTGGGCCAGAAACAATAACTAAATTTGACCTGGACACACTTGGCTTGAGAATGCATAGTTCTCAGCAACTGAGAACAGGTGACCATATCTCAGGTGACCATATATCAGGCCATTATTTGTTCTTTAATGTTTTCATACCTTCCAATGCCTGTACTTTGTCAGCTTCCTCTGAAGAGCCTCATTAAACTGCACATAGCTGTACTACATGATTCATTTTTCTGCTGCCTGGATCTAGGAAGATAAAATGCAACAAATATTAATTTCCTGAGTTGATGGGGGGGAGGGGTTGGAGTCAGTACACACATTACATTGCCCAGTGACCCATGCTACAGAAGAACAAGGAACATTGCTAGAAATCTGGAAAAAGGGAGCTGGTAATACCAGAAAAGGAAACCATGACCTAATGCTTTGAAGATAGAGGATTATTAAACATGAATCCCAGTGGAAATTCTGAGCCTCTTTAATTTTTGTTTTGGAAGAGACTAAGTGACCCAAATATGTTGCTATGGTTTAGTTCTTACAAATAATTTATTCCAATCTGCCCATTGTCAAAAGCACGTGTATGATAAAACATGGCACTGGTACATGCAACGCAGTGCACATGGTAATGCAAAATTAAAGTATTTGTGAATTAACTGTGACGAGTCAGAGAAAAGTTCTGGACAACATTTTTGATGGCTCACTATATCTTGGTGCACAATGAACAATAAAAACAGCACTGTATTAGACTACATGAAGACCAAGGTAGATTTTTTAAGAAGCCCATTAACATTTTTTCTGTGACATTTCATCTGCTTATTCTACTGACAAATGAAAAGAGCAAAAACAGAAACCGAAATATGGGCATCAATAATAATTGGTATGATGGTGATAATGGTATGATTCCATGTGATAAAATATTGAAAACATTAGATTGACAGAGTTATACCTTTTAGACTCAGTGGAGGCTTCTCCTGGGTCCTACTTGCCTTCCATGTTTAGTTTGTTCCCCCTGCTGCTGCAAGGGGGGCCTCCCACATATCTTGTTTCATAGATTTCATAGACATTTTGGCTGGAAGTTACTTCAGAAAATCATCAAGTCCAGCCCCCCGCCCAAAGGGCAGGAAGTCACCTGGGGTCATAGGATCCCAGCAAGATAAGCATCCAATTTGCTCTTGAAGGTGTTCAATGTAGGTGCTTGAACCACCTC
>NW_017728918.1:102126146-102142936 GCF_001723895.1 Crocodylus porosus | reverse complement strand
CCATCAATTACTACCCTCTGGGTCTGACTATGGAGCTAATTTCCCAGCCAGAGGATCACAATTGGCCAGTTTCGCCAAGAGGTGATCACAGGATACCAGATCAAAGGCTTTTTTGAAGTCAAGATATATGACATCAATCTCTTCTCCCTTGTCCTGGTGATAGGTCAATGTTCCCTCTACAGCATCTCTTAATCACTGCAGGGGATGCAGAAATTTGCAGCCTGTGGCAGGGACTGGGTAGCAAGCAGTGGACCATGGCAGCAAAAAGTTGCCAACCCCAGCTCTAAGGCACTAACTTTTGCCTGATTTCAGACTACCACAGCTAACCATTTCTCTTGACAGGGATAAATAAGAGAGGTCATCATAGAAAGGTAAAAATTAATCGGGCAGAAGGGAAAAATAAAGTCTCCCTCTATAGACCTAGGCTGAGAACAGATGGTCTAGTTCATGAATGAAATTGACCTGTCAAAACATGGCTTTGTTCTGATTCAGCACAAAACATTTCAAAATTCTCCCCCATATAAAATTATGAAGAAAAAAAACAACTGGTCAATACACTTTTGGTGTGGACATCTGTGGTTTGAAAAATATACTTTCACATGTATTTTTTATATGCACATGCACTTTCACTTTTTTTAAAAAAACATACGTAGGCACTTACCATGCAAAACTGAATACTTCTGGAAAAAAATAATTTAGAAGATAAAAATCAGTATTTTTGAATGTTGGAAGAACATTTTTTCTAGTTTTCTTCCAAAATAAAATTTGGGTAAAGCCAGTTATTCTGTAAAGTGTTTCGATTTAGACAGAACCACCTACTCTGGTGGAGTATGGTAACATTAACATTGTCTCTGACCCTACTATTATTTATACATTTGTAAAATACAAAAGCAAAGGGAGGGGAACAAAATTAAAAGGCAATGTATTTAAGATATAACCGTGGCCAAGATTTTCACATGCTTCAAAAATAGGTAAGATACAGTAGACCCTGGATAGTTCATAGGGTTAAGTTGCACAACACTTAGAAAGATGAGGGTTTGAGGTTATTCAAAGACACAGAAGACAGATGCATGTACTGCAGCTGTTTGCTGTGGCTTTTATTTTATAGGGTGCTGCTTCTCCAGTTATCCCTCTAGGACAGCTGCTATACTTCAGCTGTATAGAGAAGCAGTGGCCTTAGAAATAAAAGCCACAGCCATCAGCCATGTGACTCATCCTTTACTAGGTGACCCATTGAAAGTTAAATAGGTTGTGAACCACCAGGATAAGAATGATCCAGGTTTTATTCTTTCTACATAGATGATAAGAACATCCACAGTAACATTAGCCATTAGAAAAACAGCTGCCTTCATAAACCCGGAGATAATCAGTCCCATCAGTTAGTGGTTAGTTTAGGAAGAAACTTTTCTAGTAACAAGCCATTTTATCTTTATCTGTTATTGAGTTCTTTGCCTTTTCCTTTGGCATCTAGTACCAGTCAAACACAAATGAGAGCACTGAACTAGAGGATACATTCGTCTGACACAAACTATTCCTCCGCACCCTGAAAAAGACAGCAGTTGTGTGGTTGGCAGCATGGGAGACTGGTGCTGCCTTAGTCAGGGGCGCACATGCCCCCTCAACAACCAGTCAGCAACTGGGGGGTCCCCCCATGGCTGATCCTGCCAACCACAAGACACCCAATCACTGCAGCTGCTTCTGGAAGTGGCTGCGGCTTCTTCCGGGAGCACGACAGCACTCCACTCCCCAGCCGGTGCTTGCAGGGGGGGCACCAGCGCTCCCACCTGCCCCCCCTGCCCATCACCTAAGCAGCGAGTGTGGCTGGTCAGGGGGTGCACCGGTGCTCTCACAGGGTGCATGTGCACCCCCTACACATCACCACTGGTTGGCATCCCTTTCCTGTTCCAGTTCTCTACCAGCGCACACCCAATCCACATCTGGCCCACCATGCAGTATTCATCCATAGCTGTAAGCACATTCTGAGGCAAAACTGTCACAGAAAGACATGCTAACTACTATGAGAGATCTCCATATGTTCTCCCCCATTTGACTAGGTCTCGCCCTTTCTTTGTATTTATCATGTTTGCACACTTGGATATTTTTTCATAACTTCCAAGGCTACTCATTCCTTAGAGCATTTCTTTTGCTTATTTAAAAATTGTTGAGTGCCTTCTTGTATTTATGAGGAAATCTATCCATAGTTCAAACAGAACATGTAATAAACTCTAGTGTTCTGGTTATTACATGTTCTGGAGAATTTTATTCAACAGACTATATAGGAATTTGGCTATGTAATTCTTTAACAGTAAAGAATTAGAGGGCAGTAAACTTGTGCACAAAAGTGCAATTATTACAGCAATTCAGACAGAAACTTATCTGTTTTCTTGGAGCTACCTCACAGACAGAAAGACACTTGGCTACAACAACTATCAGCTATGAGGTCATTAATAAAGCTGGTCAGCTTCAGTAGTCACTTTTAAGGTGATAGTGTTGGAGGATAAAGCTAAGAAGATAGCTTTGTTGTTTTGTATGTAGTCGTATTACGGTTTGGTATTTTAAAAGATTTTGACAGGGCTTTCTTTGAAATTTCTGGCCTAGGTTTCAAGTCAATGAACCATTTGCATATTCAGCTCTTTCCATAAGGCTGGCCTGCAGAATCAAAGAATATGAGTGAGTCCCAGCCAAAGAATATAAAAGGAAAAAACAAGATTTATAGTAGAGCTGGTACAGCTTAAACCTGAGAAATTCTGCCAGGCAAGCAGACCCTTTTCTTTAGAAGACAGGCCTTTAAGCTTCTGAGCTCTTGAGCATTTAACTAACATCAATTCAAAGGCAGCAAAAATTAAAAAGTGGATGGTGTCTTGAAAAAGCTCTCAGTGCTGCCCCATGTATTGCAGCTACCCCAGGTGCAGAGCTGCCCTGCTTCTCCTCTGCAGATATAACATGGTGATATGAATTGGAGCCAGTCTAGCTGGCCTCTAAAAACAAAGGCCAACATTTTCAAATTAAAAGCTTAGACAGAGATGACAAAAAAACATATTTAAGATAAATGAAATTGGTAAAATTTTCAGAAGGGTTGGAAAGCCAAAACTCCCACAGTTGGCAGGTTTATAAATGTAAGTGATGTGATAAGTGCCTGCACGTTCCTATAAAACCAAGAAGAGACTGCACTACCCTATATATGGCTGCAGGAGCCTATAGAAAAGAGTTCGGAATCCTAGATGATTCTCGCACCCAAGAGCTAGGAAAATATTTAGACCTGGAGCCAAATATTGCAATTCAGGGCCATGTCTCCTGTAAGTTATGCAGGAGGGAAAGGGCTACGTTTGAAAGTACATTTTTCACACCTAAAGTGCATAGCAGACTAATTTCAAATCAACTGATTTATCAAGGGTCCCTGGAAGATTAAGGAAAGATGTAGCTCTTTTCAAAGATAAAATGAAACACATCTCTGCCACTTTAAACCCAAAATGTGGGGTCATCCAGAGGCAGGGTTTTGGTTTGGATCCATCTCTTCATAAAATATTCCTCCCTTATTAAAGTATTAGGATGCTTTCTTTGTCAAACTCAAAACTCAGAACACAATATATTTCATCTGACTCACTACAGTGCTTTTCTTTCTTCCATAAAACTAGTAATAGAGTTCAACTGCACCAAATATTATGCTACAAAAATATTATTAATACTTTAAAGGTGTCATTTAAACCAAAGCTTCCAAGTGGACATTAAAAAAAAAAAAAAAGGGGGTGGGGGGAATTTAAAAAATCTGCTTGAAAAACTTACTTCAGCATTTTTACAACCTGATCATATTACCTTATCCCTCCATGGACTGTCATTACTGAGCTGAAAGTGCTATGTTGTTATTTTCCAGTGAAATAAATTACCCTCTTTGTGTACAGGAATTCAGGTCATTTCTCTGGGTCATTATTTTCTCCCCTTCAGTTTAAATACCAAGCCCACCTGACTCCATATCACAAAGGGTACTCAATGTGGGGTAGGGTACTCAATGCAATACACTAACACCACTTTGGAGCAGTCACTACACACTTGTACAAGAAATCTTTCTTCCCAGAACTAGAGGTCTCTCTAGCAGCAACTCTCAACTCTGGCATATTTGAAGATTGCGATTGACTTTCAGGGTCTTTCCTGGTACCCTAGGGAATGAAATGAATTGTGAACAGTGTAACTGGAGATTATCTGTGTGGGGATCTCTTATGAAGTGATTAAGATACGATGAATGATATTGAGCAAAAATAGCACTTTTCATTATTGCCATTTCAGAAGTAAAACCCAATTTTCTTACATGGTAGGGAAAAGCCCCCTTATAAGTGCAGCCTTTTGAAAAGCTGTACAGGCTTTTGGAATACAGCACCATTTAAGCCTCTTCTTTCTGTGTTGTGTGTGTGTATGCCTAATAAAGTTATGCAGAATGTCTGAGTAAGATGAAACAAGTATTTTGTTAGATCCCCCTTGTGTAATGTCTTTTTCTCTAGTCTGTACATGAACTGTATTCAGCGCCCCCTTTCTCCGCACTCCCTCTCTTCAAACTCCTTGCAGGCCTAGTTGCTCTAAGAAATGTGTTGTTGTATAGTAAACAAAACAAAGAGCTGTAAAACGGATACTAGTATAACCTGCAAATGCACAATTAACATTAACATCATGCATGACTTTTTGCCAAATCCTTGCCTTGTGTCATCACTATGATTGGCATGCTTGCAGCCCACATTGCAGGAGCTTGATTTGGTTCACAGCTCGCAGTGGGTTTTATGTTCAGACATATAATCTAATGAGGTGAAAATGGAAAGCAACCCCTGAGCATTTGGCTATGGCTGGGAAAGAATGCAAATTCAATATATGAAAGAGGGAGTAGGGCATGGGGTAGGGTGTTGTGGAGGCTCAGAGGTCCATCAGGTGTCTAGCCAGCTCTCACAGCCTTTGTGTCCACATTGTCTGCCTGCTGGATGGAGCTAAAAGACAGAAGAATGACAGTCTGGGGGGCAAAAAGAAAGACAGTAATTATGGGACGTATGTGATTAGCATGGTAGCCAGAGAAATTAAACCACTAGTCCCAGGAATCTTCCCTTCTGTAAGGTACCTGTGGTGGGAGAGAAAAGCTGCTCACCACAGAGTTCGGTTGGAATCCACTCCCTGCTAGTTTAGCTTGATTGCTTTTTTGGATACCTACTGTGGGGGTTCAGCTCCTTGACCTTCCTTTCTATAGAACTGTATTGTCCTACCATGAAGAAAGGCAGATTAAGAATTTACAGGGATCCTTCCATCACAGGACTGTGACAGGACTTCTGGGGGAGTTAATTTTTCATGGCTTAAATTGCCTCAGGCCCAGATTCTTATCAAAATGATTTGGATTAATGTAAAGTGCAGACTTTTCTTTTTTTTTTTTATTTTAGCTTCATATAAAACCCCCCACAATTTTCCCTTTGAACAGTACGTTCCTGAGCTGCTTTCCTTTGAAGAATGTAGAAATTTGGGTTAAGGTTTTATTGTTCCCAAGTAAATCACTTTAGCTAAGAAGTTTATAATTATTTTCCGGCAGGTAAAATGTTTTATAATAGCTTACTAGTCTGAAAAAAAATTCCCAGCAAAAATTGAAGCTTGGATTCATTGTTTAACTTGCATGCTATTTTAATAGTGACTGGTTTACAATGTAGTTTCCAAACTTTGTCTTTATAGTACCATTAGATCTTGGCAAGGTAGGCAATAAAAGGAATTAAACTATTGCAGATCTTAGCTGACATTTGTACTATCCATTTCAAGTACAGCACTTTGCTCTACGGCACCTTAAAGTCTTTGCAGTGTGGCCGCCATTCTTCTGGTAGAGTCTTTCACTCTTGCCTAAGCAACTATAGAAGTGACAATGCAATGGCACTAGAAAGCCTGTCTGCCTTCTCCCGGAGGGACAGTAAGCTGCTTCCATAAACAAGTGAGGGACTAAGACTGGGAATCAGTGCTCAAAATACTCCTGAGGATATGAGATCTGGATTAAGTTTCTTCCTCTGCCTAAAGAACATTTGAACTTTCTTCCTCCCTCCCAAGGAAGTGCCCTCACCAGCAGATATTTGGTACTCAAACATGGCAGATTACCTCCATCCCTTTTTACTTAAGAAATTCCACTTGACATGGAATAAGTAAATATTCATTAGGCAAGAAAGAGGGAGTGTGACAGAGCATGGGTGGAGTATTTGCCTTTGAGAGGAAAGACCTACTCTCTGTTGTAAAGACTGTTTAGGGCACCCCACTAGGCATGGGGAGGTCTGGATTTGACTCTCTAGCACTGAATGTTGGTCTTCTACTGCCTTAGTAATATGGATTAGAGCTCTAATCCCTGGACTACTGAGTAAGGGAGACCACAACTCTCCTCCATATTCTGTGCAGAGCTAGATCCGGGTTCTGGGAATGCCTAAAATATTGAGCCCTACAAGTAGAAAAGGTGAAAAAATGCCTATCTGTATATTCCAGTGGGGCTTCAGGTAAGAAATAGGCACCAGCCTCATCAATGCCAAGGCAGCTTGGGGCATTCCCAGCAGCTGAATTTAAAGTGGAGAAACTTTAATTATGAAAACTAAAACTTCAGATTGCAGCTGGGTGATAGAGCTAAGGGTCCACATTTTGGAGTTAAGGACATAAGACCCAAGCAAGGTGCCAAATTCTTTTAGTGCATCTAGTCCTAGAGCAGAGTTCTGGGCCCATTTAGTCAATGGAAGTTTTGACTTCAAGGAGCAAAAAGTTTCATTTCCAGAACACTAAAAATATAAAGAGCAAGGGTTAGAATATTTGCTTCAGTTTTGCATTTGTTAATCAGTAATAGATGCATGAAACCCCCTCCATAACAAAATGTTAATATGACAAGTATGATTGCTAAAGAGCTAAATCACAAATATCTATTTTTGCCAGTATTTAAAATATGTATTTGTTACCTGTTATACCTAAACATACATAAAGTATCAGTCAAGGTTTCTAAAACTAAGCCAATACCCTAGGAGATCAGTGTCAAACTGTAGACAGATATGTTGGGGGGGGGCAGGTTGTGAGAAAGATCTCCCTTTCAAACAGTTTAAAAACCTCAGAGATATGAATGTATTCTTAGCTAACCAGATGCTGTAGACTAACAATGTGCCAGTATTCTCTCAGTTCAAAGAAAAACAGTTGAAGCAACACATTTGATGGATTTGTTAGGGATTTTGTATGCATATGGAAATCATTTGTTTCTCTACTGCAAAGTATGTTTAATCGTTCAGCATCAACATTAACTAGAAAAAGTAGCTACAGTGATCCCAGCACAAGCTAAACTAAACAAAATTGGAAAGCTGCTTCAGCATCTCTCATATCCATTAGGAGAACAAATGAAGAAAATATTAACTGACACAACTTTCTAATGCACAATTCCTGTTTCATCCAGCTACGCTAAGCTAAACCCTAAGAGGGCAATCCCACTTTCAAAAAATATCATCATGTAAAGACATAAAGATCCATTGCAGAGCTAATTAAAGTCCCTAACAAATACTAATCATCTCCATTGTAAATTCTGATGAGAGCAGAGCAAGTGTGCAACAAATTTATCAACTTACTTTTTTCCTGTTTGTAGCACAATGAAGAAATTGTGATTTTTCTAGAATGTATGCGTTATTCCAAAACAATGACATTGCCATCTTATTTGCCCTAAATTCAAGCTGCAAGGTTGTGATTTTCCACAATATGTTTCAAAGTTGTCTGACTGCATAAGCATAACTGGACTTCTAGTATAAATGAACAGAAAGCAAATTCAAATATCATGTTACTGTTTTGTACATAAGTTTAAAATGCTCTCTTCTAAAAACATTCTAGCAGTAAAATTCACAAGGAAATGTCTTTAAAAACTCAAACAAGTATTCACAGATAACATTTGCTCAACTCTAGTGGTAACTTTTGAACTCCCACTAATACTCCACTCCAGTATTAAATTGCAGGGGATCATGCATAATCAGTTTTTTTTCCCCCATACTATTTCATAAAGGTTTGCTCCAGAGATGACACTGGAGCTAATTCAACTGCTTAAATTTGGTTATTGGACTCACAAGACCAAATTGTGTCTGTTTTGTGCAACTTGAACCTCAATTTGCAAGCATGTAGACAAGATCTGAATGAACAGCTGAATTTGGAGATTCCTAGTCAAAAATCCAAGCAAAGCTATTTGAAGTCTTACACACTGTGGATCACTATAAAAGGAACAAAGGATAGTATGTCTGCTGGGAATTAGGTTAATAAAGCCTTTTCATTCAAATTGTGGTTATAATAATTATAATCAAAATCTTATTTCAAGGCTGGTGGCAAAAAGGACTGGGTTCAAATACTTACGAATTTCTTCTAAAATTAGCCAGTGCCAGCAATTAAAGCACCCAGCACACACTGGCAAAAATAAACACTTTCCCTAAGCTTGCAGAGCAGACAATGCTTCCCCTCTTGCATAGAATTAACATTAACAAAGAAGAATCAGTATCTTTATGCAAATAAATAAAAAATTAATTTTTAAAAAGAATTTTGGTGGTTTAGTTCTTTAATTAATTCCCTATACAAATATTATAAATCAATAACCACAATCTTTTTCCTCCTTACTGTTTTACTATGCCGCACTCACAGTTAGTTGTCAGCAGAAGCCTCAAAGTTCAGGCCTCCTCTCAGTCAGCTCTCTCTCCTAGGAAATACAGCCTAATCCAATCCAGCCCTAGAGCTCTCCCACCTGGCCCAGCTATAGCGCTTTCAGCTTTTGTAGTGCTGGGAAGATGTGGCCTTCATAAGAGTTCACTTTGTACCACTAAGTGTTCACTTAGTACCAGGTGCTTGTGCACATGACAAAAATTACCTGTTTTTGCAGTTTAATTGTATCACGCTGTACACGCGCAGGGTTTTTTAATGATTTGAATGAGTTTGTTACATTGCGAACTAAACCACATCTGCATGTAGTTTAGTTTTCAACATAGCTGTTTGTAACATTGCAGCCTTTTGACAGCTCGCCCCTCTCCCCACCCCCTCCACTGCAGGAGAGGCGGGATGAAGGCAGAAGTGACAAGGGACCCAATCCTTTTTTTGCCCATGTCTCCAGTGGCCAGAGGCAAGCTGCCAGTGGGTCAAACAGCCCCTGAGCTGCAGGGCCCTGGTCCTTCCCTTCATGGTGGCAACACCCCGAGGCCACCCAGGGAGGCTGTTAGCAGGCCGGATGTTGCCCTGGCTCAGACTCGGGGAAGAGTTGGATTAGGCTGGGTGCTGCCTCCAAGTTGGGGCAGCACCCACCTGCTAGCCATGCACCTGGGTGGCCCCAGGGGGTGCTGCCACCACGGAGGGAAGGACCGCGGCCCCCTGCAGCTCAGGACCCACCACCAGCTTGCCCCCCAGCTGTGGAAGAGGCGAGCAGGCTCCACAAAAAAAATTTTAAAACGGATCAGGTCCCTCACCACTTTTTTTTTTTCCGGATAGCCTGCCTGCATGAGCTACTGTAGGGCTACACATCCCCTGAGCTGTGAGGGGCCTGTCCTTCCCTCTGTGGTGCTGGGCCCTCTGGGGCCACCCAGGCAGGGTGCTAGCAGGGGCTGCCCCAGCTTGGATATAGCACCCCACCAGATCCAACTGTTCCCCAAGCTTGCCCAGGGAGCAGCACCTGGCAGGCATCTAGCGAGCAAGCTTGAGGAGAAATTGAATCCAGCAGGGTGCTGCCTCTGAGCTAGGGCAGCCCCTGGCTCACTAGCACCCATCCCGGGCAGTCCTGGGGGGTTCTGCCACCACAGAGGGAAGGACCGGGCACCCTACAGCTCAGGGACCACTCAGCCTGCCAGCAGCTCATCCCTGCAGCTCTGGAAGATGCGGACAGGCTCTACAGGAAAAAAAAGGATCAGGCCCCTCACCATAAAAGTGACAGGAAACCCTAATCTGAAATGGTGGGTTTTTAATCATTGCAGTTAAAAACCACCATGTCAATTTAGGGGACTAAACCCCTACCACATCTACAAGTGCCCTCAGTGCCTAACAAGAGCAACCTCTGAAGCATCAGTATCTAATCACCTTACTGCTACCTCTTTGGTGAAGAGAGCTTAATAGTCTATAGGACTCTGAGCCAGAGTGTTAAATGGTCTTAAAATGAGAGTGCCTATGCATAAAGGCAGGAAAAGATAAGCTAAGTGCCTTCTGAGCATCTCAATATTGCATCTCTTCAGACACGGATTATTTCCAACTCATGTTAAGCAGCTCATGTTGTAGTAACATCAATCTACTCCACAGGGCCAATACCAGCAATTTGCCGTCCTCCACCACCATGCCTTGGCCTGAAAGAGTTGGGCAGCCACAGGTGAGTGGGGAGCCATGGTGAGGGGAAGGGGATGAGTAGGGGGCCACTAGATTCCCAAGAAGTCACAGACATGCTTGGCAGCTTTTAGCCCCACCCCTGCTTTCTAGCCCTCTACCAGCAAATCAGGGTTGGGCATGTTAGAGTGGGTATTAACTCTTAATGTACAACTGCTCAAAGCATACGCTAATTGTGATACTGCCTAACATTCCTTAGAGTTAGCACGTTTGTATTGTAACATGTAACAACACCCTTATAAAGACATAAACACATGTTCAAGCAGTTCAGAATATGTAAATTGCCATAGTGACATTGCCAAATCACTCCCTTTCGGGCGAGGATTATCTAACGTACTAACTTTAAGATGTCACAACATTCTAATACCTTAACAATGGTTGCAAGTGAACATGTGACTAGCAGAAGATCATTTTTCCTATCTTGGCTTATGGCCATACTTCACTACCTAGCAGGCAAGATTAAAGTTGCCTGTTAAATCTGCCTGAGAGCCTATTGAATCTAGTACTTTTGCCAGTTTGTCACAAAAAGGTAAAAAAAAAAATTATTATCTTTGAACCCAAATCTTAAACAGATTTTAATCAAGTTGACTGAAATGTTCATGTTGTAATGGAGGGTAATCGGGTGCAAATGAGGCCTGTCTCACTCAGGCTCCCTCCTCAGGCATCAATAAATTATAGTAGAGACCACATTCTTCTATGGAGCCTCTGTTCAACTTCATTTCCAAAAACACCAGCTGTAGTTGGAAAGGGCTGCAGTTCCTGAGCAGCTCCAACCTAAATATTAGAACTCTCCAGTGAAGCCCCAGAAAAATGGAGGCATCTACAATTAGTAGGGACCTCAAAATCTAGGCCATATAATTTCTCCACATCTTTGTCAGAGTTGGAAATAGAATTCAGATTTCCTGCCTTGTAGTCATGTGCTTTGTTTCTCCTTCTTTTGAAAGAAAATCTCGAAGGTGGAGGGGAGTTCTACCTTTTCCTCCCATATAACTGCTACCATGCTTTAAAAAGTGTGATAGCCTTTAATAAACATATCACTTAAAATGCTTATTCTTCCATCCAGCAATGATGCCAACTAGGGACAACTCTCTCTCTCATTCTAGTGATATACATGAGCATTGATGGTAAATAGGAAAACCAACTGATTGTCAAGGACATCTCAAACTATGTATTAAACAGTTGTGTAATTTAGAGAAAACATCAGTAAGTTTTCCCAGAGGGTTGTTACTAAAAAGGAGATGGTGGGTTGGAGGTACAAAGTGGAGCCTAGAAGATGCCCTTCAAATTATAGTGTTCTCATGTAACATATTGAAGATTATATGTCATAGATGGAAAACTCATGGGGGATTAAATGGACAAATATAACCCCTTGCTTGCAAAATCATTCCAGGAAATGGTTTGGAAGACTTTTCTTTTTAATTCTCTCTCAGCTATGTCTGGGACTTGTATCATACAACATCCCTTGCAGTTTACGGAAGAGAATCATTCCTCCCCCATCAGGTCTTGTGAGGGTACCATAAATACAAGCAGTTCCAAACTTTAAGAGAGACAACAAATATATGATTTTAAAGAGAGAAAAGCCTGTTCTGGGGAAAGATGCAAAATGGTAGTCACTTATTAATGCTCTGTCAATCAACCTAAAGTAGGTTGGGATTGTTGCAGCTAGCAGCAGAGAATGGTTAAATGAGACACTGTGCAGAGCAGACTTTCTTTCTGTTGCTACATTTTTCACCTGATATGATTTTTAAAGCCAGTTTGTATGAAAGAGAAATTTCAGCATGCCTTCTGTCTACGTACACCACTCAGAATTGTTGCTTACTAGCCTCAAAGAAAATATGGCTCTGGCCAAGAGAAAAAAATACCTGCCATTTCTTTCTGCATGTATTTGTTCAAAGCCCACTAATTATTTTTAATGCTTGAGATGGGAAAGCAAAGAAATCTCATAAAATGTTGGTGTTCAATCTGAAATCTTTTCCTTCCAGAAGTACAGCTAGATGTAAGTCTTATGTGGGATGATTCCTCAATATACATGTTATTACTCCAACATTATATATTTGTGGTCTGTAAACATCTACAGTGTCCCACACACACCGTCCCTGACCAAATGAACTCCCAGTCACAAAAGACAGAGAACAAATGAAGGGTGGGAAAAAGAAATAAAAATATTCAATCAGTTAAAATGTTCTGTACAGTGCTATGAAGGTGAGCGACTTGTATCCCTCATTGCTCTGAATGTTGTAATTAGTCAATGGCTAATACCTTGTAGGGATCATGTTAAAACTGGGTCCAAAGGAAGGATTTGATAGAAGGGCACATAATGGAATAGTTCAGAAAGAGCATTTCAGGAATAAAGAGATGTTTGTGAAAACTGAAGAAAGGACAAAACTGGGCATTGCTGACTACAAAGATAAATGATACAACATCATGAAGGACAAGCCCCTCCATCCTGCAGAGGCCTAATACAAGTGATTAATTCTACATAATGGGTTGATCTACACATGCAATTAATGCAACACAATAAATTGCAGTGCCATTTAAGATGGAAGAAACTGCTCCACGGTGCAGCATCTACATATGGGCCCAGAACAATTTGAGCTGGGACAGAGTGGGCCCCCAGCTGGCTGGGCTTACCAGGCAGAATGTATGCCCCCAGTCCCCACCAGTACTATCTTACAGCAGAGTTCATTAATTTACTATCATTTATTGACAGAAAGAGAGACATAACAAATAGGGCTGTGGTGAAATGGCTGTTTCAAGTCAGTTTTGGAGTCGGCCGTTTCAGAGGACAGTGATTTGTTTAGGTGTTTTGGATCACTGTCCTGTTTCATTTTGGCTGAAATAGGCAGGGCTTGGGGCCGGGGGCTGCAGAGCCCCAGTAGGGAGCAGGACAGGGTTGTGAGGGTCTCATCTGGGGCAGGGGAGGGCCACTGCCCTCCATGCAGGCAAGGCCACCCCCACGTGGATCTCTGATCCCTATCACACTGGGTCGCAGGGCAGGGAAGCCAGGAGATCAAGCTGCCTCTAGGAGTGAGCCTAAGGAAACAACAAAGCAGTCATAGATCAGATAAAAACCTATTGTCCAGGTACTTCCTGTTGTTCAGGGGTTTATATGTGAGAAATCAAGGGCCAGATCACCCCAGCCAGCCACTCTGGGCTTAGGCCCTGCTGAAGACTTCAATCCATGCTTAATTAACTTGAAGAATTGCCATAGCGTGGCAGGCTAAGATGAATGGCTAGGCTAAGGCCACAGGTTTAGTGCTGTGATCTGACAGATACTCTAGTCAAATACAATTTACTGTCCTCAATACAGGAGTGACTAAATGGAATTTAATGCCTTGTGATTTATAGGACATCAGACTAGATAGTCTCATGGTTCCTTCTGACATTAATAACTTTGCATTTGTCAACTACTATAGTACTCTGGCAGCCACACAGATGCTGAAAGCAAACTATAGTTCATCAAGTTTTCTGACAAACACATTATATCTATATAGATAAAAACTTGGCACATTGACTGTTTCTTTGTCTGGCTCTAGTTCCAACTTGTGATGGGGTCATCACTCAGATCATGACTCTCCACTTTTTGCAATAAACTGCATCCAATGGCTAGATGCTCAGATCTATCATATCTTTCCAAATATATTTCCTTTTAAGGTTTGGCCACCTTCTTTACATACTGCCAGTCAGAGTAAATTGGGGGTTGGCAACTTTTCACCATCAGTGGCACACATGCCAAGTAGGTGGCAACCTGAGGGCCCTGGCCCCCCTCAGGAAGAGGGCTGTCACCTGAAATGCATAAAACTTTCCAGATATCCATCATCTGAGCCTCTCTTCCCTCCCCAGCAAAAATAAAAGTCAGCACATATGACCAGTTGGCCAAATTTCCATAGCTCAGCTCTCCTTGAGCTGGAGATGGGAGCTGATGGAGATAGTCATAAGTTGGAACATCCTCACACAAATATGCTTGGTGGGCCAGGTAAAATATCTTCACTGGATAGATTCATATGGCCGTAGGTTGCAGACCTCTGCTGTAGATCATGTTTGTAACAGTCTCTCTGTCCGGTTCATCATATGAGCAAACCATCTCAATCTAGCTTCTCTGGCCTTTTCAGTGATTTTTCATACTTACAAGCATGTCTTAATGTGACAACTTCTTATCTTGTCCTTTAGGCTTACTCCCAAAATTTACTGGGATTTATTGGCACTTTATTTCCATGTTTAAAAGAATGGTCCTACAGTTTCTTTACAGAAGGCATGTTTAAAGCCACAAGTAACCTGCAAGTTTCACTTTAGTTCACTGTCTTACAGCCACTTCTTTGAATATCACTTAAGAAATTATTTTTTCTCCATGAAAAATTTCAGTGAAATTTCAATTTCCACATCATTCAGTTTTATCAAATTTGGGGACTTATGTTGAAATATCCTCCTAAAAATCAGTTTTTCAGGTTTTGATCTTTTTTTATTAAAACCAGTAAATTATTTGCTGAAAACCAATTTTTGCAAAAAATATTTTGAAAGTATTTTTTCTACCAGTTATTAAAAATAGAAGTGAAAGGTATATTAGAACCTAAAATCAAAACTCAGTCCATTAAAATGGCCTGAGTCCCCTAGGCAAGTGTTTGTATATGTTGTATCTTTTATAGGACTAATTGCATGGTTACAAGAGATTTAGATAAATTTTAGAGTATCACATGCCCTTCCTCAGATCTCTCAGGATACCACGATACCCAAAAGCTTGTCTAAAACTCTCTCAGCCATGCAGTTAGTGCAATAAAAGATATCATGAACAAAAACTCTTGCCCCTTGCATATTTCCTAGACCGCCACAGCAACATCATTTCAACACTGCCAAATCTTGATTCTCCCACAGTTTTGTGCACAACCGTGGATTTGCTCTAGTTCTTTCAAAAATGAACACAAGATGCATTTGACAGAGTTGAGAGACTTAAAGAACTTTTTTTGGTAATTAAGGTCTGGGTTCCTGTTCTGACACAAAAGCAGAAGCCAGTGAATTTTATGTGCTTTCAGATGCAATTGTGAATAATTCACAATGTTCTAGTGCCTATATGCAAGTGATATCACAAGGAAGGTGTAGGGCCAATGGCTCTATTACATTTTCTTTTTCCAAAAGTTCAATTTAGCATAATAGTATCTAACCCTCTCTCTCTCTCTGAAGCTAATGTTTCATAATAATTTAAATCATATGTAAAAAGTTCCTTAGATCTTCTGCTTTTAATTTTTTTGGAGCCAGCCTGTTAATTCTACCTAATTACCTCAAATCCATAATCTATGGATAAGATGGACAGATGTGTACAAGTAAACATAAAATACAGTGAAGAATATTTTAGCCCTATCTAATAAAAATACAATAGCTGTGTGTAAACTGTCACTTCATCTAGCCCACAAACACTCTCTTTTTCTACACAAATAACAATTTGTTAGGGAAATACAATCGAACGCAAAGCTACATCTAAATAATTAATCTAAAAAAGATCATACTTATATTGTGCAGCATGTGGAAGGGCAGTATAGTAGCAGTACCCTGTTCTTTGTAACATGGCTTTTTTTTTTTCAAAACAGTTTTCAGGAAAAAAAAATCTGGAAAAACTGGTAAGTGGCATCAGTGCAATACACTTATAGGTAAATTGACTGGATTATGTAACAAGGCTTTTTCACTTCTAATCATCTAATACAGTAATAGTAAGCAATGCTGTCAGTGGCTGAAATTAGAAATGCTAGAATTGTTTCTGAAGAGATTTCCACAAAATCATGGCAACGCAAAATTCATACCCTATCAACAAAAGGTACACAGAATGGATTACGGGTGGGATAACTAACAGATCTCAAAAGAAGTTTCCAATGGGAATCGTTATTGAATGAAGTTATTTCTGATGCATTTCCACAGGAATACATACCAGTTCTGATGCTATTCAACAGGTTCACCAGGGCTACAGTAGGGAAATTCAAATTCCTGCTGAAAAGGGCTGTGGATGATGCAAAAATTTGCAGCTTATGAGAGCAGTGCAGTCGTACAACACTTAGGAAGCCGGGTCCATTCAAACAAAGTGTTTTTTAATGCAGTCAAAAACAAAGCTATTTCCCTATGTAGGTCATACATAAAGAGAGGAAGGATGTGTCCTAGAAAGCAGTGACTGAAAATGATTTAAGGATGTACCATCTTTTCTCACATAAAAACACACACCTTTTTCCCCAAAATTCAGCACCTGAAAATTGAGGTGCATATTATAATCAAGGAAAGAGCAGTTTCTGTGGCTTATGCCCCTATGAAAGTGAAGGTAAAGCTACATATGCCACACACAGAACTCCCTAACTGCACAATTTCTTTTCTCCCCCAGCAGAAGCTCTCAAGGAAAGATCTTTTCAGTTTCATTCTGCCTTGCAAAACAAAGGTGTGTATTTTATGCCAAGTATAGATTCATAGAT
>NW_017728918.1:102120466-102124811 GCF_001723895.1 Crocodylus porosus | reverse complement strand
TTTCAGTACCCTCGGATGGAGCTCATCCGGGCCTGCCGACTTAAAGGCATCCAGTTCTTCCAAGTGACCCTGCACCACCTCAGGGTCCACGCATGGAAGTCTGGTGCCTTGCTGCTGCCTCCCTACACTCCCAGTGAGAGACTTGTTGTGCCTCTCGCTTATGTTGTATATGTGAAAAATACAGTAAATGACCATGTTCTACCAGGTTGGTACTATGGTAAAAAGGGTGTGCGATTCTTGAACGTTTATTCAGGGGAGTAATAGGGAGAGGCAGGAGTAGTAACGGTGCTAAATGTAGCATTGTTAAAACAATATTAGAATACCGCATGCACTTCTTGTGTACATCTTTAAGAAATAATATTGAAAATTTAAAGAGTACAGAAAAAACCCACAGGAATGATTCAAGGACTGGAGAAACTCTTTTAACTTTCACCAAATGAGAGAAAGTGTAAACATGAATCTTTAGCCTAGTTAGAATACTCACTTGGGACTAGAAGGCAGGTTCAAGTGAGGACCCTATCTCTCATGGGAGTACCTTACCGATTACAATATATAATATTTTATATAATGTGGACCAGCTATACCAAAGGAATTAAAAGAGCTTGGCCCCAGCATAGCCTCTAAACTGGTGGTTTCCTTAGGAAACTCAGGTTCAGATCTCCATGGGAAAATTATCCCCCCAAAGCAACTAATACCCTCCAAGGTGTTGACTAAAGGGGGAAAGTGGCAACAAGAGTATCTGTCATGCTTTGTGCAGGGCCTGAGCCATTAGGTATGTTCTTAGGAAGATCCACAGTTTATAGATACCAGTAAGTCTTATATATGAACTTGATACCAATCTGTTCAACACTGTCAGGACTTAGCAAGTAAGTCCCAGAAGCGAACCTTAGTATCTTTAAGAAATTCTGTTGTAAGGAACAGCTGTAAGAACAGAGTTAGATAGCAGCACAATCTCAACTGTGGGCTTTGATCTAGTCCCAGGTCCATAACTGGGGCTCCAAGGCACTAGTGCAACACAGATTGAATATAATAATTGTATATTTATAGGTCTTGGATATACCACAGTGGCAGTGTGTCCTGGGAAGGGAACAGCAACATAGCTATGGTAGGGTGAGTGGAGCACCAGTCCCAGATGTCAACTATGAGGAGGCTCAATTATCCCCTTTTCCAGAAGTCTTTGCCACAACAGGGGCAGCCCTGTCCTGGCCCTGCTCAGTCACAGGAGTCAGGCAATACAGTGCTGCACCAGAAAAAGTATCTGCAGGGTTGGAGGTTAGTGGAGCAAACAAAATGGTGCTCCACTGCTTCTCCCCAGGGCGCCTTTGTCAGAGCAGGCACAGCCATACACCCAATATGTATGCATCTTGGGGATGGGGGCCAGAGCAAACAGTGCACCAAGGTCAGCTCCCAAGGGAGACCAGCCATGTCGATGCTACCATGGGAGCTGACACTGCTCCAGCAGCAGCAATTCTCCAGGCAGGCAAGACTTCCCTTCCTCTCATTCTCCCCTCCCCTCCTTCCCATCAGGTTTACAGTGGTCAGTATGTCTTTGCCTCCTACCCTACCCTGGATGCTCAATGAATTCACTACACCTCTCCTGGGAGGCCTACACCAGGGACTGTGTTCTCAAGAGCAGTCATATAGGGATGCCCAAGGTGAACTCACCAGTGTATTTCCTAGTTTGGGGCATGTAAAGTGGAGAAAGGCAGACAGAGTGTGCTCAAAAACAGCCCAACTGGAGTTCACTGCCACCACAGTGTAAACAAGTCCTAAAAGAGTTGCTTCTCCAGATGCAGACAGAAGTGACAATTTTTGCCCAATCCGGCTACTGAAACCAGTCTATAGCCATGACCAAACACAATGTACAGCTGCAGACCGCTTCAAAGATTGCATGAGGGGTCAAATGAGGATGTTTTAAAACACAGCATCTTCTGTAATTTGTGTCTATGCTGCCTGCCAGCCTGTCCCTGTTTTCAGAAGGAGAGGGGAGAAGAGCAGAGGGAGTTCAGTCTGAGGTTTTTTCAGCCCCCACCCTCCAGCACCAGCTGGGGAGACCCTAAAATGAGCTCCATCTGCTCCCTTTCCCCTGTCCAATTCTGAAAACTGGGACAGGCTGGGAGGGAGCAGGGACCATTGCTAGGGGAAATCAGCTGGGGGCACACAACCAGTAGCTGGATTCCCCTCCTCCCTGGAACCAACAGTGAACTTCTGTTTGGTCCAGGGGATCGCTGTGATTTGTTGTAACTTCTACAAAGTGTTCTCAGTTACAGTGGGGAGCTGCACTTCTGTCTGCACCCTCCACACAACTAAATTAGCACAGCCTCACTGAAGCCAGTGAAACCATACCACTTTACAGCTGATGATGTGACACTGTCTCCTTTACCAATTTCAGATTCTGATGCTTGTTCTTTACTGCTGTACACTTACACCATAGCTTAACTAGCATGAATGGGTGCAGAATTGTACTACCCTGCTTTCTACAGCCCCTTTGCAAGTGTGTAAAAGATGGCCCACATGGAAATGTAGTCAAGAATCAGACTAATTTAATTTTACTGTGCAGGACCCAATTGAAACACGTGACAGTAATAACTATAATCTTTGAAAAAATAATAAGATATCGTAGCTTGTAAACACAGCTATCAAATGCAGCTCATTAAAAATATTCATGAGGTTAGATTTGCCTGCTCCAGTATGTAATATGAAACACAGTTCTCTCTCACTAACCAAGTAGGACTCCTAATGAATTTAGTAGAATTTTGGACTTTGAAAGGACTGCAGAATTTTGTCCATAAATGAAAAAGTCAACTGGTTAAGCCTTTATCTTGTGTTTCTAATTGGCAATATCTTTAAGTCAGCTATAATTCAACCCCATTAGATAAATGACAGCCATACCTACCAATCACATTAAATGAAAGGGTGCTGTCATTGTTTTCATTATACGTTCTTAATCCAAATGTTAGATTGCAGATGGAGTTTGGCATGGTCAGGGCTGACAATCAGTAGATTGTCAGCTTCCCCACAGGAGCAAGCTAGGTCACAAACCAGCCCCAGTGGAAGTTCTGATTGTTGGCCCCAGCCTAGACAGTCCCAGATCTCAAACTAGACTTGGGGCTGTCCAGGAGGGAGCCAACAATCTTCTGGTTGTGAAAACCCCACATCTGCCAGCTCTCACCAGGTTGTTGTGCTTGGACTCAATGCCAAGGGACTTCACCTGCTGAGGACTTCAAGCCCTACTGGGAGCCTCTGGTTCCCCAGGCCCAGCAGCCCTCCCAGAGTTGCAAGGGACAGGATGTAAAATTCCCAGCAGGGGAAGCTGTTTGGCCCCCCCACCCCCACCCCTCCCAGCCTTCCACCAAGCCAACAATCAGCTGATTGTTGGTCCTAAGGCTAAGACCCCCTCAAGGCCAGTTCCAGACCCTTATGCAGTCTTGGCCCTAGAACAAGAAATTAGCGGACTGTCAGCCCCAGACACATTTCGTAGACATTAGGGCTGGAAGGGACCTCAGAAGATCTTCAAGTCCAGCCCACTGCCCCAGGGGCAGGAAGTCAGCAGGGGTCATAGGATCCTAGCAAGATAGACATCCAAACGTCTCTTGAAGGCATTCAAAGTAGGTGCTTGAACCACCTCCAGCAGCAGTCTATTCCAGACTATGGGGCTCGGACAGTAAAAAAGTTCTTCCTTATGTCCAGCCTGAAATGGTCCTGAAGGAGTTTCTGACCATTTGACATTATCATCCCTTGGGGCTCTCTGATGAACAGATGTTACCCCAGATCCTGGTGAACACCCCTTATAAACTTATAGGCAGCCATCAGATCACCCTGAGCCTGTACTTTTCCAGGCTGAAGACCCCCATAGCTCTCACCCTCTCATCATAAGGTCTGTTTTCCTGACCTCTCATCATGCACATGGCTCTCCTCTGGACTCTCTCAAGCTTCTCCACATCCTTTTTGAATTGTGGAGCCCAAAACTGGATCCAGTACTCCAGCTGCAGCCTCACCAAGGCTGAGTACAGTGGGAGAATGACAATTTGGGATTTGCTCAAGAAGCATCTATGGATGCAAGCCAGTGTTTTGGTTGCTTTACTAGCTGCAGCATCACATTGATGGCCATGTTCATCTTGTGATCAATCATGACCCCTAAGTCCCTTTCATCCATAGTGCTAGCCAGTGTAGCACTGCTGAGCCTATAAGCGTGCTGCAGGTTTTTCCTCCCAAGTTGGAGAACCTTGCATTTTTTGGTGTTAAACACCATCAGGTTCTTGTCCTCCCATTTGCTGAGCCTGTCCAGGTCAGCCTGGATTGCTTCCTGTCCTCAGGCATGGACACTTTACCGCAAAGTTTGACA
>NW_017728918.1:102103687-102118237 GCF_001723895.1 Crocodylus porosus | reverse complement strand
GTGGTCATGGAAGCCAAAGCCTTCACGATGACACCAGTGCTGAAGTTTTTGGTTCACTACCTTGATCCTCCTCTCCCTCCTTAGCCCATAGCCCAAAACTAGGAGGATCAAGGAAAACACCACCTGTGCCCCCAACCCCTTAAGTCCCACTCCCAAATCCCTGTAGCATTTCATGACCCAGCTGGGATTGTTCCAAGCCATGTCATTAGTGCCCACATGGATAAGGAGCACAGGGTAGTGGTCAGTAAGCCGGAGGAGCTTAGGAATCCTCTCCACGATATCTCAGATATGTGCTCCCAGGAAGCAGCAGACTTCCTGGGCTAAGGGGTCGGGGCAGCAGATTGCCCCCTCAGTCCCCTCTCAGGATGGAGTCTCCCACAACAAACACTTTGCGTTTTGCCTTAGGGAGGGCAGGGGCAGTAGCTACAGTTGAGCCTGTGTTGTCTGCACGGTCTGGCAGCTTAGCAGGCTCTGCTGGGGCTGCAAGAGGTTCATATCTGTTGCAAAACTCCAGCGGGGTGGGGACCTTGATATGGCAGACCTTGGGCCCTTGACCACCCTTGGCTGGACAGAATGGGAGGTCCCCCTAGTCCTCCCTTGTCCTGGAAGGTAACCTTAGTCTACCCTCTGCCTCCAGGGAGTGAGGGGCCTGGCAGTAGAAGTCTATCTCCTGCTCACTATCCCTGATGGCACACAGTCTCTGGACTGCAGCCTGGAGCTCCTCCAGAGACCCCAAAAGGGAGCAGACCTCACAAGGGGAGGTGGCCATGCTCCCAGACCCCAGAGCCTGAAAAAGTGTCAGGCAGCCCGCACTGGGCTTTGGGGAGCAGGGGAACAGCGGGCTTGCACCCATGCATCTCTTGCTGCTCCCAGAACCTGACTGTGAAATTCAAGGAGAAATTAAAACGAGAATGTAATAGGGTTACCTTCCCAGCCAGGTGTCTGCCTCCAGTCTTCCCCCATCTCTGGGCAGTCCACTCACTCCACTTACCTGCCACACCTTGATCAAAATAAAGTTCAGCTGTTATTTGAGTGGGAGACTACCTTTTGTATGCCCTGGTGACTAGGGCCATAAGTGCACACTTTGACATTGCTGTACGTTCCCCATGCCTCACATTGTTCCACTGTGTATTAGCTCTCTGGCCTAGACCTGACGCACAACTGGGCACACAGTTGTAGCTGTACCATACCACCCTGGAGAGCCACTATCATGCCACCCCTCTCTCACCGGGGTCCCATTCACTCCGACAGTTCTCACCCAGCCCCTTTCATAGTGCCATCTCTCCTGGGCTACATTTATACCATACGGCCTCACCTGGCTTTGGAATTGTCTCTCCACACCTCGGTCAGCCCTAGCACAGTCTGTTGGGCTTCTCCTGCTGCCCTCACCTGAACGTTTGCTGAGCGACTCTACAACTGTTGTCCTACTTCACTCCTGGCCCCATGCTGCCTGGGCAGTGCCCTAGGACTGCCTCTGCTCTGCTGGAATACCACCAGGGATGTGGGGCTGGGGTTATAAGATGCCCCTTCCCACCCTTCACTGGGGAGGTAACTGGCCTGGCATTTCCTGGGGATTTCCAAGCCACTAGAAGCCACACGAGGCTACCCTTCCCCAGCAGGGTGCAGTTTCACAACTTCCCCAGGACAACAGGAGCCTCCACCTCTCCATAGCCCCTTTTCTTACCTCCAGGTCCCCCAGCAGGAGCTCGGTCGGCTGATGTTGCTGCCTCTCTTGCTAGCAGCCAAATGCTCTCTTTACATAGTTGCCCTGCATTGAAAAATGGCTGCTGCAATCAGCCACTTGGAGGCTGCCTGCTCCAGTCCTTAAAGTGGCAGGCACCAAAGATCCATTGCCACATAGAAATTAAAATGCTCTAATACATGAAACATTTTTACGGCTTGTTTGCCATTTTCTGGCACCTTAAACTAGGTACATGTATAGAACCCTTGCCATTTATGCCCCAATTAACATGCTAATGGGGGCATGTTAATAAGGGCACAAATGTAACATGTAGAGGGACCTTAGAAAGGAACCCAACCACCAAACACCACATCTGGATTTGATCATCTTTAAAGCTCATTGGGTTTGGACCCAAGAGTTTTGGTTTGAACCCATTTCTATTAATGTCTTTTAAATGTAAAAGGACTTTTTTTCCCTGCTAAACCCAAGGATCTGTGTCTCTCTTACTGCTATAGACATCATCACTAACAAATATAGTCTTAACCCTGCAAGCACCACAGCTTGGAAAGACCCCTGCATCTACACAGAGATCCATTAAAGACAATGCACTTCTACACAAGAATAAAGACATGTTGGCCAGCCTACAGGACTGGAGTCTAAAATGGGCAGGTCCTGGGATACTGTTCAGTGCCATTGTACAGTCTTTGGTGTTAGTTTTGAATAAAAAACATGAATAGAATGCCATCTATTTGTTTGGTTAGGGGCCTTGAAAAAATATTATTACAAAATGTACAGGTCATATTTAAACACTGGTTAGTTTGTTCAAATATAATTTCAAAAGCTCTTAACATGGATAGGATATTCCACATAGCTTTTTTTCCATATAGATTGTAAAAAAATTGAGATACACTCTAAGCACCCAGAGCTGATATTAGTATACTGATCCTTCTTATATCCAGTGCCTGTATTGGAGGAAGGGATGAAGACTTAGTAAACTCAAGTATAGGCAGGACAGGCTGAGGGAGAGTAGAGGAATCACACTTAAAAACTGCTTGCTTTCAGATTTGTAAATGATTGAGGGCTGAGAGCTGTATACTGAACTAATCCTGCCTCCTCTTCCAAAGTAACATGCAAAACGGATAACAACATACCTCTCAATTCATTAAATTTCCTTCTGCCAATACTATTCCACTGAGTATGTTTTTTTCCTTTATATTTGCACTGATTTCTGCTCCCCCTCCCCTTTTAGATCCCTGATTTTCAGTTTTGTTAGCAAGAAATCTGAGTTTGGCTAAATTTTCCAAGCCCACAATATTTCAGTGCCTTTCGGGGTTAAGCAGGATGCATTTGCCCATCATTAGCAGCAATCAAAGGTTACGTAAGCAGAACCCACCTTCTCAAAAACTTTTCCTGTGGATGTTTCTGTGTAACATTTCACAAGAAACACCTGTATGTTTCGCTGTAATGGAATAATTGGCTCCCCTATAAATTGTCTTATTGTAGCTGGATTATAAATCTTTTTGTTTTACCAAAGTTTCCCCAAATGAATAAGCAAGCTATCATTTTAGCATGTTGTACAGCCAACTGCACTGATATCCTCAAGGAATAGGAAATGTGCCTCACTGGTGTAGCTGATTTGATATGAAATGCATTCGCTGAAAGATGAACATTCTGGTAGCATGTTCTCTTGTTACAATAAATAAGGTATTAGCAGAACCTGCATACTTTAGCAAGACTATCTACATCCAAATCTATTTCCATCTCCATCAATATTTTACTTCACTTTCAATAATACAAGCACGGTGAAAAGATTACTCTCCAAGAATGAATTCACATGTAGAGTGTTGGTATAGATTGGTGTTGGCATTCCTACTATTTAAAAATCAGGAAGAATATGCTGCATGCTAAAGTCTCTGCGCTTCATCTGACTAGCTCAATATTGAATACCAGCTCTGTTAAGTTAAAAGGATTTCTGGTTTGTTTCAACTTGAAAGTGATTTAATATGAGGCCCACAGAGAAAATCTGTCTCAGTAATCAAATTATAACAAGTAAGGATTAAAAGTATTAAGAAGTGTAAGCAATCTTTTTGCTGCCCTGTGTTCCTGAGGTCATTTGAAGCTGGCTGTGGGAATAAGTAAAATAAAATAACAAGAAGAAAAAAACCCAACATATTACAGAAGTGAATCAAAGAATGCCTTTCAGGATTAAATTATAGTACAAAAAAGAGGCTGAAACATTTTCCAGGATCCTTATTTCATTTGCATTTAGGGAATAGAAGTTGAAAAGCTCTTAACATATTTTAATAGCGCTCTTGCTTTCCTACACCATACAGCTGACTGCAGTAACTCTTAAATATCTAATATTTTTATCTAAGGTATTCATTAAAAGCTGATACTATCAGGACACACAGTAAATTAAAGAGCTCACTGTTGCCCAGCTAGAGGGTTACAGAGACTGTTATGGGAAGATGGAACATTTTTATGTGTATCCCATAGCTCAAATTCAATACAAGACACTAATGACAGATGCATTAATATCAAATAGCTTTTCAGTACAGATGCAGAGGTTGTATCCTCGCACCAAAACCACCGTGGAAACCATACTTATAGGCATACTTTTTGGCCATTTCCGGAGAGCTCAAGGATAGAACTGGCATGGGGAATGAGCTGCCTTCTCACCCTGAAGCTCATCACTGCACTGCCAACTTGAAGCTCAGGGTTGAAGCTTTTCTAATTACTGCTGAAGCAGTTCTCTTGGCACCTTTTACTACAACTAAAATCATTATGTATCTATTTAAAGAACATGCATAGATATGTTGTACAAATTCCATGAGTCCAATTCTGCTAAGCATTACTCTATTGCAGCTGCCTCTATTGAAGTCAGTGGGGCAACTGGCAGAAATAAGGACTATTGCTCTGAGAAAGGGTTTGTGATTCATCTGCTCTAACAGTTGGGCAGAAAATGGACATAATAAGTCATGAAAACTTCATTTTGTGCTGGCATGTTGTTCTGATAAAACAAAACAGTTCTAACCAGTTCTTCCAGTCTATCTATTGGCTTGTAAGAATCTATAAAATTAATTTAAAATGACAGCTCCTCTACAGCTTGCAGGCTCTGTGGAACTTATTGTACATGGGAGAGGTAGGGCCTTTCAGAGTGCCCACGTGACCAAGACAACTCATCTCTTAGGAAAGGGCAGTATACTTCCTACTATGCATAGAGCCACATCCATTACTTGTCATCTCACTTCATGTCTCAGCACACTCTTGGGAGACCTATCTCCACAGATGGCATGAGCATAGTCAACTCATGTGCTAAGGAGAACTTATGGGCTACATGTGTGTCTTGTCATTGCACAGGAAACCCAAGAGGAAAAAGCTCAGAATCTTATCTGTACTTGAAGACTTTAACAAAGTTGTCATGCAAGGCCTGGAGATCTAGCTGCAGTTCATATTCCTTGACAATGCAAAATTCCTTAGGCATGGTTTAAAAAAAGCTTGACAAATTAGGTACACCCAGCCAAAGCAGTCTGTGAAAAGTTGTATCTATTAAAAGACTGCTTTTAATTATCATCCTGCATAGGTACACCTCCTGGAAAAATGGAGAGTGAAAGCTATTGTGCATATAGGTAACAGGGGTTAGCAACCTTTAATTGGAGGGGGACACAGCCAAAGAGGAGCTCTGGGGAATAAGTAGTATTGAATGGCTGACCAGAGAGCTCATAGTGGGGACTGTTTCCAAAGGCTATAAACTGGACGGTTTTCTTGTTTTTTCTCAGTAACTAAACTGAACATGCCTTATCTGTTTAGCTAATGTTAAGAGTCAATCTGGAGATGTTAAGAAAACCATATTTTTATTTGTGCTAATTATATTATCTCTCTGAATCAGTCTTGTTCTTGCTAAAATTACTATTGTGTAGGTAATTCTGTACAGATATCCTTAAAGCAAATGGAACATCATAATGCTGCTGACAGGTACAATGTTTCTAAAATGTAATACCCCCACATGCACACTTAGCATCTGTTATGCAGTGTGGAGAATAGGGTCCCACCCCTGTGGGTGGTGGTGCCATCATGCTTCAGTAAGTGAATCAAGAAGAAAAGCCTGAAAGACTAAGGCAGAGACAAGAGATATCTGAGTACTGGTTCAAAAATGTTACATATAACACTAAAATGTATGTACTAGATGAGTATAATAGGTATACATTATAGAATTATATATGTTTTTTACCTACATGTACATGTTATGTACCATATCTTTGAGCTAGTCAACTGAGAAAAACGGCATTTTAAAAAAAAACTTGTTGTCAACTTTTTTGTCACAAAGTTTCAGAATGTGAAATTCTTCAATCAGCTCCAAGAGATATTATGAAGTTGTTATTGAAAAAAAGGATACATATGTTGTTTTATCTTGCAAGGATGTGAAACTTCTTTATGTGTTCACAGAAAGTACAGTGTTGAAGCCTAAAACATTTGACAGTATCTCTTTAAATTTATCATGCCTAATTATAAAAGCAGTGTTACTTAATGCAAGTCATATTTGCCTTTTCTCCTGGTCTTTATATTTAGTGTCTGTGTTGCTGTTACATTCCCAGATGTGGAAACAAAGCTAAACAGAGGCTGCTGCTAATTATGGCGTATAAGCCCACATGAAGTCCAGATGTAAATGTGTGATTACTCTTTCTATCCACTGCTGCTTACATTTGTTTTCAATATATGATTATGTAAGTTTGCCTAGATCTCACCTAATTTTATAATAGTCTGGCTGAAGCTTGGCCCTCTGCTGGGAAAGTCTGTATTGTTTAGGGGCCTGCTTCTACCTCTACTGAAGTCAATGTATATTTTTCAAAGGGCACTCCTTAATAAGGGTCTGATCATGACTTTTTTAAATAAAGCATTGACTATAAAAGGAATTTTGCCTAAGGAAGATAACAGATCCTTAATGGCAACTCTCAGTAATGCACAAGCTCTATTTTTTGAAGGGACATACTGGAGTTGGGACAGCTGCTGGCTACTATGGTCACAGAGGAGAGCATAGGAGCTGCTGGCTACTATGGCTGACCATAGAGGAGAGCAGGTTGTCCTTGGTCTTTATCTCTATACATATTCTAAGCATGGCCAGGAACTGGTGGAGAGGGCATAGCATCCCCACAGGCAGCACAGTTATTCTGACCCACCAAGTATGCTGCTCTCAGAATCACAATCAGCCTTCCAGGCAACAGTGCAAACTGCACAATGGATGTGATGCTCCATGCTTTGTGCTGGTAGCAAAGCCACAATGTACTGTCAAGGAATAAAGTGCTACTCACCATGACTATAGATGGGAAAAGTAGGCCCCAAATAAGGATGCCAGATTTGGGACCTTAGATTGGATGTATAATTAAAAACATACATAAGTTTTCCCATAGCTACTCTGCCACTGTTTGGTGGAAGAGAGAAGAGGTGGGCATGTGTAGATGAAACAGGGGCCCTAAGTTGAAGCGGTGAGTTTTAAAAAGTACCACTTCAATTTAGGGCTGATTGAGCCCTGTGTCATGCACACACCCCGCTGACTTACCTACCTTTCCGACGGGGAGTGGAGGGCGAGCTGCTGGCAGGCAGAGCAGTCCCTGGGCTACAGTGGGAGCTGGTGCTTCCCTCCAAGGCAGCAGTGCCCTTCCCCTCCCCCGCCCCCCTCCAGCAGCACCTGCCTGCAGGCACCTGGCTCAGGCAATCCTGGGGGGCACCACAGCCACAGAGGGAAGGACCAGGCCCCCGCACAGCTCAGGTAGTCAGGTTCTAGGGAAACAAAAAAAAAAACAATCAGGGAGATCAATCATAGCAGCAAAACTCCTTGAAGGAGTTTTAGTTTGCTGCGCCCCAAGTCACTGAAGGTGCATTACACCACCTAATTTCCTGCAGCGGCTGGAATTAATGTGCAATACGCCGCCAAGTCGTGCAAACACCAATACTATTAAAGCAATGCAAAAGCGTTTAGCCCTCTTTAAAGTGTCGTGCACACACACCTCTTATTTTTGTCTACACACAGCACATGACATTACATTTGGAAAAGTGTTGTGAAATCACCACAAAACAAAGGTAAGAAATCGCAATGTCTGGTGAGCAGTGCATTCTCAAACAGTGACATAGATGGGAATCAGAATAAAAATATTCAATACATGTCAGCCAGTTAAGAGGTGTGCTTGGTAGCCGTGTTGGTCTGAGACAAGAAGACATACAAAAAACTAGAGCTCTTGGTTCCAAAATGATACCTTTTATTAGACCAACTGGTGCTCTGGGAGGCATGGGGGGGTGGTGCTTTAATTAGCAAGCGCTTTTAATTAAAAGTACCTGAGAGTCACATGTATCAGCATCCCCCATGCTGAAAAATGGCAGCGGGGTGTTTGAACTAAAGCTCATCAAAAACTTCAGTTCAAAATGCACAGTCACCATTTTTCAGTGTAGGCATCCAGTATACATGACATCAGAGTCTGCTGGAGTGCGTTTATTTCCATGCTCCAGCAGACTCAATTAATTGATTAATCGAGTCTGCTCTGACATGCTGGATTTCCAGCATATCAGAGCCAACTTCCTGCATGTGTATGTGAGTCCTTAATGTCTTCTCTTTGTATTCCCAGGAATTATCTCCTCCTCTACAATCCTTGTTGTTGGAGTAGTGTAGAATAAAAGATGTTAACAAATTATTTAAAGATCTCCATACACACTTGTGCAACGTGTCTCCAAACTGTGGTCTGCTGTATTCAAATGAAGTCTTGCGTTTGAAGTCAAGCCTTTCTCAGCAGAAATAACTGTGATATACAGCAATAAAATAAGATTAGGACAAAATCTGAAATGATTTAAAAAGAACCAAAAAGTTATAAAGCTCAACACTTTCTCAGAGACAGTCGTTGTCATGTTCACCATTTCTACTACTTTTTTTCCCTTGCAAATACTGAGTAAACATTTATTAAAGTGGGTGTCAATGATACAGAAAATACATTAATTTATTGCTACTTGCAGTCAGAGATGGGTGAAGAAATCCAGGAGACACATACTATTTCAGAATTTGGTTTTCTGTTGAAACTGAGGTTCCAGTGACACAAAAGTCACTCAAGCAACTGAGGAGCCAGAGATACATGTTTATTCTCCGATGAGGCCTTGGATTAAAACAAGCAACTCATTTTGACTGGGTTGAATACAAAGGCATAGAGAAAACACATTAGATTGTATTGTAGGGATCATTGAACAATGTGCGCCTGTCTAGGAAAAATGTATTTAGAAAAAGTATAGGTAAGTTGTTATTTTTCTACAGCAATCCTTTTTTTAAGGCATAATTCATGAGTGATATATCTGGTATATTACTCAGAAAAAACTAAGACAGACAACATTCAAGGGTATTACATATAAAACCAAATGCTTTTGGTTAGCCAATCCTTGCACTCAAAATGATCTGGAAAGAAGAAAAGGTTTGCTTTTTGACAAGGTCTAAGGTCACAGGAAACATGAGAGCAATGGCAGGCCTCATTTGGCCGCACATTTTCTTTGTGTACGTGTGCAAATAGGGTACTCATGAACACTTGTGAAACCATGGCCATTTTTAAGTCATATGAAGCCATATAAATGTTAGTATTTAAGAAGAGAGAAAGGCCTTTGCTTTAAGGTGCAAATAAAGTTTTTTTCCAAGAAATTCCTGAGTATTAACTGAATTACAGCCTATCTTTGGGCTAAAACACAAAGCACAATAGTATTCTTCTTTTAGAGGAGGTGAAACATCTATAGTCAGGCACAGCTCAGTCAGAAAAACGGAAAGACTTTAGCCAGAATTGAGAGCATAAAATGTAATAGTACATTTATATCATTAAATGTTACATAAGCTATAAAAACCCACAAAAGAGACATTCTTTTTAAAATAGATTATTGGTTTTGTTAAAAATGGCCCACTAAACTGTTAGGTAAATGTGTTTCCTAGGAAACATGAAAGTGATACAACCTTTGCCATCTAGGGGCCTGATCCTGTGAAATGCTGAACGAGCTCTGTGGTACTTAGAGAATTCGCTCACTGATTTCATTGGAAATCAAGTGAACTGTGCACCTCCTTTGATATGGTCAGCACTTCCCAGAAACACCGATCTCTTGATTCTCACATTTTCCACAGCTATGATTTGGCAAGCTGACTTTGGCAAGCCTTACCTTGGTATCAAGCACATTTCTTTCCAAAAGCGCTGGAGAGCTTCTGCCATAACTGCCGTTGTGCTTCAGTCCAAATTTGAACTTCTTGGAACGCACATGGGGACAAGCAGTCGACAGATTTGTGAAATGCAGACCCGTGCTTTGCCTCGTTCCTTCAAGCATTCGTCTATCTTGGAACAGAATCTATTCAAGTCCACCCCGGAGGGATTCAGACAGAAAACAGCATAGCACAGAAGACTGCATTGGCAATCAACTCCAAAGAAATAAACTTTGCTCCTAATATAAACTCAAAGGAACAACAAAATAATGGAGAACCTGTTGTTGAACAGATAACTAATTGCCTGCATTATCCAAGATTAGGTATAAGTACACTGATTTGGTATCAGAAACAATTATAAGAAGCAATCCAATACTTGAATTCAACTACAGTTAGAGGGTTTGGGGAGGTTGTTTTATTTGCTTGTTTTACTGGGGCAGGGGGAGGTTGGCCTTTAGTAATATTTAGTCATCTTTTCCTCTTTCTATTTTCTCCCCATTCCTCAATCCCATGAAGCACAGCTGGGCCTAGTCGCTGAAGTGTTGAAATACCATGACAGGTAGCTCGTTGTACTCTGTTTCCAACTTGACTGGAAACAGAAGACCAAAGTCAACTGGAGATTTATCAGAATAAAGACTGAGACCACCCCATACAAAATACTGTCCTTAGGAAATTTCCAGACTAACCAGTCAGAGACTAGGGCATGGGAAGTCTATAGCTATAGTTGGAGCAGCGTTTCAGGTAGGCTGGGAACCAGGATTGAAAATAGGAGCGAGGTAAAACCTGAACTCAAGACTGGAACTAAGAACAAGATAAAGGTTTAACCTTAAGTAGCCCTTAGGAGCTGGAGAAAGCACAATGAGTAGACACCTCATTGCTTTTATGGCAGGCTCCTGAGTAAGAGACATAGTTACTCAGAGCTCCTGTGGAGGATAGTCTAGCCCAGTTATCTTACACTGAAGACATGCTTATACATGTATGCTAGCTGTTTGACACTTGGTCAATGTACAGCTGTGCAAAGTAAGATGGTTCAAACAAGATTTTGGATTTTGGGGTACTTAGCTGAACTAAGCTGAATTTTGGAATCATTTAAGCGGATCTTAACATTGAGCCACATATTGGATAAGTTGTGCCAGTTGGGGCAACATTTTCACCACAGACACATAAATTAAGAACTAGCATGGCATGTAAGAGGAAAGCTTAGTGTAGCATCCCTAAAGAAAATTTTAGTTTTAAAAAAAGACCTAAGGCTGAACTCATAACAGTGTATTAAAGGAGTAGGTCTACTTGACAACAGTATGGCCATGCTGGTGTAAAACTGGTAAAAAATTAATCAGAATTAATTTCATAAAAGATAACATCATAATGACAAAAGCTGCCCAGTAAAACAACTGTGCAGATGTATTTACCACCATAACAACTCTGGCATTATTTTTATTGCAAGAAGCAGTTATTTCTTAGGGTAATATATTTTATTGGACCAACTATGTACTAGATTTAGACAAGCTTTCAAATGCAAGACATTCTTTTTCAGGTCATTATTATTTTCTCAGGCAGATATAATTTAACTTATACATATATTCATTTGATCATACATATATACATAGATATACATGTAAGTCTATGTGTGTGTGTATAACTTTATATATATAGCTAGTTATATAGTTATATATATAGTTATATCTATAAATAGCTACATATGTATAGTTAGATAGTCATAGTTATATATGTGTACATATGTATGTATGTGTCTTCTCTTTACTGGTCTCACCCCAGTTTCCTGTTCAAATACTTGTGTTGCAGAAGCTTTTCATTCAGCAAAGCAGGGAAAGACATGGCTGCTCCCTATCAATTCTCCACCATGAATCAGCCATAGGGGTCAATAGAGGTAACTCCTACTCCTTCAAGATTTACTGAACCATTGAGAGAGAGAGAGAAAATGAGTAGAATGACTTTACAGCCATATAATTAAGGCACTTACCTGGTAAAAAGGAGACCAGGGTTGCCTTCCTTGTTTCTGTATTTTGTCAAATGACTGAGAGCAGGGAGTTGTATTCTGTTCTTAGTGGTACCAAATGAGGGTCCTACCTACTAGCCAACAGAGTCATACTATCTCTTGTTCTCTTGCATTATTTCCTTCTTAACTTTCCTTAACCATGTATGCTTGATTCTTTCCAGCATAGTGGAAGAATGGTGAGGAATGTCCCACTACCCAGAATAACGTCTAGCCAGGTGGTCTTGAAACTGTCTTTAGAGCTTAAGCATATGCTCTTGAATCCCCTTAAACTGAACCTGAGTCTTCCATTTTCTCAGTGAGTACTGGAACCTATATGCTATAATATAAAATATGGAGCAATACAGCCATCTGTAAAAGGACAGGGTGGCTGTAACTTCATTTTATGAAGAGCCTGATCCTGTCCGCATGTGTGTTATACAGAGAACATCTATTTAGATTGAGCCCCTCAAGAGAGGCAGAAGAACACTGATTTTCTGATTCCCAGTCAAACTTAGGTAGAGGTGGACACCAGTTTACCTCAAACGTGTGCAGGATGAGGCAATTCTAAGCCCGTGCCAAGGTGCAATTTGAGGTGTTTGGGGACCTTTAAAACTAAAAAGTAAACAGTGGGGGGAGTACCTACTGAGTCTGTGCTAGCTCTACACAGTTTTCAAGACTGCCACTAAGAAATGACCCTTATCTACCCACTCCTGCTCAATAAGCTCCAAAACTGGAACTGAGACTGTGAGGATGCCCTTCCCGCCCCCAGCCCTGTCAAGCTCTCTATAGGTGTGGACATGCCCTTTGCTACCTTGAGGGCTAAGCAGCAGATAAACAGTGTTTTTCAGGATTGCAGTTTTGGCTTTAGACACTTAATTTCACCCTAGTCCCATTTTAGACACCTAAATCCTTTTTAGGAACTAAACCCTTGGTTCCTAATACAATAAATTAAAAATACCAAAAAAGCATCCATTCCTGCTCTGCTTCAAGCAGTATATGATGCCCCATGCCAGATCCTTCTACCTTATGCTGGTCAGTTTTCAAAACCAATCAGCCCTACAAACTGTTGCGTGAAATACAATACAAAGATTTCTGGTGAAAAGCCAGGTTTCTACTAAGTTTGCATTTTTTGCAAATATATCTGTCCAGTTCTCATAACCTCAGGATCCTGCCACATGTTCAAATTAAAGCTGGATAGGAACCAGCTATAGAGTTCTTCCACATTTTCAAGCTCTAACTTTGTAGCTAGTTAATTTTTTACATCTACATAGCCATTTTTATAGGATGATAACTGCTTTGCATTTGTGGCTAGCCTAAATTTATTGCACGATTAACCAGTTAATCGTGTGATAATTCCATTGCACTTTTGGCCAGTCTTGCTTTGCACGTGTGGCCAGTCTAAATTCATTGTGTGATTAACCCATTAATTGCATACTATACAAAACATGTAGCAGGGACCTAAAATATCAACACCCTTACTCTTGCTGGTTTGTGATACAGACTTTACTGCCTTCCCACATCATTGTTTTTCATTTCTTTTTATTAGTCTTCAAGTTGAAAAATTAACATCTTTCATTGAACTTGGTCCTACATCAGTATCTCCTGAAAGGAGGTCCTGCTCATTTAAAAGGCATCCAGATGATCCCAGGTGTCTATGTGCTGAAAACCCAATGAAAGCTCAGAACTACAGAAATCTATACTTGTTGAGAAGGTATATGCATTATATGTTATTTATGGAGTTTTTATGTCACTTGAGGAATTCCACACTGCACTAGTTCTTATTCCCGGGTCAGCAGCACAAAAACTACTGTGGTAGGTCTCACTCTGGGGAAGAAACAGGTTATTTTTGTAAACAGTGGAATTATTAGGGGCAGATAGCAGAGGCAACTGCCCCATGTGGCAATGAGATGTGGAGGAAGGGGTGAAACCAAAAATCAGCTTTTGTTCATGTCGTGCAGCTGTGGTGGCAGCAGCAACCAGAAGTCACCACTGTCCCTCTTATGCAGTGGCTGTCCTGAGCACCCAGCCACATTCTTACACCATAGCAACCTTCCTGCCTAATGGAAAATTGGTACTAACAAGCTCCAGGGCCTTCTTATTATGGTCTCCTCTTCAGAACCAGCCTGCAGATTTGCTGATGGACCTAGTAACCATTCAGTAGACCTACTTCTCCAACTGACTGCAGAGTTAGTGACATCATGGGATTGGCTGTATTCTACAATCCAAGCTGCATGGTGGCACTGTAAAAGCCCTATGCCAGATGCTTCTCCCCTTCCCGTCATCTAGGTGCATTCTAGGACTTATAGGGGCTGGCTGATTTGCACGTCTATACATTCATTAATACACAGCAGTTACTGCACATTTAATTTAGTACTTGCTTAATGAAGTATAAGTACTAGTAGCACTGGCAAACAACTTTTTAGTGACTCCACTGTGCAGTAGCTTAATAATACTGTGCAGTAGCTTATTAACACTGTCCATGCTGTGATACACTACTGTGCAGTGTACTGCTCAGTAAGCATCTCATGTAAACATGCCCCTTTATTAACCAGTTAACTGCATAATAAAACATGTAGCAGGGAGCAGGGTCCTAAAAGGGACCCTTACACTTTGCTGGTTTACTGACTTCCTACATCATTTTTTTCATTTCTTTTTATTGGTCTTTAA
>NW_017728918.1:102089635-102103676 GCF_001723895.1 Crocodylus porosus | reverse complement strand
AATTTCCTGCAGCGGCTGGAATTAATGTGCAATACGCCGCCAAGTCGTGCAAACACCAATACTATTAAAGCAATGCAAAAGCGTTTAGCCCTCTTTAAAGTGTCGTGCACACACACCTCTTATTTTTGTCTACACACAGCACATGACATTACATTTGGAAAAGTGTTGTGAAATCACCACAAAACAAAGGTAAGAAATCGCAATGTCTGGTGAGCAGTGCATTCTCAAACAGTGACATAGATGGGAATCAGAATAAAAATATTCAATACATGTCAGCCAGTTAAGAGGTGTGCTTGGTAGCCGTGTTGGTCTGAGACAAGAAGACATACAAAAAACTAGAGCTCTTGGTTCCAAAATGATACCTTTTATTAGACCAACTGGTGCTCTGGGAGGCATGGGGGGGTGGTGCTTTAATTAGCAAGCGCTTTTAATTAAAAGTACCTGAGAGTCACATGTATCAGCATCCCCCATGCTGAAAAATGGCAGCGGGGTGTTTGAACTAAAGCTCATCAAAAACTTCAGTTCAAAATGCACAGTCACCATTTTTCAGTGTAGGCATCCAGTATACATGACATCAGAGTCTGCTGGAGTGCGTTTATTTCCATGCTCCAGCAGACTCAATTAATTGATTAATCGAGTCTGCTCTGACATGCTGGATTTCCAGCATATCAGAGCCAACTTCCTGCATGTGTATGTGAGTCCTTAATGTCTTCTCTTTGTATTCCCAGGAATTATCTCCTCCTCTACAATCCTTGTTGTTGGAGTAGTGTAGAATAAAAGATGTTAACAAATTATTTAAAGATCTCCATACACACTTGTGCAACGTGTCTCCAAACTGTGGTCTGCTGTATTCAAATGAAGTCTTGCGTTTGAAGTCAAGCCTTTCTCAGCAGAAATAACTGTGATATACAGCAATAAAATAAGATTAGGACAAAATCTGAAATGATTTAAAAAGAACCAAAAAGTTATAAAGCTCAACACTTTCTCAGAGACAGTCGTTGTCATGTTCACCATTTCTACTACTTTTTTTCCCTTGCAAATACTGAGTAAACATTTATTAAAGTGGGTGTCAATGATACAGAAAATACATTAATTTATTGCTACTTGCAGTCAGAGATGGGTGAAGAAATCCAGGAGACACATACTATTTCAGAATTTGGTTTTCTGTTGAAACTGAGGTTCCAGTGACACAAAAGTCACTCAAGCAACTGAGGAGCCAGAGATACATGTTTATTCTCCGATGAGGCCTTGGATTAAAACAAGCAACTCATTTTGACTGGGTTGAATACAAAGGCATAGAGAAAACACATTAGATTGTATTGTAGGGATCATTGAACAATGTGCGCCTGTCTAGGAAAAATGTATTTAGAAAAAGTATAGGTAAGTTGTTATTTTTCTACAGCAATCCTTTTTTTAAGGCATAATTCATGAGTGATATATCTGGTATATTACTCAGAAAAAACTAAGACAGACAACATTCAAGGGTATTACATATAAAACCAAATGCTTTTGGTTAGCCAATCCTTGCACTCAAAATGATCTGGAAAGAAGAAAAGGTTTGCTTTTTGACAAGGTCTAAGGTCACAGGAAACATGAGAGCAATGGCAGGCCTCATTTGGCCGCACATTTTCTTTGTGTACGTGTGCAAATAGGGTACTCATGAACACTTGTGAAACCATGGCCATTTTTAAGTCATATGAAGCCATATAAATGTTAGTATTTAAGAAGAGAGAAAGGCCTTTGCTTTAAGGTGCAAATAAAGTTTTTTTCCAAGAAATTCCTGAGTATTAACTGAATTACAGCCTATCTTTGGGCTAAAACACAAAGCACAATAGTATTCTTCTTTTAGAGGAGGTGAAACATCTATAGTCAGGCACAGCTCAGTCAGAAAAACGGAAAGACTTTAGCCAGAATTGAGAGCATAAAATGTAATAGTACATTTATATCATTAAATGTTACATAAGCTATAAAAACCCACAAAAGAGACATTCTTTTTAAAATAGATTATTGGTTTTGTTAAAAATGGCCCACTAAACTGTTAGGTAAATGTGTTTCCTAGGAAACATGAAAGTGATACAACCTTTGCCATCTAGGGGCCTGATCCTGTGAAATGCTGAACGAGCTCTGTGGTACTTAGAGAATTCGCTCACTGATTTCATTGGAAATCAAGTGAACTGTGCACCTCCTTTGATATGGTCAGCACTTCCCAGAAACACCGATCTCTTGATTCTCACATTTTCCACAGCTATGATTTGGCAAGCTGACTTTGGCAAGCCTTACCTTGGTATCAAGCACATTTCTTTCCAAAAGCGCTGGAGAGCTTCTGCCATAACTGCCGTTGTGCTTCAGTCCAAATTTGAACTTCTTGGAACGCACATGGGGACAAGCAGTCGACAGATTTGTGAAATGCAGACCCGTGCTTTGCCTCGTTCCTTCAAGCATTCGTCTATCTTGGAACAGAATCTATTCAAGTCCACCCCGGAGGGATTCAGACAGAAAACAGCATAGCACAGAAGACTGCATTGGCAATCAACTCCAAAGAAATAAACTTTGCTCCTAATATAAACTCAAAGGAACAACAAAATAATGGAGAACCTGTTGTTGAACAGATAACTAATTGCCTGCATTATCCAAGATTAGGTATAAGTACACTGATTTGGTATCAGAAACAATTATAAGAAGCAATCCAATACTTGAATTCAACTACAGTTAGAGGGTTTGGGGAGGTTGTTTTATTTGCTTGTTTTACTGGGGCAGGGGGAGGTTGGCCTTTAGTAATATTTAGTCATCTTTTCCTCTTTCTATTTTCTCCCCATTCCTCAATCCCATGAAGCACAGCTGGGCCTAGTCGCTGAAGTGTTGAAATACCATGACAGGTAGCTCGTTGTACTCTGTTTCCAACTTGACTGGAAACAGAAGACCAAAGTCAACTGGAGATTTATCAGAATAAAGACTGAGACCACCCCATACAAAATACTGTCCTTAGGAAATTTCCAGACTAACCAGTCAGAGACTAGGGCATGGGAAGTCTATAGCTATAGTTGGAGCAGCGTTTCAGGTAGGCTGGGAACCAGGATTGAAAATAGGAGCGAGGTAAAACCTGAACTCAAGACTGGAACTAAGAACAAGATAAAGGTTTAACCTTAAGTAGCCCTTAGGAGCTGGAGAAAGCACAATGAGTAGACACCTCATTGCTTTTATGGCAGGCTCCTGAGTAAGAGACATAGTTACTCAGAGCTCCTGTGGAGGATAGTCTAGCCCAGTTATCTTACACTGAAGACATGCTTATACATGTATGCTAGCTGTTTGACACTTGGTCAATGTACAGCTGTGCAAAGTAAGATGGTTCAAACAAGATTTTGGATTTTGGGGTACTTAGCTGAACTAAGCTGAATTTTGGAATCATTTAAGCGGATCTTAACATTGAGCCACATATTGGATAAGTTGTGCCAGTTGGGGCAACATTTTCACCACAGACACATAAATTAAGAACTAGCATGGCATGTAAGAGGAAAGCTTAGTGTAGCATCCCTAAAGAAAATTTTAGTTTTAAAAAAAGACCTAAGGCTGAACTCATAACAGTGTATTAAAGGAGTAGGTCTACTTGACAACAGTATGGCCATGCTGGTGTAAAACTGGTAAAAAATTAATCAGAATTAATTTCATAAAAGATAACATCATAATGACAAAAGCTGCCCAGTAAAACAACTGTGCAGATGTATTTACCACCATAACAACTCTGGCATTATTTTTATTGCAAGAAGCAGTTATTTCTTAGGGTAATATATTTTATTGGACCAACTATGTACTAGATTTAGACAAGCTTTCAAATGCAAGACATTCTTTTTCAGGTCATTATTATTTTCTCAGGCAGATATAATTTAACTTATACATATATTCATTTGATCATACATATATACATAGATATACATGTAAGTCTATGTGTGTGTGTATAACTTTATATATATAGCTAGTTATATAGTTATATATATAGTTATATCTATAAATAGCTACATATGTATAGTTAGATAGTCATAGTTATATATGTGTACATATGTATGTATGTGTCTTCTCTTTACTGGTCTCACCCCAGTTTCCTGTTCAAATACTTGTGTTGCAGAAGCTTTTCATTCAGCAAAGCAGGGAAAGACATGGCTGCTCCCTATCAATTCTCCACCATGAATCAGCCATAGGGGTCAATAGAGGTAACTCCTACTCCTTCAAGATTTACTGAACCATTGAGAGAGAGAGAGAAAATGAGTAGAATGACTTTACAGCCATATAATTAAGGCACTTACCTGGCAAAAAGGAGACCAGGGTTGCCTTCCTTGTTTCTGTATTTTGTCAAATGACTGAGAGCAGGGAGTTGTATTCTGTTCTTAGTGGTACCAAATGAGGGTCCTACCTACTAGCCAACAGAGTCATACTATCTCTTGTTCTCTTGCATTATTTCCTTCTTAACTTTCCTTAACCATGTATGCTTGATTCTTTCCAGCATAGTGGAAGAATGGTGAGGAATGTCCCACTACCCAGAATAACGTCTAGCCAGGTGGTCTTGAAACTGTCTTTAGAGCTTAAGCATATGCTCTTGAATCCCCTTAAACTGAACCTGAGTCTTCCATTTTCTCAGTGAGTACTGGAACCTATATGCTATAATATAAAATATGGAGCAATACAGCCATCTGTAAAAGGACAGGGTGGCTGTAACTTCATTTTATGAAGAGCCTGATCCTGTCCGCATGTGTGTTATACAGAGAACATCTATTTAGATTGAGCCCCTCAAGAGAGGCAGAAGAACACTGATTTTCTGATTCCCAGTCAAACTTAGGTAGAGGTGGACACCAGTTTACCTCAAACGTGTGCAGAATGAGGCAATTCTAAGCCCGTGCCAAGGTGCAATTTGAGGTGTTTGGGGACCTTTAAAACTAAAAAGTAAACAGTGGGGGGAGTACCTACTGAGTCTGTGCTAGCTCTACACAGTTTTCAAGACTGCCACTAAGAAATGACCCTTATCTACCCACTCCTGCTCAATAAGCTCCAAAACTGGAACTGAGACTGTGAGGATGCCCTTCCCGCCCCCAGCCCTGTCAAGCTCTCTATAGGTGTGGACATGCCCTTTGCTACCTTGAGGGCTAAGCAGCAGATAAACAGTGTTTTTCAGGATTGCAGTTTTGGCTTTAGACACTTAATTTCACCCTAGTCCCATTTTAGACACCTAAATCCTTTTTAGGAACTAAACCCTTGGTTCCTAATACAATAAATTAAAAATACCAAAAAAGCATCCATTCCTGCTCTGCTTCAAGCAGTATATGATGCCCCATGCCAGATCCTTCTACCTTATGCTGGTCAGTTTTCAAAACCAATCAGCCCTACAAACTGTTGCGTGAAATACAATACAAAGATTTCTGGTGAAAAGCCAGGTTTCTACTAAGTTTGCATTTTTTGCAAATATATCTGTCCAGTTCTCATAACCTCAGGATCCTGCCACATGTTCAAATTAAAGCTGGATAGGAACCAGCTATAGAGTTCTTCCACATTTTCAAGCTCTAACTTTGTAGCTAGTTAATTTTTTACATCTACATAGCCATTTTTATAGGATGATAACTGCTTTGCATTTGTGGCTAGCCTAAATTTATTGCACGATTAACCAGTTAATCGTGTGATAATTCCATTGCACTTTTGGCCAGTCTTGCTTTGCACGTGTGGCCAGTCTAAATTCATTGTGTGATTAACCCATTAATTGCATACTATACAAAACATGTAGCAGGGACCTAAAATATCAACACCCTTACTCTTGCTGGTTTGTGATACAGACTTTACTGCCTTCCCACATCATTGTTTTTCATTTCTTTTTATTAGTCTTCAAGTTGAAAAATTAACATCTTTCATTGAACTTGGTCCTACATCAGTATCTCCTGAAAGGAGGTCCTGCTCATTTAAAAGGCATCCAGATGATCCCAGGTGTCTATGTGCTGAAAACCCAATGAAAGCTCAGAACTACAGAAATCTATACTTGTTGAGAAGGTATATGCATTATATGTTATTTATGGAGTTTTTATGTCACTTGAGGAATTCCACACTGCACTAGTTCTTATTCCCGGGTCAGCAGCACAAAAACTACTGTGGTAGGTCTCACTCTGGGGAAGAAACAGGTTATTTTTGTAAACAGTGGAATTATTAGGGGCAGATAGCAGAGGCAACTGCCCCATGTGGCAATGAGATGTGGAGGAAGGGGTGAAACCAAAAATCAGCTTTTGTTCATGTCGTGCAGCTGTGGTGGCAGCAGCAACCAGAAGTCACCACTGTCCCTCTTATGCAGTGGCTGTCCTGAGCACCCAGCCACATTCTTACACCATAGCAACCTTCCTGCCTAATGGAAAATTGGTACTAACAAGCTCCAGGGCCTTCTTATTATGGTCTCCTCTTCAGAACCAGCCTGCAGATTTGCTGATGGACCTAGTAACCATTCAGTAGACCTACTTCTCCAACTGACTGCAGAGTTAGTGACATCATGGGATTGGCTGCATTCTACAATCCAAGCTGCATGGTGGCACTGTAAAAGCCCTATGCCAGATGCTTCTCCCCTTCCCGTCATCTAGGTGCATTCTAGGACTTATAGGGGCTGGCTGATTTGCACGTCTATACATTCATTAATACACAGCAGTTACTGCACATTTAATTTAGTACTTGCTTAATGAAGTATAAGTACTAGTAGCACTGGCAAACAACTTTTTAGTGACTCCACTGTGCAGTAGCTTAATAATACTGTGCAGTAGCTTATTAACACTGTCCATGCTGTGATACACTACTGTGCAGTGTACTGCTCAGTAAGCATCTCATGTAAACATGCCCCTTTATTAACCAGTTAACTGCATAATAAAACGTGTAGCAGGGAGCAGGGTCCTAAAAGGGACCCTTACACTTTGCTGGTTTATTGACTTCCTACATCATTTTTTTCATTTCTTTTTATTGGTCTTTAAGTCAACATTTTTTTTTTTGCAGGAGGGGAAACTATTTCCTACCCAGATCCATTTCTGTGCCCAATGTACTGGACTTTGCTATAATAATTTTCCTTCTGCTTGTATTCTTCTAAGTAGGATTTTGTGTAATAGTAGTTACTGTGTAATAGTTCATAGTTATCACCAGTGGTGATAACTCTCACACCCATGTAGTTTTTGACTGGCATGCTACTGCACAGTGTTATTAGGCTATTGATCAGTAAGCATCACAAAAAAACATGCACCAGAGCTACTGCACAGTAATTGTAGTTACTGTGCATTTAGTTCAATAAGCAAGTACTAAACTAAATGTGCAGTAACTACTGTGCATTAATGAATGTGTGGACACACCCACTGAATATTAAAGTAGAAAGAAAAAAGGACCACAAAGAGACATTTTTGGGTCCTGCTGCTTTGAATTAGGAGTACATAAAACGATTCTCCACTGGAAAATGAGGACAAACTATGTCCAAAAGAACCTACAATCCCTTAAGTGCCAAGAAAGCAGGAAAGAGCTGAGTACTGTCATGAGTACAGAGCTCAATTTAAAAAAAAGAAAGGCTAGAAAACTGTTCCCAAAACATTTCATATATATATATTAAGCAACTTTTTGAAAAGGGCAGGGCAAAGTGGCACTTCAGAGACTAACTCATTCAGTAACACTTTAGTGTTTGTAGGCAATAGCCTATTTTGTCAGATTTAGTCCATCAGATGTAGTACAAGGGGTAGTCATGTATTTTCCAATGAAACACTATCTTCATTAGAAAATGCCAATTTATTGAAACCCATTTGCTGTGGGACCATTCCAGTTTTGATTAAACATTCATTGGAAAAGATTTCTCGGATCTAGGATGGAATTTTAGGTCAAAATGAGACTGAAAGACCCACCCCAAAATAATTGTATGGGATGTGAGAGAACAAGGTTCACATCCTCAGTGTGAATCAGAAATGCCAAAGACTTGACCTGAATCTCCCACACCTCAGGCTGTAACCTGTTCTCTCTCTTTTCTTAGTCGTGAAAAATGTCATGAGATCTCAGTTTAAGTCCCAGGGCATAATGGGAACATTTTTTGAAAACTCAACAATTTTTTTACAGAAGGGAAACTTATTTCCTACCTAGATCCCTTTCTGACATTCAGTCCTATGCCCAATGTACTGGACCTTGCTATAATTGTCTCAAAAATGATTCCTCTTCCTAGAACACAATGGGCCAAGAGCTCACTGTGGCCAACATCTGCTCAATACGGTAGAGAAGGAGACATAGATGATTCAGTTACAGGTCCTTGATTCTCTGCCAGTGTTGGGTGTTGCCCCAAAAATTGTTAGAGCAGCCCCTGAGCTATTCTAACCTAAACCAGCTGACAGTGGTCTTAAAAGGTACTATCTTTTAAGACCACTTAAAACAGTAGCATTCCAGCCACCCCCCACCTCCCCCTGGCACCACTGCCTAGACCAAGATTGGTAGGACACATTAAGCTAAGCCAGCTTTATGTCTAATGCAAACTCCCTCATGCTGGGGGAATTTTCACTTGGCCAAAATCAACCAATAGCACAATAATACAAAGGGGCCAGAACAGGGAATAGATCTGACCCAATTTCTTTTGGCATATCATTCTTGTTAACTCATTAATTGAGAAAATCTCCTCATTTTTAAGGATGTGTGGTGTGGTGTCATGCTGTGATGATCTTGCAGTGTTATGTTATTCTGTATGATATAACTCAATGTCACTGACACATCCCAAAGTAAGAGGTCACCTCAAGGAGAGCATCAGCCAAGAAATCTGACAAGAAACAGCTTTCTTTGTGCTAACAGAGCCAAGATTTACAGAAAAGACAGTTTCTGAAGACTAAAAGATAGCAACACCACTGGTGATAACTATGAACTATTACACAATAACTGCCATGATTACACAAAATCCTACTTAGTAGAATACAAACCAGAAGGAAACTTGTTTGAAGAGGCATATTTTCTTGTATCAAAAATACAATGAAGACCTTGACATAAAGGAACATACCTGTTAAAATAATAAACTTCCAGTGATGAACACAAAAAATAAATAAAAGTAATCTCTGTCTCTCTGTGTATATAGAGCTGTGGTTGGCAACGTTGTTAGACTCAAAGCACCCTCAAAAAATGCCAGTTCCTTGTTTTCTCTGATTTTTTGAATAGGGAAAAATAGTAGAGTAATTCTTGTGTTGCAAAAAACTCAGAAAGACCACATCAGGTCAAAATGTTTTTGACACTATGGATTTCTATTTGAAATCTCTGGCCATTTTTACACGTGCTTCCAACATCGTGCCAGGCACTTTTAGTTAGCAAGTCATGCTAATTAAAGGTGCCTGCGCATCACGTGTATCAGTGGCACAGAGCAGCCCCATTCTGAGAAAATGGCGGCTATGCGCTTTGAACTAAAGCATATCAAATATGTTTTAGTTCAAAGCACATCACCGCCATTTTCACAGCACAGAGGTGTGCTGCGCTGCTGATACACGTGACATGCAAGGCTGCCAGAGCATATTAATTTACATGCTCCAGCAGACTCAGTTAATCAAGTCTGCTCCAACACACTGGATTTCCAGCACGATGGAGCAAGCTCCCCGCATATGTGTAAGTGCCGTCCAGGTTTATCTTGTGAATTATGTGCAGGTATTTGCTGACAGTGCTAATATTGCATGGCACCCTGTAGTACCCTAAGAGGATCTGACAATACCCCAGAGTGCTGCAGCACCCTGGTTGAGAATCACTAAATAGATTGAATAGACAGGTATTACAAGTACAGACTTATTACTGAAGAAATAAAGATATGCTAACAAGAATTAGGTCTTTTATTTTTTTAATCAGAAGAACAAATATTGTGTAGGTTATTGGGGTTATGCTCTACTGTTTGACAAATATAGCTATTTATAACATCAATATGAATAGCTATATTCATCTAGAGCATGGGTGCACAACCTACGGTCCATATGGTCTGATCCGGCCTGTAGAGCCATTGGATCTGGGCTACAGCCATCAGGCTTCAGCAACATTTGGCAGCTGGCATTTCAGCTGCAGGCATTTTTGCTGTGCTACCATGGGACAAGCAGCAGCAGTGGCCAGGTCCTGGTGCCCATCTACCTCTGACATGGGGTGGGTCATTCTGGCCCACATCTGGACAAGGTTGCCAGCCTCTAGTCTAAAAATTCAGATCAAAGACTGGTAAGTTAACATTTTGGGTAATAGGACTGACTTCATATAATACCCAAAAGAAAACTTTATTCAAAGCCTTATTCAGGTTTTTAAGTGGTAATATCTGACCTATCACATCAGTTAGAACAATCCAGTAGTGAAAACCTATTAAACAAAGAGTAAAGAATACAAAAATTACACTGCCCACACAAAAAAAAATCAAAATGTAGTAACAAACTTTTTAAAGTTAGATGGAGACTAGGAATGTTAGACAAATGTCAGTTCAAAATAATTCAAATTAGCTGAAACACAAAAACATGTAATTTTGTTCCCAAACATCACAGCTTCATTCACCTTGTTCCCCGCATGATTAAAGTACCCTTCAGGTCAAACTGGTATATGCAATATTCAAACAATATTACATACCTCAAGGAGGGGCTGTAAGAATAATATAATGAATGTCTGTGAAGTTCCTGTGACTTTAAAACCTCTAGCAGAGACTTAACTTCTACTAGAGAGAGACAGAATATAGTTCGGGTTATCATTTCCTATCAAAGATGGGAGCTCCAAAAGTACAGCAAATACTAGTGCTACCCTGGTATGTTGACAATTGGACTGGAGCTAGATTTAAAAGGATAGACTTCCAAATTATTTATGGCCTTTTCCTTATTTCTAGAGGGCTTCACAACTATTATTAATTTATTTTCACAACCCTCCCATTAAGTGAGACAAAAAGAGGCAAAGGTAAAATAGGTCCCCTAATTTTGGTACCTAGTTGGATACATGTATTTTTCAGAGTATTCATCATGACATAACACTTCTTATAATGTCATGGTGGCACCTACTTGAATTGTTAGTGGGCTTGGACCTTTTCGATGCACAGCACAAGCCTCTGTCACGGGAGTCAACAAAGTAACTGGTAGACATAGGAGACTATCACACTGTATGGAAACCAATCTTTAGGAGATGAGACATGCACTGTCCAGTTAGTTTCACAGATATTTGCCTACAGAATAGGAATATGGCAATTCTTAAATCTTAGCTCTGATTCTAGTTGCTGAGGGGAATATGCTCTTGTAGGCACAGGCCCTTCAGCTCATCTTCCCCCAGGACTGAACCCTCCTGCCTAACCTGGCTCAGTCTTTTTGCATTAGTCCCCTGTCCCACCCTCTTGGTTTAATCAAAGAGTTTGGGCCTCTTTGACCATTTCCAGGCTCCTTGGCCCAGTCTTCTTGCCCAGATAGCTGCAATCTTCCCTTACCCACATTTTCTGGTTACGTCTCTTCGTTTTCTTTACCCTTCCACCAGCTATTAATGCTAGAACCTCTGCCACCCTGTTCCCAGGTGCCTCCCTGGCTCCCAGTCAGTCCTATTACCCAGAAAATCCCAGTCCCATTACTCAACTAGTCTTCCCTTCTTGTTAACTACCAGCTCTAGTCTGCTGAGCCACTGGAGAAGAGCTCCTTGAAATGGCTTGTTCAATCTGCCCTGACGCCTCATCCCTCATGCAGACATCTCAGGGGTGGGAGAGATAATGCAGGAGAAATTATGTAATGGTGAATTTAATTTTTATTACAATAATAACTGGCATTTAAGAAGTTAAATATAAAGCATATGCTGGTAGGGGTACGCAGGCAGCTGGTAAACCTGGAAGGGGGTATACAATAAGAAAAACTTTGGGAACCTCTGCCCTAAAGTTTACCAGATCTGCCTCCTCACAAGGCTGCTCTTTAGTCAGACAGCTTCTTCCTCAGCCACCTAGGGAGGCATCAGAGAAAGTATTGAAAACGCAAGAGAAACAGACTCCCGGGTCTTTCTATAATAGGAACCAGAGTAGCCAGTGGTTCTCATGAGCAGCAGTTGCAAAGAAATTACCGCTTAGCCATTGCTTCAAACAGAATTTTTGGAGAATTTAGCTGCCAAACTCTAACAAGTGATCATCAAGCATATGTAAGCTGAGTTTTTTTTCAGTCTTTTATAGTATTATAAACCATTATAAACCACTTATAATTCCTGACACTTGCTTCTCAGTTTTTTAATATAGGCAAAAAAATCTTTTTTCCTAATCTCAGTTTAAGCATCAACCAAAATGTTTTAGTTTAAAATTAAAAAAAGAAATCAGCCTGAGGCAGACAACTGGGATGGAAAATGTTGGCCCAAGCTGTTAGCATTATAAAGTGAAAGCAAGATTTTAACATGGGAAGCTTTGGGAAATCTTAACTACAATACCAGAAGTTGGTTTATTTATATTGGGCTGTGTTATCCCTCCCAAAGTAAAAATGCAGAGAAGAAGCAAAATTACGAGAGACAGACTTCCTGATTCATTTCATTCAGGAAATGGTTTACGGTGATAGAGAGGTTTGGGCCCTCCGGTTGTTTAAGCACACTAAATCTTTGCTGAAATCTCACTATGAAGAGATTTACATGACTGGACAAGCACTTCACAATGTCCTTGGTGAGCCTCCCTTCAAGTCCATCAGAAGGGTGCCTAATTTTAGCCATCCTGTTATGGGTGCCGTACGCAGCACTGTATTCACTCTCACATTGTGAGGTTGGCTCAAGAGAATGGCACGCAACCATTCCAAGGACATCCAGACTCATGGGTTTTACCTACTGGAATTTCTCTGAGGGTTTACCTGGAAATTTCTGTCCTTGGTCCTCTGTCCAGCCAATTTCTCCAATCTATAATGTGCCAAGGGCAGCAACAACAAAACTGTATTTCACATCATGGATGGCCAAAGTAACCAACCCTGACTATAGTATAGGAGTGAATCTACTATCCACTGTGGGTGGGTAAGTGCCTTAACTACAGGAATAAAGAGACATCCATGCATCTCCAGAGGGCAATCCTATAATGGCTTTTTGCACACGCAGAGCAGGTAACACAACTATTCTAGCATTTTAGTTGGGTAACTCAGAGATGGTAACAACCTGCACTTTGGTTGTGTACTGAATGAAATAGAATTCTGACCGAAATGCATGTACTGAGGAGTTTCTGTGCTGTTGGAAAGAGAATGGGTACTGCTGCTTTAGCTTTAATTCCCTAACTTGTACATTCTGAGTCAGCAGAGAAGAGTTTCGACTTCCTTTAACCTCTCTCTGAACACTAACAGAGTTAACTCATTGACTGTCTTCTTTCATGATGTGAGCTTTTTGTTAATATTGACATATTTACCTGTTACCCAAGTGTTTCTCTACACTAGAGTTACATTTTGTAACGTTACAGTTTGTGCATGGACTTGGGCTAGCTTTAAAACAGGTACCAATGCATCAGCAATGGCAGGAGCATCAGCTGCCAGCTGCAACTCACACTGAAGCCTGTCCTGATGGGACTAGATTGTTATCAATAGCTGAGTTACCTAATTTAGAATTAAGTGCATCTATGTGGGCTGCAATCACAGCCTTTAATTGCAATGTAGACATGTAGGGCACTTGTACACATGACAAAACTTGCCCTTTTTGTGATTCATCTACATTACAGTTTCCATGTATGGGGGGTTTTTTTGGTGATTTAATTGTTTTCTTTGCAATTCATAGATTTCATAGACATTAGGGCTAGAAGGGACTTCGGAAGATCATCGAGTCCAGCCCTTTGCCCAAAGGGCAGGAAGTCAGCTGGGGTTATAGGATCCCAGCAAGATAATCATCCAATTTGCTCTTGAAGGTGTTCAGAGTAGGTGCTTGAACCACCTCTGATGGCAAGCGGTTCCAGACCTTGGGGACTCAGACAGTAAAGAAATTCTTTCTTATGTCCAGCCTGAAACAGTCTTGCAGGAGTTTATGACCGTTCGACCTCGTCATCCCTTGAGGTGCTCTGGTGAACAAATGTTCCCCCAGATCCTGGTGGTCACCCCTGATAAACTTATAGGTGGCCATC
>NW_017728918.1:102052376-102089137 GCF_001723895.1 Crocodylus porosus | reverse complement strand
GCCACTGCAACTTTTGTGTAGGGAGCCCCTTTATCCACCAGGTGTCGCTTTGAATTACAGATAGGAGAGGAAAAGGATACCTGCAATTTTTAGGTACTTGGGTGTAATGTGTTTTCCTGACACCAGGTGTAGCAGTCCTCCCAGTGAATCAATCTTCTGTTCACCTGCAAGGACACCCGCGGCTCTCCCCTTACCCGGATATGCCCTGGCCAAGGTGACAATGGTACTGTCACCCCCTAATCTGCCCCGGTTCCATCCAGGAATGAAAAAATCGCTTGGCCGCCTAAAGGGGGGAGTGCTTTCATTTGCTTTCAGAGCAAATGTCACCCACCTAATCACAGGATTTTAGCCCGTAGCCTTCATGCACAAGATCGCTCTACAGTCAAACCTATGGCAGCATGCAGTCCTTCATGAGAACAGCATCATCTGCCCCTAGTTCAATCCAGGAATGAACCACTTAGGTGCCTAAAGGGGGATACCCTTCAGAGCAAATGGTGCCCACCCTCTCACAGCACTGAGTTCAGCCCATAGGCTCCATGCTTCATAATTTTTTTTCCCCTTATGCTGCCTGCCCTGCCAGTCACGATTGCACAGACTCACCCCACAGTCAGACCCATGGGTGCTCCTGCAATGGCAGCAGGCAGCCTTTACTGACAACATCACCATCACTAGGATTACCATATTTCCAGTTCCAAAAAAGAAGTGTCCAGCCCATTCCATTGCCCCTCACTCCCAAGCCACAGCCCAACCGAGCCCTGCGGCTGCATCTTACTTCTAACCTGGCACGTCTGGCCCTGCCAGTGCCCCTCACTCCCATCCTGCAGTCCCCTGCCCCACTGTGCCATACTGGTGCCAACTGGGGATTTACTGTTTTTTCCAGTTTTACAAGTTTAACAACCCTCTCTAATGGTGCAAACATCTGTTGATAAGCCAGACAGCCTGGCTCGATGAGCTCTTAATGGCCCACATTGAAAGAAAAGAAAATAGAAAAGTTCTTTTTACATAATTAACATTTACTGATTTATTGAGCATAATTTACATAAATTACCAAAGTCTCAGCCTTTACAAGGTAACCATGATCAACAAGAAATAGTCTTCTACTTTTAAAACCTCAAGCAATAATCACTGAGTTTTATTATAAAAACAAGCAATAACCATAGGCATTGGTTATGTTTAAAACAACAAACAAGCAATAATCAATAATCAGCAATAATCAACAAATGACTTTCACTGCAGATAAGCAATACTGCAGATAAGCAAACTGTTTTCTACATTTCCAAGCTGAACTGCCCTTCTCTCTCTCATTCTCATGTATGCCTCCTGCTGCATTGCTCAGATGACATCTGGCCACAGATACGACATGCCTGTCTTATCCCCTACAACCACACCATGCAGGTACTGATGGTGCTGACAATCCTATCCGTCTGGGCATCTTTAACAGGCTTCCTATCTGGTTTGCTTTTTTTTTGACGGCGTAACAAGTAGAGCTGAAAATCAAGAAATGCAGAGAATTGAGCCTCTTTTGAGAGTTCTGTGCTCAGCGAATCAGAGGAGCAGATAAGAAGCAATGGGGGAAAACCATTGAGAAGGGCTTCCCTGCCTGTCCAAGTTGTTGAACTGCAGGCCCTGAACAGCTGCAAACAATTGACCAGTAGTGTCTTCCTGCTGTGCGTTGCCCTGCACATCCCTGCACTGCCTAACTCACCAAGTCTTTAAAGCAATGTCCAATGCCCACCCAATCCCCCCCAACTGTCAGTTCAGATGAAAGTTAACTTCAGTTCCCACACCCTCCACCTCACAGCCCAGCCTAATTTCAGGTGTCAGTTCAGATGACACTTGACTTAAAGATTCCCCAGGGCTTCACATGTCAATTGTGGAGGACAATGTCCCCGGTCTCTCCTCTTCAGCAGGCCCTTCAAGGGCCAGTACTAGCGAACTGCCACTAGACGCAGCAGGACTCAGAGTCAGACATATGGTCAGTGAGCTCTCAGGAGCAGAGGATGGCTTGGATACCTCTGATCATCTCATAGCTTGGCGTTTGAGTACCTCCATTAGTGCTCGGAGGTACCAATAATGTGGCACTTATGCACGGGAGTGCTCTTCCACTGAGCTCTTGCTACATCATGTTGAAAACCAGCCCTCATATTCTTGGGCTTCACCCTGCATTGGACCGCCATCTTGTAATGCCCTTGCTGGGCAAGTCTCCTAGACACATCCAGGCAGATGTGCAAGTTTGCACTCAGGCTGTTGCCGATGCCGAACTGGGTTAACACCTCAGGGTCCCCCTGCACCCACACTAGGCTCTTAGTTTCTGCATAGGACCAAGTGGTCCTAGTCTTAAGTGCCCTGGTTGGCTCTCTTCTCTTCTGGGTCTGCTCTCTTCTATCCTCAGCATCATACATCTCAAATTAATAAGAGGTATTGTGTCCCCCCAAACCCACACAGGTAAATTACTGCATGAGCCAGCTGCCGGCTACTGTGCAGGGGTGAGCAACTTCACTGGAGCCCTACAAGTGGCCATAGTAGCCAGCAGTGGCAGGGAGCAAGCAGAAGGGCTACATCGCCCAGGGCATACAGGCTACAGATTGTGGCTCTGCTCTAGCAATGGACTATGGCCTTACCACTGCAAGATGCCAGGCTGGTTGGAGTGCAGGTCCATGCCATGCCATGCCACACACCCTGACAGCAGGGCTGGTGCTAAGAGGGGGCTTTCAGGGGGTGGCTAAGTCGCCCCAAAATTGTGCAAAGTCATGCACACAGCCTCCATGCACTGCCAGCACATCTGACCCGGTCTCCACGGAAACTCCGGGGACATGCTATCACAGTGCAGCTGCTGCTGGGGTCTCCAAGGAAATTGGCCCAAGCCACGCAGGCAGGGGCTGCTGGGAAATGTAGTCCAGCCACAAAGAAAAAAAATTGAGGGACAGAACCCAACATAGCCCCCAGTTGTGGCTTTTTACTGCCTATATACGGTGGTCACTGGACTGTAAAAACTGCCTGAGAAAGAGCATAAATTTGCAGTGTAGACTGACCCATGCTTACACAGGTAGACAGAGCTCCAGAAGGGCTGTGGTGGTGCAGTCACATCCCCAGTTTTGACCATACCTTAGAAGCATCAACCAGAGACTTTTTTTTAAGTCCCCAAAGCAGGTAAGAATCCCCCCACCCATGACTTTCTCCCTATGCTCAGCAGCACCTTCACACCCATTGTCTCCCTCCCCTGTCCACTATTACCACTGTCCACACTATCCCTAGCTAAGTCAGAGATGGGGGGAAGCTTTAGAACTGCTTCTGTGACTGTACTAGGCGCTGGACTAAGCCAGGGGACAGGTTGTCTATCCCTCCCTCGGTACCCCAGGTATTCCATGCCAGCCAGGACAGGGTCAGTGAAGGAGGCCTCACTTGCTGGTGCTGCTGTTTTTGGAACCTCATGCAATCACAACCTTTATATGCAAACCCCATGCCACCTGGCTGGAGCAGGGCAGGAGTGGCTCTGATCAGCTGGGGAAAGTGGCAGCAGCATACAGGGGAGAAGAGGAATGGGAAGGGAGAAGAAGTGCTGCCTAACACAGAGGGAAAAGCAGGGGGTACTGACAGCAGGGGTGATGATTCTTACCTGATTCGGGGACTTAAAAAATTCCCCAGCTCCTTCTCCATGGTGTAGTATGTCCACCTCGGTGGGGTAAAAGGGCTGAGAGCAGGAGAAGGCAGCACCAGTCCCTTTTATAAAATCCTGGATCAGTCTGTTTATAGGCATAAAGCCTGTATTGACAATATAGACCATGCAATGGAGAAAATGAGAATCATGCTTAATTTGTATTCTCTACATTGTAATCAGCAGCAGCATCACTGAGGGAGAAGGTCACTTCTAGCGGTGATGAGCCAGGGATTCTGGTCTTCTCTGATAAAAAACCAAAAATTCTCTGATGAAAAATCACAAATTCTCTAACAACACCCTCCCCCAATCCATTATTAAAATTAAAAGCCCCATGCAGCACACCCCAGCCCTGCTGGTGCCTCTCGTACCTCCCCCAATTGCCTCCCCCAGCACTGCTGGTGCCCCTCACTGACCCAAAAGCCGCCCCCCCAGCCCTGTTGGTGCCCCTTACTTCCCCCACAACACCCTCCGCCCTACTTGTGCCTCTGGCCCATAGCCCCTGCCCCTGCCCTCCAGCCCTGCTGGATGGGCCCCGATCAGTGTAGATTTTTTTCCATTTGATGAGACTGTTCACCTGAAAGTGCAAGAAAAAACTGACAAATGTGATCAATGATGTCAGGAACTGAAAATCTGGGGCACTGAAAAGTATGACCTTAAGTTCATGGGGATATGCTAACAGCACTCCACATTGGAAATTAGCTCTATAATAAAACCAGGGATGATGATGCCGCTTACCACCACATGGCTGTTCTGTACTTTTCATACATAAATGTTGAAGTGATCTGCAAAAACCTTATCACTGTTCACTCACAGACTTCTTAATCTCCTAGTGAGAAAAATGTGCTATACCGAAAATATTTCTTTTTTAGTTTTTAATGCTTCATTAAAGATGCTACACTGTGCTATATAACCCTAATGAAATGAAGCCAAGAAAATTCAGTACATGACATTTTGTAACACACTTTCATTTCTTATTCAGTCTTTCCATTTTAATATCCATTTTATATATGTTATATTACTTTACAGAATTTTTTAAAAGCTACATTCTCATTGCTGATAAGTAAGACCAATTATTTGTCAGACCAAAAATGGGGAAAATTATTTTTCATCACAAATATGCAAAAGTCATAGTAACTAAAAAGTTAAGTAAAAGCGGGGAACCACACCACATTTTTAATTCATAGTTGTTTGACTTCTCTTATAATTTCCTCTGGCAAGATCCTTTATTTGAAAATATATTTTTAAAAAGTTTTAAAGCCTCTTAATAATTTTAAACTGCCAGATCAAAGCTTTTTAAAATTCTACATCTCTGGAAATACAGAGCCAAATATGGGAAAATTCACAGAGTAGGCTTTCAATAGTGGGCTGGCTGGAGTGGCAAAAACCACTACATTTCATTTAAAAAGTCCTGAAAGATAGTTTGGATTTTTGCCACCTCCATTTTCCTCCATAAATGGAAGTTATGGTTAATAAGAAGCATATAGCCTTAAGGGAGAATTTATTCATTTACTTCAGTAATACTACTTTCCTGGTTGATTGAAATACACTAACTGTGGCCAAAATGCTCACAATGAACACCACAAAAATGGAAAATATTTAGCAAAAAAGCATGATGAGCTCACCACCTTTTTAAGAAAATCTTGGGGATCTTCCACCATGGTAGAGAAGACTCAGGGCCACCTCCTAGATACAGAGGAATTCAAACTAAGGGTATGAATAGACATTGCAAAATAAAATGGATCAGCTGTGCCAGAATGTGTCCCCACATAATTGATCTGCTTCTTTGGGTGAAATGCACATCACCTGCTGTACCACCTGTTGACAACAGGCAACATGTTCCCTGCTCACAGAGATACAGCCCCAGGAATCTTCAGGGCACATCTTTGTAAACATGGACCCCCGGCTTTCCCAACTTACAGAGATGTACTCTGGAGATCCCTCAAGTGGGGAAAGCCAGACAGGTACTCCCACAGCTTGAGAGGCCTGATCCTGCAAGCGAGTTCTCAGGGCATGCAGGATCAAGCCGCTCAAGCACCAGGAGAGCTTCCCCATGCTTTCCCACTATAAAGCACATCAAATCATAGAAAATTAGGGTTGAAGGGACCTCAGGAGGACATCTAGTCCAACCCCCTGCTCAAAGCCCAACTAGATCATCCCAGTCAAAGCTTTGTCTAGCCAGGTTTTGAAAACGTCCAAGGATGGAGCTACCACCACCTCCCTGGGTAACCTGTTCCAGTGTTGCACTACCCTTCTAGTGAGAAAACTCTTCCTAATATCTAACCTAAACTTCCCTTGCTGCAACTTGAGACCACTGCTGCTTGTTCCGTCATCTGCCACCACTGAGAACAGTCTAGCTCCACCATCTTTCAAACCTCCCTTCAGGTAGTTGAAGGCTGCTATTAAGTCTTCTCCCAGTCTCCTCTTCTCTAGACTAAATAAGCCCAGTTCCCTCCGTTTTTTCTCATAAGTCATGTCCGCAGCCCCCTGACCATTCTTGTCACCCTCCGCTGGACTCTCTCCAATTTGTCCACATCTTTTCTGTAGCGCGTGGCGCAAAACTGAACACAGTATTCCAGATGTGCTACCTCCCCGCCCCAGTGCTGAATCGAGGAGAATAATCACTTCCCTTAACCTACTGGCAACACAGCTACCAGTGCAGCTTTACCATTAGCTTTCTTGGCAACAAGGGCACACTGCTCACTCATATTCAGCTTATTATTTACTGTAACTCCCAGGCCCGTTTCTGCAGAGCTGCTGCCTAGCTAGTCAGCCCCCAGCCTGTACTGGTGCATGGGCTTGTTCCATCCTACACGCAAGACTTTGCACTTGTCCTTGTTGTACTTCATGAAATGCCTTTTGGCTCAATCCTCCAATTTGTCTAGGTCACTGAATCTTAGCCCTGCTCTCCAGCATATTTACTACTCCCCACCATCTTGGTGTCATCTGAAAACTTGCTGAGGGTGCACTCTATGTCATTTTCCAGGTCATTGATGAAGACATTGAACAAAACCTTCCCCAGGACCAATCCCTGGGTCACTCCACTTGATAGTGACTGCCAGCTAGACATCAAGCCATTGATTACTATCCTCTGAGCCCAATGCTTCAGCGAGTTTTCTATCCACATTACAGTCCATTCATCCATCCTGTACTTCCTTAGCTTGCCTGCCAGAATGTTGTGGGAGACCATATAAAAAGCCTTACTAAAATCAAGGTACACCTCATCCACCATTCTCCCCACACCCACAGAGCCAGTCATCTCATCACAGAAGGCAATCAGGTTGGTCAGGCATGACTTGCCCCTGGTGAATCCATGCTGACTCTTTCTAATCACCTTTTTCACCTCCAAGTACTTAGAAATGGAGTCCTTGAGGATCTGCTTCATGATTTTTCCAGGGACTGAAGTGAAGCTGACTGGCATGTAAGTCCCTGGATCCTGTGTTTACCATGAAAAAGTAGAACAAATTATTAATGCCTTTTTTTGTGGCCACAAACGAAGGTATTTCTTGGGCAACAAAGGGCATGGACATCTATTTGCTTTCACTTTATGCCACCTTAAAAATTGTTACAGTGGCACAAAGGCAATGTCTGTTTCCAGCCTTAATGCAGGACTCCAGGAAGGCAGCAAAGGCAGCTATACCTGTCTTAGGTTTATACTGCTACTAGTCACCATAGTTTTTGAATGCCTTCCATGGAAAATCAATAATCTCATCTTTATATTTTCTAAATCCTAATAATGATTGGAGGCCAATTTTGTCACCAGCAAAAGTTAAAGTAGCCTGTGGTTTTTAATATGTTTTTTGTCTTGTTTTCTATGCCAAAATCCTAGCTTAATGGGTTTTTTGTTTGTTTTTTATATTTGGTAGTATTAATTTGCACATCTGAAGTATTCATCTATAATAAGGAATGAGCAGAGAATGCATCATCGGGACCAGTTTTCAAAAAAGTTAGCACAATAATGACTGAAGCATCTTAATACTGCTTAAATTCGTGGTTATAGCCCATTTATTTTATGGGAAAAGTAAAAGACTTGCCATCTATACTGAATGGTGCTAACGTCTCTTATTCACCTCAAAGAAAAAAAAAAGTTAATTCACCAAAATCATTGAATTTTATTTTGTAACCACTGGAGAGAAAAATATAATTTTACTTGGCCAAAGTGACAAACAGGAATTCACAAAGAATCCATTCATTAATTTTATTTTAAATCTTCTAAAAATAATTCTTTTCTGGGTTCTTAGTTAAAGATACTTTTCATGGAGTATTAATTCCTTTTAGAAGCTTTCTTGTTCTATCAATGGAACTGATTAATTCATACCCTCCTCCAGACAATTCTCTCATTTATAGGAATAATTTTACATTGTTAGTTTTTAACTAAATTTTTATTTTTAAATAGGCTCATCAAAATTAATATAGGAAAAGCTATTAGCTCATCTTTCCCATCTCCCTGGCCAATGCTGTTTTGTTCCTTACTTTATAGCCTTGAGAGCTTTGTGCATTCTCTGTTTAAACATCCCAAAGGATGGGTATTCAACCACTTCTCTTGGAAAACTATTCTGCAACTAAATAGACTTCATTATTACCAGAAAGTTCCTGGTGTTCAGCCTAAATTTTCTTCTGCTAAATTGCAAGCTGTTATTCTTAGTTATAGACTCTGAACCACTCTGAGCAACACTTCTCCTCCTTTTGTTTTTACATCCTACAGAACTCCTGTGTTGATTTAGTTACTTTAATGTCACCAAAGGCACTTGGCAGCAAACCCGTTCAGAGGTTTATATAATTATTACCTACAAACATGTTAATTGTGTGCTATGGTTTTTTTCTTATACCCTAATGGTTTTATCTATGGACAAACAAGAGCTTAAGGTGAGTACCAGTTATCTATATAAACATGAGAAAACAATGTGGGAAAACAAAGGTGCAAGGAGAAAGCCAGGAAGAATTTGGTGTCTTTTCATATTGTGGCATAAATAAAATCTTTATGATGATATTATCAAATTATTATTCCTAATACCTAAATAACTGCTGTCTTAAACTCTCAGGCTGCTGATGCTCCTGAACAACCAAAGCAAGTAGGAATACAGTCACAGTAAAGCTACTCTGATGGCAAGGCAGAGAAACAAATTCTTTTCTCACCAGAGAAATCAAGAACTAAATAGCAATATAGACTAAACTTCACTATTCCCTACAGATATGGCTGTTTCAGGCTCCTAGATAAGATGCATTAAATCGAGGGATTAGAACAGTGACTATCTCAGGGAGTTTTCACACCAATTCCCCTCGCCTATTGCTTTCCTTTGCACATATACTCACAACCAAACATAGCTATATTTACTGATTTACGTAAAGGAAATGAAGTCTGGCAAACAGTCAGCCCATGGTAACGTCTCACCCCTTTCAGCATTGCCAGCAGGAGTCCTTACATTTCCTAGGCCTATTATGCAACATAAGTGAACATTTATTCATGTGAGCAATCTCACTGACTTTAGTGGGAACAACTGTCTGAGTAAATACTTACCAGTGTAAAGGTTACAGTAAGACCCCTCAGTGCAACAACTGTTCTTCTGTGTCCTCCACATACAGGTCCAAGGACAAAGAAAGAGTAGGAAAGTTTCTCGTGCCTTTCATTCTCCATATGCACTTCATAGGGTTAACTGTAACCGTGGTATATTAGCTCTGTGTGGCTTGCATATAGGAGCTGTATTTCAGTAAGAACTAGAGCCTCCCCCTACCCACCCCAAAATATCCCACAAACTCTTATGAATATCCTCTCATCTAATTTGCTTTACCTTTTTTTGTGCCTGTAAATATTATAGCAATAAAATTCCCAGCATGGATGTTTGCTGAAACAATGAGTTTTAAGTAAATATTGCAGAACATTCATGGGAAGAAAATTTCAAATTTTTAACAATGACCATTCACACCAGGGGCTGAATGCTAAAAATTAAGCTGATCCAATTTGGGAACAAAATCAAACCAATGTGATTCTCTGTATCCAATAAAAACACCTCTAGTTTAAGTTCTTGAAGTGAACTGTCAAAAACAAACTGCAGACCACAAATGAATTCTAGAAAATACCTGGTGGGTGATTTAGGCTAACAAATATATATGCGGAAATAATCATGATCTTGAGTATATTTTGAATAGGAAAAGGGTACATTTATTTAAACTGCACTTGCTATGCATTATGCAACTAATTATTGTAAATACTGAATAGAGACTTCAGGCTTTTGCCCTTAGTATTATTGAGTACACAAGTTTCTGTACCCACAATATCAATCTGCTACAATGATTCCTAAGGACAATTTCATAACAACTTAATGATTTCTTACTGAAAAACATTTACATTCCATTAAGTTCTTTTCCATGTCATACTTAACTCTTTATGTCTCCTTGAATGTTTAATAACCGCACTATAACAAAGGGAAAGCCTCCTAGACAAATGATGAGACTAACTCTTTTGTACCTTACAGTAGAATATTTGAGTAAATGCAATAACTATGCTGTCTACATACATGGTTGTTGAGAAAGTCTTGCAATTATACTCCATAGAACACTATTTCAAATTAATATGCTGGGACAATAGCCAGCTCAGATCCTGATGGGTTTTTTCCTATAAATCTTGTTATCCTCAAGCGTGTATGATGACTGTATATGTGTAGCATTTGTACGGAAAAATTGAGCAAGGAGAGATCATAATAATCTGGAAACATTCCCTCAGTGTGCTATTTCTTCCAATAACACCACTAATCTACAATGCTGCATGGTATTTTATTAAATATTTGGCTTACCATGTTATTTAAAACATGTAGTTCTCTGGGATTATACAGTAGAATAACTGTACAAACTCAGTTATATGAAGGTAGTAATGGATTGCAATGAAATTTCATTGGGCTTTTTTTTTTTTGCTGGGACAGCAAACTTCATAGCTTACAAACTCAGCAAGAGTGGAATTATAGTTCGTGAAGCATTTCTGCTAAAGAGCTTATATACTCAGAAGATGTAAGCAACTAGGACAATGTCCTGCAAAGTACTTTGTCATCTATCTGTCTGTATAGACACCTAAGGCCATAATTTAGAATCTTCTGACAGTCACAAAATCACTGTTCAGCTGTCACCTACCTCCATGGCTGCCTAAGTTTGTGCTGATCCACATATGTGAAGTTAATAAGCTGTTTGGAACCCTAGCTCCAGCTAAACACCCAGACCCCAAGTGTGCATTCAAACCCCAAACAGTGCATTCCCCTACATGTCTCATCAAGCAGGGCCTGAGCCTATAAGCATGCCCTGAACTCATCTAGGCTGCACGCTGAGCATAGAGTAGTGTGTAGGTAAAGGTAGGGCCATCATAGGCATTGTTGAACATTCACCATAGTCCCTACCATTTGATCAGGAGCAGGGACTTGAAACAATGTCTCTCACACCCCTATTCCCCGTCATGTGATTTCTGAGAGTCCCTTCCTTATGGTACCTGACTTTCTGCAGGCCCTATAATGAGCATGGGCACTTCAGTTGATGCTAATTCTAGGCTCTCTACCCATTGGGTGTTGCTGAGTGGAGCAATACCTAATACCTTTGAGAAGCTGAGCCATAAAGATGTGAAATGAAATTCTGGCACAATTAAGTCAATGACAAATGCTGGTTGAGTTCACTCGGGAGCCAAGTTTGACACTGAAGAAGTCAAAATAGAAATATTCTCCTTAGGGTGAGCATTGGTGACATGTTGTTTAACACATTGTTGTTCACAACATTTTTAGGCGAATTTGCCTTCAAGCATATGTGGGCAAATTCCATTAGGAGTCGCATGTACATAGATTAAATAAGAATTTGAACCATCAGGGACATACCATGTTAAGAAAAAAGAACTGGAATAAGAAGGTATGGTACACATGGATTTGTATAGTGTCTATTCACTACCTAGCTACTTCCAATATCTCTTTGTTTCTGCCCATTTTTCTGCTGCTTAGGTGTCTAATAGGGAAAAGTCCAAATTCATTCCTTATGTCTACATGACTATTTATGATATAGCTACAGTGCCTTCCACCAAACCAAGGCCTAATCATCTTTCTTAACCCTTTGCACCACTAAAAGTTCCTGCAGCCCTGAAGTTGAGTTGGGCCTAGCCTCTATATTGTGTCCAGAATTTGCCCTGGTCCTCTAAACCTATGAGGCCATTGTCTCCCTTTTAAATAAAAGCTTAGTAGTTAGAGCATTCAGCCAGGAAGTGGAGATCTGGGTTCTCCATCCTTCTGAGACTGAAACTCCCCAGGACAGAGCTGTTCCCATCTTAGTAGAGCTCTAGGATAGAGCTCTAGGCCCATTGTGGCAAAGCAGGATCACTGTGCTGTCAACAATGACTCATGGGATCCAACAGAGAAAGTTGCAGCATAACTCATCACTCCAAGAGAGCAAGAAAGGCCTAAGAGGTGTGTGTGCATATGACAGATATACTAGTGCTGTGTCTGATCATCACCCTGGATAATTGGCTTCCACATGAAATCAGAAGATTCATTACTAAAAAAGACTGAGAAGGCTCGTCACTTACCAGGATCAGACTTTTTTATCTGAGAGGAATTTGTTTAATTAGGAAAATGCAAAATACTTTTTTTCTGTGATGTGACCATACAAGCCAGAGGTTGTTCAACCACTGTGTGACAAGATTAAGGCATTCCAGTTTCTGTAGCCCCTGAGATGAACTGGACTGGAGAAACTGAACTGATGTTTTACAGTGCATCACACCTTTAGAACTATTAATCTAACGCATGCGTGCAGATATTTGTAAAAGTCTCAGTGGATGGAAATTAATAGAAAAACCTTGACCCTTTCACATTATATGGCATTTAATTTTTTTCAACCAAGTTTCTCCTGTAAGGTCACAACATCTTTAACAAGCAGAATTTCTCACTCTGTATTTCCCGGTTGAAACATAATTCATCAGCTCATCTGTTATTGCACAGTAAATTGGGTTTGATTTAGATCAGTTTGTTTTCTATTGCCAGAGAAAAAGCTATCATTTTACTCATCTAAAGAAAGTTGTAACTAGATGAGTAAAATGTGTATAGGAAAAAGCAGCTTAAATGCTAGCATGCTGATGAAATGATATCATCAGGATGAAATGATTATGTGGTCTTATTCAATAGGTGAGCATGCAGCCACTAGGACTCTTGCCATTTCCTTAAACTGACCCAACAGGCTCACATTGTTATGTCTGTGCTAATCTCCATGATCCTCCCTTATATGCTGACTTTGCAAGGACAGCTGTATTTCTGCAATCAGTTGAAATGCTTCTTTTGAAAATGTGGTTATTCAATACATGATTTTTAATGAGGTATTACTTTTAAGGGCTATACTCTTTAGTCCCCCTAAGGGTAAACTTACTCCAGATGAAAAGGATCATCTGGTTTAAAATGGTTAAAGTCAGAATTTTTCCTGATTCAGTCTGACCTAAATATAACAAGAGACAAAATATTTCCCTCTTTAATATAGGGTTTAGTCCTGCAGTCTTTGCTCAGATTAAGTGGGTCATGTTTTGCCTGTGAAAAGATTGTGAATTTTAGACTGTACCCAGAAAGTGTAAATCAGCAAAAGGTAAAACTCAATAATAGGCAAACTTGATAATATGCAAAGGCTCACTACATAAATATTCCCCGGTATTTTAATGCTTACTCAGACCCCTCTGTATCTCTCACCTGTCCAATCCTCTTAAACCTCTTGAAGCTGTTAAAATTGGGTTGAGAATATCAGCAAAACAGATTTTCCCACAAAATTTCAGGACAAAACACCAAGGAAAAAGGCTAATTCGTGCAATGGTGGTACCACTATGAATGGTCTAGATAGACCATTAGTATAGTCTAGCTAGAAAATAAAAGGAAAAAAGGCTAAAAACCTGACCAAAGTACAACAATACAATAAAAAGTGCAGCTCCATCAAGTAGTAGCTCATGAAATGAACTCAGGCTTACAAAAGCTTATGTATCTCTGATTTAGCTGATTTAAAAGGTGTAGCTCTACCCTGCCTTCTGTCTGACTTCAACCTAACACTGCCAACTACATCCCAAAGTTCAGAAAACTATTAATTCTGAGTTTTAAAAAAGTTTTAACTAGACCCAGTCACTTCCTGTACTCTGCTTTTGTAGTCATACTTACCTCCCATGACCTTCTCTCCCTCTGTAACTAACTCACATCTAGCTCTTTCCTTCCTGTTGACAACCTGTAATAAAAGAATGAGCACACTGCATTCTTCCTTTCTGTGTTTCTTTCTCCTCCTTTGACTCTGCCTATCCCATGGACAAACAATAATAATTATCCTCCCTCATTGAGTCCCCTACACACAGTCACTCCTCCATGGTTGCAAAATGTCATTTCTTCCTTAACCCCTTACCCTCCTCCCCAACCTGAACAGAATTCTTCCAAGAGAAAACAGACAAGGCATTGAGACTATAAATGGAAGTAGAATGTGGCTCAATTATTTTCTTGCATGTGAAATGGCAAAGAGGCGAGAAATCTAAGGCTAGAAAAAGATGTTGCTAAATGAAGTAGATTAGTTGTGCTAGGATATGTCCTAGCACAGCTGATCCATTTCATTGAGTGAAACACACATCATCTGTTGATGCTGTCAGACAATGGGTGACATGTTTGTCTGAGGCTTGAAGGGCCTGGCCCAGTGTACCCTGGCAATTCCTGTGCAGGATTGGGCCCCTCAAGCCCTGGGAGTACCATCCCAGCTCTCCCCGCTTACCAAGATGCGTCCTAAGGATCTTCAGGGCATGTCTGGGGAAGCAGGAAAAGCTAGGCAGGCTCTCCCAGGGTTTGGAGGGGCCAAGTCCTCCAGGATGCATAGGATCACACCTCTCAACCCTCCCTGAGCCTCTTCTCCAGGACAACTGGAGAATATGGGCAGCTCCAGGTTGCCTGTGCTCTCCTACCACAAAGCAAATACATGTCCTCCACAATAAGGCAGCACAAGTTATTACTATCTTCTGTCATGACCACAAAAACGGGCATTTGTGGTGTGATAAAAGGCATGGACATCTATTGCTTTTGCTTTATGACACCATAAAAATTTTTGTCAGCACAAAGGCTAGGAAAGGCAATGCCTGTTTCTGCCCTAAGAGATGCCCATTAGTATAACCTCAGAGTTTCTCCTTATCTTTGTAAATAACACCTGCAATGTGCTGGAAACATACAAGTTGCTTTTTCCCCTCAGGAAATCTGTATTTGACTTAATTACATAAGCGTCTTAATGGCTAGACCATTAAAAGAATTTTTGGGGACTACATTTATACGACGTAGAGTTCCTGCTTCATGTTATAAAATAATCCTTAAATATGAAGGGGTTAAACTAGTAAATGCAGATAAACAAGCCGTAATAACAGCAAACTATTTCCAAACATTTTACAATCCATTACTTTCATATGCTCACTGGAAAGAAATGCAGGCATAATTTCTTTAGGAAAGGGCACTGCAGCATTTTCTCCTTGCTTCCAGCAAAACGCTTTTAATGCAGCTGTTCTTGCTACAGCTAATATGTTTAGTTACAGTAGCCATGAAAACCTCAAAATGGGTGTAGGGTTTTGCAGCTTCAGCAGATTATAATTTTAGCAGTCTCTGGGAATGATGAGATATAACTAAGCCATCTACTTAATCTTTATGGTAGTACACAAAGCTGTTGGAGTCTCACACCGGAAAATTCTTGTGCTGGGTCAAACCTTTACATTTTATTGATATTCTTAAATCCAAAGATATTGCATAGAATCTCTCAATTCTAGCAGTGCCCTGAGCATAATAATGGAATATTTATTTCACTCAAATATCTAAGACTAAAAAATGAATTTCATAATGGCAGTTTTGCTTCAGTAAACTATCAGATCCCAAAATTATATTTCTTATTTTCTTTTATTTTTCAGCAGCCCATCCAGGTCAAAACATATGTATAAAATGTAATAAATACACAGAAATGCAAGCCTTTGCAGAAGACTATCAAGTGAGATTAACACATTTCTGATGAAAGAGAAGGTTTCTGAACAATAAAGGTCAACCCATGTCAAAATTTAGGTTCTGATAGACCAAGTGAATGTAGCAAGTTCTAGGCTGAGTTTTAGCACCAAAAACATCTTGTTACTGGCCATTTATACAGGCATACCTTGTTTTATTGCACTTCGCTTTATTGCGCTTCGCAGATATTGAGTTTTTTACAAATTGAAGGTTTGTGGCAACCCTGCATCGAGCAAGTCTATTTGCGCCATTTTTCCATCGGTTAGCATTTTTTAGCAATAAAGTATTTTTTAATTAAGGTATGTACATTTGTTTTTTAGACATAATGCTATTGCACACTTAATAGACTACAGTATAGTGTAAACATAACTTTTATATGCACTGGGAAACCAAAAAATTTGTGTGACTCGCTTTATTGCGATATTCACTTTATTGCAGTAGTCTGGAACCGAACCCGCAATATCTCCAAGGTATGCCTGTATTTAAAAAGCAATGGACTATTCACTTCCATGATTCACCTGAACATTAACTACCATGACAGATTCTGGGGAAAGAAACAGATTCTCAGCTGCAGATCACAAGCATGCTGGGATTCACTGGCAATATGCACAGCTTCCAAAAAGACTATACAGTTAACAATACATTTTTCTTCCAAAATCAACTTAATAGAATTCATAAAATTATGTCTAGTTACATTTATCTGGTGAGTGCCAACATTACTACAAAATACCCCTAACAGGGGCATATTTCTTTGTTCACATTTTCTTAAACATTTTTCTGTAGCTCATTCTTGGTTTTTAAAGCACCTCCTATTTTCCACCGCTAAAAAAATATTCATAATATGGAAAGTATATAACAACAAAAAAATCCAAGTACCTCAAGCCTGTAAAGCAGCTCTTGTGATAGTATTAATTCATTTATCAAAATTCAAATGCATAATTTGTGGAAAGATTGATGATGCTGAAGCAGAGAAGCTTCTAACCTAGATTAGTAAAACTGCATTTATCTCAGAGGCAATCAGAACAAGCTGTCTGCAAATGGACCCTTCTCATTCTTATTAATGCAACAGGTATCGAAGTTTATGTAGAATATTTACATTCTGAAAAGAACACCTTAAAATTGGACATTCATCTGGTGCTAGATACATTTTAAAATATTTTTAAAGCAAAATAAAATTGTCATCCACTTATTTCTCTTGCTCATGTTTTCAATCCTTGTTAAATTTATAACAGATAAACAATTTCCTGGACTCTTATTCTATACCTTTCTTTTCCACACTTCATTCATTTTCTATTGATGTAAAGGGGTCCAACACAAGTGCTTAAAGTTAGATGTATGGCTATTTTTTTTTCCTGCTCAAGGAAAGGGGAGCTATCAGTGCTTATTGAAAGGAGCATTTTGAAGACCTTCTCAATCGATACTCTGCTGTTGACAAAAGTGTTCTCAACTCCATCCCAGAGCACCCAGTCAGAGATAATCTTGGAAACACCCTCCAACCCTTGAAGAGGTGAAGAAAGCCATCAAGCAGATGAAGAATAATAAGGCATCTGGAGCAGATGCAATCCTCGCTGAAATCTGAAAACACAGAGGGGAGCTCACATCACAGCTTCATGCCATCATCTTAAATTTCTGGAATGATGAGAAAATCCCAGATGACCTCAGAGATTGTGACAATCTTCAAGAAAAAAGCCAAGTCCAACTCTGGAAACTACAGAGGGATTGCCTTGCTGTCCATCACAGGAGATATCATTGAAGAGAACCTTCCTAAATCATTTCCTTCCACTTGCTAAAGAACTACCCCCCGGAATGTCATTGTGGGTTTAGGGCACCAAAAGGCACAACTGACATGATCTTCACAGCTCACCAACTGCAGGAGAAATGTCAGAAACAATATAAGCCTCTCTACATGGCCTTCTTTGACCTCACAAAAGCTTTAGACTCTGTCAGATGAGAAGTATTGTGGAGGATCCTTCTGAAGTATGGATACCCATCAAAATTTATCACCATTCTCTGCCTGCTCCATGACAGTATGCAAGCAGTGGTTGTCAGTCATGGATCTAGCTCAGATTCCTTTGAGGTTAAAATGAGATCCCTTTGAGGTTTGAGTTAAGCAAGGCTGCTTCATCACTCCAACACTCTTCTCAATATTTTTTGCTGCAATGTTACATCTGACCACCAACAAGCTTCCAGCAGGTGTGGAGCTAAAATACTGAATGGATGGCTCAGCCAACTCTGAGATCACCCCAACCACAAACATTGAGCTCCAGTACACTGATGATGCTGTAATTTGTGCTCACTTGAAAATAAACCTTCAGGCAGTTGTCAACATCTTTATCGAGGCATACAGAAATGGGACTGACATTTAACATTTGGAAGACTAAGGTCCTCCACCAACAAGCTCCTAATGAACAGGCACCAGCTCTGGTAACCCAGATCCCAGATAAGAATCTGGGGAACATTGAGTATGATAAGAATCTGGGGTACATTCCCGTACCTCAGAAGCCATCTCTCACAGAAGGTGGACAGCAACAAATAAATCCAACATTGCCTCAAATGTGCAAGTGCAGCTTCTGGATGCCTGAAGAAATGGGTGTTCCAAGATCGTGACATGAGATCCAAAACCAAGATCATGGTTAATCAAGCAGTCATAATCTCTACCTTTCTGTTTGGAGCTGAGTCATGCACAACATACAGGAGACACCTAAACTTGTTGGAGAAGTACCATCAATGCTGTCTGAGGAAGATCCTTTGAATCCAGTGAGAAGAGAGACTCACCAACTTTAGCATCCTCCTCCAAACAAACACTGCAAGTACAGAGGCAATGTTCATCTGGAATCAACTCCATTGACCTACAATAAAATCACAGAATCATAGAAAATTAGGGTTGGAAGGGACCTCGGGAGGTCATCTAATCTAACCCCCTGCTCAGTGCAGAACCATCCCCAACTAGATCATCCCAGCCAAGGCTTTGTCTAGCCAGGTCTTAAAAACCTCCAAGGATGGAGATTCCACCAAATCTCTGGATAACTTGTTCTAGTGCTTTACTACCCTTCTTGTAAGAAAACTTTTCCTAATATCCAACCTAAACTTCCCTTGCTGCAACTTGAGACCACTGCTCCTTGTTCTGTCATCTGCCACCACTGAAAACAGTCTAGCTCCACCCTCTTTCAAACTCCCTTCAGGTAGTTAAAGTTAAAGGTAGTTAAATCCCCCCTCAGTCTTCTCCAGACTAAATAAGCCCAGTTCCCTCAGCCTCTCCTCATAAGAAATATGCCCTAGCCCCCTCACCATTTTCAGTGCTCTCCACTGGACTCTCCAATTTCTCCACATCCTTTCTGTAGTTGGGGGGTGGGGGTGCAAAACTGAATGCAGAACTCCAGATGTGGTCTCAACAGTGCTGAATAGAGGGGAATAATCATTTCCCTTGCCCTGCTGGCAACCCTCCTACCAATGTATCCTGGTATGCTATTAGCCTTCTTGGAAACAAAGGTACACTGCTGGCTCATATTCATCTTATTGTCCATTGTAACCCTCAATTCCTTTTCTGCAGAGCTGCTGCCCGGCTAGTCAGCCTGCACTGTTTTATAGGATTGTTCTGTCCTAAGTGCAGGACTTTGCACTTGTCCTTGTTGAACTTTGTGAGATTTCTTTTGGCCCAATCCTTCAATTTGTCTCAGTCACTCTGAATCCTTTCCCTACCCTCCAGTATATCTACTACCACCCTCCTTTAGCTTGGTGTCATCTACAAACTTGCTGAGGATACTCTATGCCATCTTCCAGCTCATTGATGAAGATATTGAACAAAACTGGCCCCAGGACTGACCCTTGGGGCACTCTACTTGATACTGGCTGCCAACTAGACATCAAGCCTTTGATAACTAACCTCTGAGACCTATCATCCAGTCAGTTTTCAATCCACCTTACAGTCCATTCATCCAGCCCATATGTCCTTAGCTTGCCTACAAAAATGTTGTGGGAGACCATATCAAAAGTCTTGCTAAAATCAAGGTACACCATATCCACCATTCTCCCTGCATCCACAGAGGCAGACATCTCATCATAAAGGCAATCATGTTGGTCAGGCATGACTTGCCCTTCGTGAATCCATACTGACTTCTCCCACTTACATGTTTCTCCTCCAAGTGCTTAGAAATGGATTCCTTGAGGATCTGCTCCATAATTTTTCCAGGGACTGAGGTGGGGCTGACTTGTCTGTATTTCCCTAGATCCTCCTCCTTCCCTTTCTTAAAGATGGGTTTGTCCTTTTCCAGTTGTCTGGCACCTCTCCCAATCACCATGACTCTTCACAGGTAATGGTCAACAGCTCTGCAATCACATTGGCCAAGTCTCTCAGAACTCTCAGGTGTATTGCATCCAGCCCCATGGCCTTGTATATGTCCATCTTTTCTAAGTAGTCCCTAACCTGTTCTCTCACCACTGTTGGATGCTCGCTTCCACCCCAAACTGCTGGCAGGTGCAGTAGTCTGGGAGCTGACCTTGCCTGTGAAGACTGAGGTACAAAAAGGCATTGAGTACTTCACATCCTTTTCTGCATCTGCTGTCACTAGGTTGTCTCCCCGATTCAGTAAGGGACCCACACGTCCCTTGAGCTTCCTCTTGTTACTGACACACTTGTAGAAACCCTACATACATGTCATCCGGATGTCTGACTCCCGAAGCAAGTTGTATTCTCCCAGCTCAGCTAAGGCATACGTTCAGGAGGAGGGCAGAGGATGGCTTCAGAGACATCCTCAAGACCAACTTTAAAAAATGCAATATTGATGTCGACTCATGGAATACAATCACCCAGGACTGTGCCAAATCAAGGAAGAGTCTGCTGCAGGGATCTGAGTACTTTGAAACTTCATAACAAGAACAGGAGATGGAAGAGTGTAAGTGCAAGAAACAGCATGTCACAAACCAAATAAAAAATCCAGCGTTACCCACCCTACACGGAAACACATGTCCAAGCTGCAACAGTCTGTCGATCCCAGATAGGCCTCATCAACCATCTTTAGACACACAGATAAGACAATCATGGAAAACATTCATCCTTGACTGCAAAGGATTGCCAAAGAAGAAAATGACTACACACTCTTCTGAATCAGTTATTGGGGTGCATTTGAAAATCCACGCATAGTGCCTAAACATTGATTAATACCTCCCTCCTAATTCGAGGAACAGAGGCTTGAAGCCTGTGTTATTATAGTACACACCTTATCCCAACCTCTAAATGATTTCAGGTCAAGCTCCTGATACCTTCTGAGACAGATTACTGCTCATTAATAAATACTTGTGGTATAAATAAAACAAAAACATTGTGATTAAACTTTCTTATTTTAATATAAATGGCCATTTAGTCTGATTTTTAATAAAGTAATGTAAGGTACATGGGTCTAACAGAACTCATTAAATAAACACAATACATGGAGTCCAAACAAGTTAAAAATTAATACTTTTCAATTTTACATATGCCAACCTTTAGAAGGCATGGTAAAAAAAATAAGGAAGGAAATGGAGACATTTTAAGGTCACTCACCTGTACCTTATTGGTCTACAGTCATAAACTACATGCTTGTATTTTGGATGTTCTCATTGCTTGTGTGAAAACAGGAAATATGTGTCATGTTTTCTGTGCTATTGGAGGCCCTGAAAAGTATAAATTAATAATGTGAAGAATGCATTTTGTAATAACTTTTATAAATAGCATCTCTGAGTTAATGAAACTACATCATGGCATGACAGTACTTGAGTACAGTGTGGAGGTTCTTGGGGAAAAAAAAGAGCAAATATACAGGAAATTGCTTCCAGTACCTCCTTATGAAACCAAGATGGTTTCTTTCTGCTTGCATTCAGAGTAGTCACTGTGTGTCCTTGCAGTCAGCAAAAATTGTTGAAATCCCCATTCAAAAGCAGTCATAATTCCCAGAGGCAGGATTAGAAGCGGCTTCCAATGGGATCCTCTTCTGTTCTGAACATCATGTTGCTTTAAACATGCTCTGGCTTAAAATCACCTCAGAATAATGCCTGCGGGTAGTATATTAAGCAGCCATGTATCTTGCCAAAATACAGTACTTGAGGTACTAAGAAAAACTGTAACCCTTCAGGCTGTTAGCTATTGATCTAGAAAATACAATCAGATTAGGAAATAAGATGTTAAAAAAGCTAGGAGATGGGCAAGTTCAGTCATCCTCTCCACAGTAGTTAATAAAGATTCTGAAAAGGAATAAGTTCAGGTTTTCCAGTGCAGTATGCCATAACACATTGCCTCTCTGTGGGTATGTCTACATCTTCATTATGTGCCATGATTACGGTGCGTGAAGTTTAGTATCTGTTGTAACAGGGACTCAGTCAGGAGCCCTGTTACTTAGACAAGGTCAGGTCAGACTGACCCAACAACGAACCCCTGCCAGGTGGAGGGGATTACACATCTGAGAGGAGACCGGGTGATTAGCCCTCCAAAACCGGGCATAAAGCCGACAGCAGGAGACAGGCACCAGGAGACGGACAAGGAGTGGCAGAGATCCCTGAGGGGACAGAAGAAGTCACGCCTGTGATATGGAAAGACATTGGGAGAGCTCCAGACCTGCAGCAGGTCAGCCGGGAAGAGGTTTGCTTCTCCAAGAACTCCCGCTGCACTGATGGGTGCAGGGAGACACAGAGGCACCAGGAGACAGATCCATCGGCAACTTGGGGAGGGAGGAATTGTGTCCTTGGGGTGCAAGGAGGGGTGGGTGGAACTAGGGGACTAACAGCTGGGCTTTCTCAGTCTCAAACCTATGCTCCAAACACGTGCAGACATTCACTGGATTGGGTTAACCCATTTCCAGTATAAGAATTCCACATTCTTAGAGGAATTAACTTAGATCAGGCCTGCCATTTCTGGCCCAATTTAAACCTCCTGAATGTCTGCACAGATGGACATTTAGACCAACCTAACCTTGGGCTAGGTCAATCTAAATGTAACATCCAGACATACTCCAAGATGCCACCCTGCCTTCAGTTGCAGATGCTAATTACCCTCAAAGGGCCACTCATCAGGTGCATGTCTTCTACCACCCCATTTCCCTTGTGCTAGGACTTGAGATACAGATTTCCTGACATGCATGCCAAACCACACTAAGTGGTATGTAGCAGCTCCTGTTCAGGAAGCAGTGCATGTGTTGTAGGCATGGCATGTTTTAGTGAAGTACTGACTAGCACCATTCTGAGGCACTGAAATCACACAGGAGGAAGAAAGAGACAGCAAAAAAATTGGCTGTGCTACATGAGCAAACTGCCAGCTTCTTTTTTACCTCTTTGCTACTGGAGCAGTTGAAAAGAAATCAGTGGTCTAAAGAACCAGAGCTGTGCTTTTAAAGCATCTCTTACACACACACACACACACACACACACACACACACACACACACACATGTGCATGGATTCACATACATACATTATATAATCTTAATCTCATACATAAAATGCTAGAATCAACAAAATCAGCACCTAAAATTCACTCCTGCTTTTCTTGCATGTTGAAAGGTGTTTTTACAATTTTCCACAATGAAAATGAAAAATATAAGCCTGGAATCCCTGCTGTTGTATTTTGCCAGATTAAAGATTCAATGAGCTGGCTAGACATGTATTTTCTCTCTTGTACATGTATGCTATAATATTTCTATGTTAAAAAAAAGATTAACTATGTGAATTCTGGAGGAGAGGTGGACTATTTTTCCTGGTATTAACTCATATCTTGTGTTGATTTGTTCTTGCGTATTTAAAGGGTTGAGGATTATCATCCTTAAAATTACTGTGATTGAATTTGTTTACCCAGTTTATGTGATGAAACGAGATCTATTTATAGAAGTATGTAGAATGAAAAAGTATTAAGGAGTCAGAAAATTCCAAATGTCAAAATTTCTCTCACAACATTAACTTGGTTAACATATTTGTTCTATATAAATGTATGGTATGTGTTCACAAGATACAGAGGTGACCCTTTCAAAATGTGTGAGTTTTGCTGTACATAACATGATGTTATGATCTTGCCATTTGCAAGCCCAGAGTATTACTAAAATATTTAGTAACAATGCTTATTTGTGGTTGTTTGCACTCCATTAGGAAAGAAGGGAAAACAATGGTTCAAGTACTTATATTGTTCATAAGTTATGTAAAGTGACAAACTCTATTGTTTGGAAGCAAGACAGCAGGCCTGAGTTAAACGGTTTTCTTCATTCTGGAAGAGTGGTTGGAAAAGATCCAGAAGAAAAGATGAGTTTAATTTCTCTCTGAATGAGGTAATTGGCAGGGCTCATAGCCAAGAAGGTACTGGCTGCCACCTTGGAAGTACCCGATATGGAGCTTTATAGAATGGGAGAGTATATTTGGTTATTTTCAGTTGTTTTGTTACTTTTTTGAAGACATTCTTATAAAAATGTTTACCTTGTCATCATGCATAAATTAGGTTATATATCTTCAGTATTATAGGGTTACGTCCACTCCTCTGTGGATTATATATCAGAATGCCTGCAACTGTTCTGAAAATTATTTTACTCTGAAGATACTCCAAAGTTCTGGTTGACTTGAATTTGGAATAAGGACTTTGCCATTATATGTTTTATGAGGGGGAGACTGGTAAATGCTAGACTTGGGAACTACTTTGTGATATTTGGACAGCATTGCACATTGTGTGGTGAATTCTCAAGCAGTATTCTTATGCAAACTATAAAAACAAAACAAAGAATGAATTAAAATGCATTTAAGAAAAATAGTTTCAGCATATGACTAAAGAAATCCTATAACAGCAACAACTTTGTGGTCAAGGTACATACTTGCCAAAAATAGAAACCCAATGCTTTGCCTAAACTTTCAGTTTGGGAGTACTGTGGATATTGTTACTTAACTCAACATCTTTTATCATAGGCAGTTTAAATGAGGCTTCAGATCAGAAGCCCTCTTGGCTAAACAGGGAAATCATGGTCCTCTTAAGAAAGAAGAAAGAGACTTATAAACAATGGAAGCTTGGGGCGAGCCCCAAGGAGGACTATTCCAGGACAGCCTGCATTTGAAGGGAACAGATAAGACAGGCTAAAGTGGTGACTAAACTTAGATTAGCAACGGGAATCAAGAAGTCCTTCTTTAGGTACATAGGGAACAGGAGGAAAACAAATGGGAGTGTGGAGCCATTGCTCAGCAACTCAAGAGAGCTAGTCACTGGCACCCAGGAAAAAGCTGAACTCCTGAATGACTACTTTGTCTCAGTCTTTCACTGAAACAAGGGGAAAACCAAGGGGAAAACCATGCCAGGTAGAGTAGAGGATGAGCATGGTAGGAATAATCACCTTCCTATTGCGGTAGAATCAGTGTGTAACCAATTAATAAAATTAGATGCATACAAGTCAGCGGGACCAGATGATCTTCATCTGAGAGTGCTGAAGGAGCTGACTGAAGTCATTCCAGAACCCCTGGTGAAACTCTTCCACAACTCATGGCGCCCTGGAGAAGTCCCTGATGACTGGAAGAGGGCCAGTGTTGTGCCCATTCACAAGAAGGGCAGGAGGGTGTACTTGGGTAACCATAGGCCAATCAGCCTAATTTCCTTCCTAGGGAAATCCTAAAAAAGTTAATCAAAGTGTCTATCTGCGATAAGTTTGCAGAAGGTAAGATAATCAATGGCAGCCAGCATGGCTTCGTTGCAGGCAGGTCTCCTTACCAGCCTCATCTCCTTCTATGATCAGGTAGCTCTCACCCTGGACACAAAAGAGTAGATGGACATTGTATACCTAGATTTCCAAAAGGCCTTTGATCTAGTATCCCACAATGTCCTCATAAGAAAATTGGAGGATTGTGGGCTTAACTCCAAGACAGTCAGGTGAGTGAGAAACTGGCTGCAGGATAGGACCAAGAGAGTAGTAGTGAACAGATCTGTGTCATCCTGGCAAGAAGTGGGCAACAGCATCCCACAGGGTTCAGTGTTCAGTCCAGTACTTTTCAACATCTTTATTAATGATTTGGATGTGGGGTGAAGAGCATACCTGCCAAGTTCATGGATGACACCAAGTTATGGGGAAGCATGGTCACACTTGAAGATAGGCTACAAATACAGGTGGACTTAGACAGGCTAGCAGTTGGGCAGATCGAAATCTTCCTGCCCTTTGGGCAGGGGGCTGGACTCGATGATCTCCCGAGGTCCCTTCCAGCCCTAATGTCTATGAAATCTATGAAATCTATGAAGTTCAAGATCAAAGAATGTTAAGTGTTCCACTTCAGAACAAGCAACCCCCAACACATCTACAGGTTTTGCAGCACAAAACTGACTAGTTTACTATGAATGAAAGGGACCTGGATGTAACAATAGACCACAGTATGAATATGAGCCAGCAGTGTGATAATGTAGTGTAGCCAGTAGGGCAAATAATACTGTATCAATCAATGCATCTCCATAAAACCAAGGAGGTGATTCTTTTGCTCTACTCAGCACTGGTGAGACAGCAGCTGGAGTACTGCGTCCAGTGCTGGACACCACACTGTAACAAGGACAAGCTTGAGAGAGTCCAAAGAAGAGCCACCCATATTATCAGAGTCTTAAAAGGCAAGCCATATGAGGAAAGGCTGAGGGATTTGGGACTCTTTAGCCTGAGGAACAGAAGACTGAGAGAGGACCTTGTACCAGCTTACCACTACTCTAGGGGAGTACATCAAGGGCTCGGTGAGCAACTGTACACCAGGGCACCCAAGGGAAAAACCAGGAGTAATGGCCACAAATTCCTGGAAGATTGATTCAGGCTCAGCATTAGGAAAAACTTCTTCACAATCAGGGTGTCCAAACACTGGATCGGTGACTGGTGCCTCCTGGATCTGGGGGGGGGCACTGGGGTTCCCCCTGCAGCCGATCGCTGAGCCAGAGGGATGTGGGGGGGGGTCTACCACCAAGCATGCAGGGGGTCCCCCCTGCACTCCTATGGGACGCTCCATCTGCCCCACCATCTCAGCACTCACGAGCAATGCCTTGTACCTCGAGGTATGTAGAAAAAACTTATAAAGCTGTGTCTATGGCCAAGTCACTGATTCTCCAAATCTGAATCGAATCTTCAGATTCAGATTAGATGCAATCAGATTGGGACAGTGATCCAAATCAGTGAATCAAATCACTGTCCCCCCAAATCAGGCTGAATCTGAATTGACTACAGCCTGCTTCACATACCCCTAATACTTACAACTTTTGATCTGGTTATACATCTCTTCCTTTTGGCATGGTTGTACATCTACACAGATTTTTCCAAAGGATAGAGGTTTTACCCAGTGTGCTTGGTGTAGTTTCCCCTCTACTTGCTGGCTTTCTGCCAATATAGAACCAGAGTCATAGAAAAATTAGGATTGGAAGGGACATCAGGAGGTCATCTAGTCCAACCCCCTGCTCAAAGCAGGACCATCTCCAATGATATCATGCCAGCTGGGTCTAAAAACCTCCAAGGATGGCTATTCCACAACCTCTCAAAGTAGCCTGCTCCAGTACTTCACTACCCTCCTAATATCTAACTTAGTATCTCATCTAAACTTCCTTTGTTGCAACACCAAGGATGGAGATTCCACCACCTCTCTGGATAATCTGTTCCAGTGTTTTACTACCCTCCTAGTGAGAAAATTGTTTCTAATATCTAACCTAAATCTCCCTTGCTGCAACTTGAGACTGTTGCTCTTTGTTCTGTCATCTGCCACCACTGAGAACTGTCCAGCTCCATCCTATTTTGAACCCCATTTCAGGTAGTTGAAGGCTGCTATTAAGTTCCTCCTCAGTCTTCTCTTCTCCAGACTAAATAAGGTCCCTCAGACTCTCCTCATAAGCCATATGTCCCACCCACCTCACCATCTTTGTTGCCCTCCACTAGATTCTCCCCAGTTTGTCTACATCCTTTCTGTAATGGGGGACCCAAATCTGGACACAGTACTCCAGATGTAGCCTCACCAGTGCCAAATAGAGGGAAATAATTATTTCCCTTGATCTGCTGGCAACACTTCTACAAATGCAGCCCAGTATGCCATTAGCCTTGTTGGCAACAGAAGAGCAGGGAACATAATATACCTTGACGTGAGCAAGACTTTTGGTATGTTCGCCCACAACATTCTCACAGGTGAGCTAAGGAAGTACAGGTTAGATGAATGTAGTGTAAGGTGGATAGAAAACTGGCTAGACCACTGGATTCAAAGGGTATTAATCAATGGCTCAATGTCTAGTTGGCAGCACATATCAAATGAAGTGTCCCAGGGGGGTTGGTCCTGGGCCTAGTTTTATTCAATATCTTCATCAATGACCTGGAAGTTGGGATGAAGAGTACCCTCAGGATGTTTGCAGATGGCACAAAGCTGGGGATGACACAAAGCAGAGGATACACTGGAGTGTAGGGCTAGGATTCAGAGAGACCTCAAATTGGAGGATTGGCGGGAATGCACCTGCTCCTGGACAGCAGCAACAGAGGCTGCCAGGCAGCTGAGTCCACGTGCCACAGTCTGGGCTGTCACCCTTGCCTGGGCCAGGCAGGGCCAAGGGACCCTCTGTGGACCAGATGGAATCACCTGGTGGGCCACCTCCAGCCCGCAGGCCATATTTGGCCACCCCTGGTTTAGACCATTCTTAAGCATAATGCTGTCTGTGGATGATTTCTTGTTCCACAATTTCTCATTCAAGCTTGTTTTACAAGTTTTAATGTTTAAAGACAGCCACTCTGAGGTCAGTGATGTAATGTCCAGGGAGGTTAAAGTGTTCTGTGGCAGGCTTGCTCGTCTTTCTGGAATTGATATCAGATTGGTGTTCATTCTTCCTTACACATAGGGATCTATATGTAGATCAGTCCAGTGTTCACAGTGGAGGGACACTGTAAGTGGGTGACACTGGCCGAGGTGTAGGCAAATTAATCTCAGATGTTATAATCCACATTATTTGGTACAGTGATAAGGTGTATGTTGAGAAAGGGAATGGCTGGCATCTGGGTCCAGAGCAAGTTCTGGCACCTTGGTGAGAATAGGAGTTAGCTGGTCTGTTGCTGGAGAGATACCGTTGATGTAAGCCAGGACAGGTTTGTCTCATGTGGCTACCTTGAGATGGTTGTACGTGTCCAGGACGGGGTTAGAGGTGTCAACTGGGGGCTGTACATGACAACCAAAAGGATTCTGTTGTCCTTGTCTCAGGGTTGGTATTGTACGTAACATACAAATTAGGTAATTAGTCAAACTGTTGAATTCATAGGTCAAAGAGCAAGAACAGACTGTTCATACATGAACTGAAGACCAACAATGATTTAAATCATTTCTGTAAATAATTATAAATTAATAAATTTGAAAATGCAAACAATGAGCTACTCCTTGACAAGCTGTAAATATAAAAAAGGAAAATTATTTCATAAATGTTTCACTACTAATCATTTACTCAGCTTAATCTATGGAACATATAAGGAACTATTTACTTGTGTAATGCCATAGTGTCATATTATAGCTATAATACCAACTGATTGAATATATAGAGAGAGTGAAATGTGATGACGTGACATTACAGCATCTCTAACAGTATCAGCACAAATTAGTAATTTTAGGGAGCTCTTAGAGAAAAAAAGTCAATAAAGAAAAACAGCAAGCCTGAAATTGAAAATTAAGAAATGAGAGGAAAAAATATTATGATTTAATTAAATGATTCAAGCTCCTAGCTGTCTTGCTTTACCACTCAGGGGATATATTCTGTACAGCATAAGTGGACAGCACTTTAAGAGCACTTGCTTGAGTAACAGAAATTAAGGCTTCCCATTCATTCTTAACAATTTCCTACAGTTTTCCAGCAAGCAAGACTCAATGCTATTCACTTTTTTGGTCTAAATTAAAAAGGGTGTCTTTCCAAAGAAAAGAACAATATGCATACAATAACATTAAGTGTGACACATTAAAGTATTAAATATATTACTGTCTATAATTTATTTCATTCAAGTTTGAAAATCAGTAAGTCACAAACAAAACACAAGTTGAATCATTCAGAGAGAAGTGATATCAAATTATTTTTCTTGGACACTATTGCACTACTGGTTCATGTTTTACAATGTACAAAATTTTGATTTGGTGCTTCAAGAAACCTATAACTAATAAATTGTATTAGAAATAGACACTATCATTCACCGTATGCTCAAAATACTACTTAATCAAACCTATAAAGATAATACAATTCTGTAATTATGTCATTTTATGTACAATTTTACCTGCTCTTATAGACCTCCGTCAGCATAACAACCAAGACAATTGTCCATTGAAGTAGTTCATTCTCATTTTCTTCATAGGGAGAGAATCGCATCTACAAAGAAGTATTTTAATGTGGTAAAATTTGGGGTTTAGAATACTTGGGGGTTTTGTTTACTGTTATGTGGTTATATTAAAGATGGAATGGCTGAAGTGTGCAGTGCACCTTCTGCAGATCATAGTGAGGTTTGTGATGGTCCTTAGTTCTCGTGGGAGTTTATACTACTGTCTCAAACAGCGTCTGCAAGAAAACTCTGTCTCCTGCCCAGATGCACATTACCCCAACAGGACAGCATTCCAGTGAATCTACAGAATGAACTTTTATTGTTGGTTGATTATCTAGATAAGCTGCAGCCAGCTTGTTGGGTGATTAAGACCCTGATCTTGACTTTATAGTCTAAAGGAAGGCACCATAAGGGAAGCTATAGGTTTGGTTTGATGGGCTTAGGATAGGCTGTAAGCTGAAAAGATCAGTTGTAGAGTTGTAGCAGCTGAAGTTTCCTAAAAGCTGATGGCTTCATCCTTAGATACACTATACTGCTATAGTCTAGTTATAGGCAGTAGACCCAGGACAAGGATAGGCCGTCTTAGACAAAACAGGAGATCGTTGATGTTACCTACGGATAGTGCCATGTGAGAGCTTAGTATCAGTGAATTGGCTAGTTTCATAGATTCATAAATTGTAATGCTGGAAGGGACCTCAGAAGAACACCAGGTCTATCCCCCTGCACCAAGCAGGAAAGACAGCAAGATGACTATCCAATCTCCTCTTGAAGATTTCCAGGGTAGGGGATTGCACCACCTCTGAATGGAGTTTATTCCACAGTCTAGACACACTAACTGTGAAGAAGTTTTTCCTAATGTTGAGCCTGAAATGGGCTTCCAGGAGTTTATGGCCATTGCTCCCTGGTTCTCCCCAAGCCTCTGATGTACTCCTCTGACATAGCAGTAAACTGCTACCAAGTCCCTTGTCAGCTTTCTCTTTTTCAGGCTGAAGAGTCCCAGGTCCCTCAGCCTTTCCTCATATGGCTTGCCATGCAAGCCTCTAATCATATGGGTGGCCCTTCTCTAGATTCTCTCAAGTTGTACCACGTCCTTGTTAAAGTGTGGCACCCAGAACTAGATGCAGTTGGGGGGTCTCACCAGTGCTGAGTAGAGTCGAAGAATCACCTCCTTGGTCTTGCTAGAGTTTCATCTATTAATGCATGCCAGAGTATTATTTGCCCTGCTGGCAACAGTCGCATTGCTGGCTCATATTCATGCTGTTGTCGATTATTACCCCCAGGTCTCTTTCATTCATAGTGCTGGTCAGGTTGGCATTGCCAAGCCTGTAGGAGTGCAAGGGATTGTTCGTCTCCAGGTGGAGCACTTTACACTTCTTGACATTGAACTTCATCTGGTTTTGACTTGCCCAACTTGCTAGCCTGTCTAGCTCCACCTGTACTTGTAGCCTATCTTCAAGCATGACGATGCTTTCCCATAACTTGGTGTCACCTGCGAACTTGGCCAGCGAGCTCTTCACACCCTCATCCAAATCACTGATGAAGTAGTTGAAGTTGATGCCATCAACCAAAGGACTCTGACATAGGTAAAAAGGCTTTGAAGAATTTTTCATTACTAATTGGTACAACATCTTTCTTACTGAGGTCCATCTTTGGCCAGCCATTCTTCCCATATGCACTGGTCTCATTTAAACAGGGATCTCTTGTACAAAATGGCATGTTTATATGTGCAGGACAGGTGCACATCATCTGCATAGTGCTGGCACTTCAGTCCTTGCAACTAGTTCATGTAATGGCTGAAAACAATGTAGAATAAGCAAAGAGAAAAATATTGTGTGGTGGGATTCTAGAAATGAATGGGTTGTTGGTAGAGCAGTTGTTCATTACTACTTGTTGGGTGCTTCCCTCCTAAAAAAGAATCAAACCATTTTAGCATATTATCTTGGTGACAGGAGTTGATTCTCAGGGGAAAAAACAGCATTACCAATAGTCAACGAAGTCAAATATCTTTGGGGGAAGGGGTCCAGTAGAATGACAATAGATGTCAGCCCACAATCCATGGACAGTAAGTCATTCAATCTATTTTTATCCCATCCCATGTGCTACACTGAATCCAAATTGTGCCAGATTTATGATATTAGCCTCAATTAGATGAGCTAAGAGCTAGCTTTGAGAAACTTTTATTGAACTTTCTCTAAAACATGAGTTTTATTAAGTGGTCTTAATAAGAAAGAATGTCTTCAAGGCAAGTTTCTTTAAAGTCAGCCCCACTGTGGCATAGTTGGAGGAGGAAAGAACAATTCCTTCCCAGGCTGAGGCACTGGCTATTGATGGAATGAATATCACCAGTTGCTAATTACTCTTCCGCCAAGGATATGGATTAGATTTCCTGGTATTAAGTTAAGACTTCTTTAGAGAGTGCAGCATTTCTTGAAGAGTAAGCATATTGAACTCAAGGGATCCAGGCAGGGCATTCATCAGCAGTTTGCAAGGGGCAAAGGCCCATGCTGTTTAATAACTTTTTCCAGATGTACATGATCTCTCCAGCACAGTAGTGTGATAGTTCTTTGCAGCTCTTAATGATGGTTTTGGTTGTGAACAGGAGGCACTGAGCACTGAAGAAATGGCGTATTGTACTAGAGGTCCTTAGGAGAGGATTTATCGGCTTCAGCAGAGGCTGATAGGAATGTTGTCCCCCTTTGCACAACCTTAGAAAAAAATCTTTATATTCTGACCCATTTCAGACTTCATTTTCTTCCATTCACTCTCAAGTTCACTACCCTCTTCCCGCAACTGGTGCAGTGTGTCAGAAAGCCAAGAGCATCTGTCTGTGTTGTGAGAAGAAAGGAAAACACTCTGACTCATCAGAGCCTCCGTTTCCTGTCCTGTGGGTGAAATGCTTCTTTCCTTTATTATACTTTAGAACTCACAGGTTTTTCATGATTGAATAAAGAGGAGAGTGTTTCCTGCCTAAAACCTGAGAGCTCTGACGACTGCCTGAATGAAATGATGGTCTGTCCAAGGCAGTGGCTGAGTTGTGATGACCAAGGACCAGGTCCATGGTGTGGCCAGCTATGTAGGCTGTAGCAGAGAGAACCTATGAATACTGAAATTTTCTAAGATGACCAGTCTAGACTGTTTTATCACCATCACTAACAAGGTATCAGTGAGCTCTTTTCTATAATGCCTCAGCTGTACTACTTCTCCAAACTTCCTTAAAGTCTTCCTGAATAAGTAAAGTAGACAAACTCTTGTTTTCTAATGTAAATAGCATGGGGAGAGGGGAATTTTCAAACTTCCATAACAGACAAAATCTCTCCCATTTCCTTAAATTTCCATTAACCAAGTATTTTCCTACAAATTCAACTATTAGGGAACACAACATTAAGAGGCTGAAACATGAAATAGGGAAAAACAATAATTCAAAGGCATTTGAAGGCCTGGTTTTCTACTAAAGCACTGAGAAAAGATTGAATAAATAAAAAGTGGGGGTGGGAATCCACAAGACAGTGTTTTGATGTACTGCTTTATAGCCTCAAGAATGCCGTGCTCCAGTGGCTCACTTGTCTCTGGTGCTCATTAGCTATGGACCTTTCATGCTGATGAGGTAATTCCCTTAACACACAATAAACCATAGGATATCCTTCTCTCCTCATTTCATGTTTTGACATTGTAAAAGGTCATTAAAGTGTTCCTTACAGTGTTAGACACTGTTTAAATGGGGAAGTTAGAAAAATAGATCTTAATAACATTTTATCTAGGTTTTGAAGTACAGTATAAGAAAAATATGCAAAAAGGGATTACACTTATACACCTTCAAACAGAAATAAGTATCCATCATAATTTTATCCATAGCAATTGACATCAACTTCTAGGAATTTTTTCTAGTATAATGATGAGGAATATAACAGTACTGCCATAGCAGTAACAATATGGATCTAATCTTCATAGGAACCTTGCTTATGGTAAGTTTAGAGCGCACATCAAACAGCTACAATACAACAATAATTTATTTTGAATGCAAAAATTACTGTTCTATACATATGACTTTTATTAAAAGTATCCTTCCTGCGTAACAGAGGCACGTAGAAATTAAATTAACTCAGAAATAGAGGTATTTTGTTACACAAATTATGTCTAAAACATGGTCCACATTTCTTTAAAAGTGGGATTCAGACAGGAATTAAAGTTAATCAAACCCTACAAATGTTACACACACAATCTTTTCAATAAACATTGTAATTTTACACACGATTTGCAGGAGGACACATTAAAGAATTGGAAATTTCAAAAGCATTCCTCAACTGGTTAACATTTTCTTGTCAATGCCTTTCTTCAACATAACTCACAACTGCTTCACCAACTGAGAATTCTTAAATTTTATGTTATAGTTCTTTTAATCCTCTATTTTGTAACATAAAAGAGATGAATACCTCAAAGGTCAGGTATGCCTCAGACAAATATATAATGTCGAAAAGCATTTTGTGAATGCTTTTGTAATGTATTAATCACTGAAAGAACCAAGTAGAGATTGACGTCTTTCCCATTTCACATTTACTTTAAAGCTGAAGCATTTTTTTTTGTTTAAAAGGTAGGGAGAACCATTTAGATCATCACCAGGGATCCTATTTTTTTATGATTTAAAAAAAAAAAATCCCTAATTTTTTATTTAAAAGAAGTAACCCCAAATCCAGATTTTCCCATGATTTAAATGAAAGAGTGTGTGTGTGTGTGTGTGTGTGTGTAGTGTTTCATTTTAATCATGGGAAAATGTGGATGTGGGATTTTTTTAAACTCAAAATTGGCTTGTTTTTTAAATCAGAGAAAACCAGGATCCTTGATCATCACTGCTATAACAATTCTCCAACCCTATTACAAAGAAAGTATAATAACCCCTTTGGGGAGAAATATGCAGGGAGTAACAAGAAAGACAAGCAATTATTTCAGGCTTACTGAGTTTTGGCAAGCTGTTGAAGGCCATGTGGGTAGCTCTGCCCCTTGACAGATGCCCTGCCCCCTGGTCACCATCTTGGGACTGGATATTCTGCCCCCTAATCCCTGACCTTTGCCACCAGAAGTACTCCTTTCAACAAGGGGCTTTGCCATCTCAGAATTTGAAAAATACCAAATTATATTCTAAAAAGCAAACATCTAAAGTATTCATTAATTTGATTTCAAAATGTATTTTGTCCTGGTTTACATGCGTTTCTGCAGTGTACATAAAAGTGATTGTATATAATAGCTTAAAATGAAGTCTTACTCTTGTATAATGTGGGGAGATAGGTATAGGTTTGTCGGTGTGTGGGTATGTTAGGTGTGGGAGAGGGTGTGGGTGTGTCTGTGGGGGTGGACAGGTGTAGGGGTTCTGGGTGTTGCGTAAAAGAGTATGTGGGGGTTGTGGATATGCAGGGTGTGGGTGGGTATAGGTTTGTGGGAGCTGTCTGGGACAGAAGGTGGCTTGGGTGCTTGAAGGGGTGTGGGGGTCTGAGTGTATGGCAGTGTGAAGGGAGGTGTGGTTGTGTATGTATGGTGGGGTGTGCATGTGGTACTCACCCTATGAACACACACACAGTCCCTCCCTACACACATATATACACACACACACACACACACACACACACACACACACACACACACACACACCAGGGTACCAGCCCAGCCCCATGCTCCCAGTCCAGCAATGCAGCTGGGAGCCATGTGGTGCTGTAGCAGTGTGGAGGCAGGAAGGCAGGGAAATGGCTGGGCATGGGGTAGGGTTGGGCTTCTGCCTCCTGCTGCCAGCTTCTCTTGGGTCCTACTGCCCCTAGCTTCTGTCATCTTTGACAGGTAGCCAGGAGCAGATAAATATTTTCTAAATGTTTAGGGATCCCAAGGGCCACACGGTATGGCCTGGTGGGCCATATTTTGCCCACCCCTGCCTTACAGAGTTTGCCTGCAGAGTTCCTTGCAAAGTGTTCCCTCATGGGGAAAATGGCAAAAGAACAAGCAGCCAACCATATCCAAGTCTGCTAAATCACATGAATAGTTCACTCTCCTCTCTACTGTGTTGCCTCACTTCCTTCCTCACAACATGGTTCCCCCTGAAACTGCGCTATGGTTTAGTTCCTGCTCTAGCTGCTTTTGCAGTCCTGTGCACAAATCTAAATCTTAATACAGTTCCAAACAATATCAAAAGTGGCCTTCAAAGGATCTGTTTTAAATTGAGTTTCTATACTATTTCTGCTCCATTAGCCTGAAGGTAGTGGAAAAATTATATGTAAAACTGCCCCTTTCACACATGCGCATCTCTTAACTTAAAAATATAAGGAAAGTTAAATCTGGTCTCTTTGGTTTTGCTAAAGGACTTATGTGCTAGAGAGAAGAGCGAGCTTGCATGTACGGATGAGGTTTCATACCTCAGTTGAAGAGACTGGGCACTGAATCTTTTAAAACACTTTCTCCATTTGTTATTATGGAGATGTCCATAGATTTCATAAATTTCTAGGGTTGGAAGGGACCTATTAGATCATCGAATCTGACCCCCCTGCTCTGGGCAGGAAAGAGGGCTGGGGTCAAGTGGCCCCAACCAGGTGCTTATCTAATCTCCTCCTGAACACCTTTCTCATTAAAAAACTAGGGGACTGTGGTGTCAACACCTACACAGTCAAATGGGTTGCTAACTGGCTGGAGGGCCGCACCCAGAGAATCGTGGTGGATGGGCCATTTTCAAACTGAAGGGATGTGGGCAGTGAGGTCCCTCAGGGCTCGGTCCTCGGGCCCACACTGTTCAACATCTTCATCAGTGACTTGGATGAGGGGGTAAAAAGCACCCTGTTCAAATTTGCTGATGACACTAAAATGTGGGGGGATGTGG
>NW_017728918.1:102045501-102052056 GCF_001723895.1 Crocodylus porosus | reverse complement strand
AGCAGGGCAGGCCCTACGAGGAGAGGCTCAGGGACCTGAATCTGTTCAGCCTCCACAAGAGAAGGCTGAGGGGGGACCTAGTGGCCTGTTACAAACTAGTCAGAGGGGACCAGCATGCACTGGGGGAATCTCTGTTCCCCTGAGCACAACCAGGAGTGACTAGAAATAACATTCACAAGCTTGCAGAGGGTAGAATGCTGGTGGATGGGCCATTTTTAAACTGAAGGGATGTGGGCAGTGGGGTCCCCCAGGGCTCGGGTCTTGGGCCCACACTGTTCAACATTTTCATCAGTGACTTGGACCAGCAGGCACTGGGAGAATGTCTGTTCCCTCAAGCACTACCAGGAGTGACTAGAAATAACAGTCACAAGCTGGCAGAGGATAGATTCAGGCTAGACATCAGGAGGCGCTACTTCACTGTCAGGGTGGCTAGGATCTGGAACCAACTTGCAAGGGAAGTGGTGCTGGCTTCTACCCTGGGAGTCTTTAAGAGGAGGCTAGATGAACACCTTGTTAGGGTCATTTGACCCCAGTACTTTTTCCTACCATGGCAGGGGGTCAGACTTGATGATCTGCTCAGGTCCCTTCTGACCCTACCAACTATGAAACTATGAAAACTTCAAGGTAGGGGAAAGCACCATCTCCCTTGGAAGTCCATTCCATATTTTGGCAATCTCACTAATTCCATTAGTTACTGGAATTAAGCGTTAATAAAAATAAAGCAAAAGATTCTAGCAAGAAATCCCTTCCACTCTCAGCTGTTCAGTCTTCCATCTATTTTAATGCGTTAAATTCAATACTCTTCCAGTCAACAGAGAGAATGACAACGTGACTCTATGAAAGCCAGTAGAAAGTCCACACAAAACCTTCTGTGGTATATAAAAACACAAATTTCCAAAGTAGAAAAACAAGCAGATTGTTTGTAATATGTTATATAAACAAAACCTTATTAGTAGAGAAATCAAAATCAATATTTCATGATTTTCAAGGAAGCTGCAATTTCGGGCAGGCCCTGCAAAAAAAAGTGTGGGCTCTGTGCTTTTGGTGGGCTCTCTGAAAAGAAACCCAAACAAATTCACCAAAAATAAAATGCTGGCTCCCTCTGGGGAGCCAGCAGTCCTTTATGCTTCTGCAGCCTGGTTGCACAGCCAACCAGGGGCATAAGGGGGCAGAGAGGCTGCCACCTCTGCCCCACACCACTGACTGGCTGCAAGGGCTGTCCATCACAAGGACCTACCCCTCATTGGCAGTGAGGGGCAAGGCCATGAGATGGACAGCACTCATAGAAAATCAGCCAGGAGTGGGCCACTGGGGTCCCTCAGCAAGAGATGAAAACAATTGCCCAGGTTGTGGTCTGCCCATCAAATCAACCGACAGCCACCTGGACTTTGGTAGACCCCTACTTACGATTATCCTTCAGGCACAAATAAAACCGTGTACTGACTCACTTTCCAGGCCACCATATTCCCCAAAATAATTTCCAATTAAATTATGACCCATTAGCTGGGTGAAGTAGAAGACTGTCTGCTTATTGTTTAAGTCTTATGGAGGACCTCCAGTAATGAACACAAAAGGATTTCCACTAAGAATATGGCAGTCTCCATTCCATTGCCTTTCCTCATGAACAGTATCAGGTATTCCTCTGTATGCAGTGATGCCAAGGGGATAACTCAGGCCAAAATTTTTCACAGATGACTTCAACATGGAGCACATGTCACAAAGAAATCCAGAGTAATTAATAATTCTAGCATGATAAAGATGATTAGAAATAAAGGACTTCCTTTCATCTTCAGGAAAACTGTAATAAGACCTATTTGTACCAAGATTATTTGCACAAAACTGTACAAAGATCATCCCAGCCAAGGCTTTGTCTAGCCAGGTCTTAAAACCTCCAAGGATGGAGATTCCACACCCTCTCCAGGTAACTTTTTCCTCTGCTTCATTACCCTCCTAGTGAGAAAGATTTACCTAATATCTCACCTAAGTTTCCCTTGCTGGAACTTGAGACCACTGCTCCTTGTTCTGTCATCTGCCATATCTGAAAGCAGTCTAGGTTCCATCCTTTTTGGAATTACCCTTCATGTAGTTGAAAGCTGCTATTAAGTTTTGTGTTCTCCAAACTAAATATGAGGAGTGACTGGAGAAACTGGGCTTAAGTCATGTTCCCCAGGCCCGTAAACATTTTGTTGCCCTTTGCTGGACTCTCTCCAATTTATCCACATCCTTCCTGCAGTGGGGGGCCCAAAACTGGGCATAGTACTCCAGATTTGGCCTTACCAGTGCTAAGTACAGGGAAATAATCACTTCCCTCAATCTGCTGGCAGTGCTACTACTAATGCAGCACTTCAGGAGTATACCATTAGCCTTGGCGACAAGAACACACTGCTGGTTCATATTCAGCTTATTATCCACTGTAACCCCCAGGTCCTTTTCTGCAGACTTGCTGCTTAAGCAGTCAGTCACTACCCTATACAGGACTTTGCACTTATTCTTATTGTACTTCATGAGATTTCTTTTGGCCCAAAACTTCAATTTATTTAGGTCTCTCTGAATCCTAGCCCTACCCTCCAGCATATATACTACTCCCCCAGCTTGGCGTCATCTGCAAACCTGCTGAGGGTGCAAATCTATCCCATCTTCCAGGTCATGGAAGATATTGAACATGTAACCCGGGAACACCCATGGGTGTGCCCATCCTTAGTTGGAAGGGATAGATGAGGCTGGTGGCAGTACTATGAGAGAGACACCAGTGATTTGAGCGTGGGTTCCTCTTTCCTCTATAGAGTCAACTCCATGCCAATGCTCTTAACTATTTACAGTTTATTGGAGGTTCCTCCCTCTCCAATGTCCCTCACCATCTTTCCCAGCATACTCAGCTGGGCTTTTATCTACACTGGAGGCCCCACTCCTGAAGTCTGCCAGACCTGCAAAGCGCAGTCTTCAATCAGGTCCAGGTGCTCCTCACACCATCCCTCCCCACCCCCAGAAGGGGCAGGGCAAGCCTCTCCCAGCTGATACCTGATTGGTAGAAATGTTCCACCAATCCAAAGTGTCCTTCTCCAAGCCAGGTTTGCTGGGCAAAAGCAGTGAGCCCGCCACAAACAAAACTGACCCCAAGCCCAACCCCTGGGGCTCTCCACTTGATACTGGCTACCAAATAGACATCAAGTCATTGATTCCTACCCTTTAAGCACAATAATCCAGCCAGTTTTCTATCCACAATCTGGTGATAGCCAGGTGGGGGAGTGTCTGTGATGCAAGTAGTGCCTCTTGATGGTGTTCCTTAGGGAGTAGGCAAGAGAGATACAGAAAGAGGTGGCATGGCTCTGAAGCACCCATCCCCTTAAAGACTTCACTGAGGATTCATTCTTTGGTTAGCTGAGCTCTGAGCAATCATAGAGCTCTTTTACAAAAAGTGCAACTGCTCCTCCTCTTCTCCCCTGCCTGAACATCCTGAATAGTTTGTATCCATCACAGTACACTCCAGTCATGTGAGCTACCCTATCAAGTCTCTATTATTCCAATCATGTCATAGTTTTGTGACTGTGCAAAGACTTCCAGTTCTTCCTGGTTGTTGCTCAGGCTTCATGCATTTGTGTAGACACCTGGAGTTAACTACCTGATTGCCCAACTTTCTCAGGAAGAATGAGAAAGTCTCCCCTGCTTCCTCCAGGTCACCCACTTTCCCACTTACTTCAGGGCTTTGGTCTCCATTCGCCAGCAGCTCTCCTCACTAGGTTAGTGAGCCTGTGTGCAAAGATGCTCTTCCCTCTCTTCATCAATTGGGTCTCATCTCTTCCTAGGAATGTTTTTGGGGTTTTTTTGGAACAACATCTGGTGGTGGAAAAAGCCAAAGCCCTGCTGGCTACACCACCTGTGCAGCCATGCATTGATTTACAGGATGTGACTGCTGCTGCCCAGTCCCTTTCCCTTGACTGGAAGGATTGAGAACACCACCTGAACCCTCGCTCCCCTAACCTTTGCACCCAAAGCCACGTACTGCTCAGTGTCCCCCCTGGCAATGGTGCCCACATGGATGAGCAGTATAAGGTAGTAGTCAGAGGGCTGGACGAGTCTCAGTAATCCTTTTGTAACATCTTGAATACCAACTCCAGGCAAGCAATAAACCTCCTGAGACGGCAGGTCAGGCCGGCAGATGGATATCTCTATCCCCTGTGGAAGAGAGCTTCCAACCATCAGCACCCTTCACTTCCACCTGGTGGCAGTGGTCTCAATCCTTCCAACCTCCTCTACCAACAGGACATGCTCCTCCTCCTGAGATGCAGCAGGTGGAGATGAAAATTTCTGCGTGCTGCCAGAGGTCACACGCTTCCAGGTTCCACCTTCTCCATATCCTCTCTTCCTTCTCTAGCACTGCCTCTGGCAGTCCTTCCTCAACAGTCCTAGAGGTCTCCTTTAGCATCGAATGAATGAAGTCCTCAAGGGGGTGGGTGCTTCAGAGCCATTCCACCTCTTCCTGTATCTGTCTTGCCTGCTCCCTAAGGAACACCACCGAGAAGCACTACTCACATCACAGACACTCCCCCACATGGCTATCACTGGAAGGAACCTGGAAGCCGCAATCTCCACAGTGCCAAACCAGGCCATGGGCAGAAATCATCGACAGTGAGCTCTCCTACCTTGACAGACATCTCATAGGTACAAGCAGCGGAAGAGCTGCCAGTGGGTATGGCTTTGGCATTGCATCATCTTCCAGGTCTCTCTGAGTTTCTTAATCCGCTACCTCTCTCTTCCTGTGCCTCTTTCCATGCAGACCTTCCCTAGCAAACTGGCCTGTTCACTGCTCCTTGGTCCTCAAAGGTTCCCTTTTCCCTGCTTCCTCTGACCAAGCTTACAGTGAAGGTGAAAGAGCTTCCAGGTAAACACCCCCAGAGAATACCCCCTCACTCAGGATTCTACTTAAGCAAGAGGCTTAAGTATTGGTCGAACTCCTGAGTTTTAGCTACTTACACACACACACAGACACACACGTTCACTACTAGGGCTGTGCAAAGCTTCAGCGGCCAAATCTCTGAATCCAAATCAAATCAGGAGACCCATTAAAATGTCTGAATCAAATTCATTTGGAGGCTTCCGAATTAGAGAGATTCAGAAGGCTTGCAGAAAAAAGAAACTGAGAAGAGGGAGGGGGTGGGTTGATCTTCCTATATGGAAAAGGCTGAGAGTGGGGGAAAGTCTGCTCTGATATTGACATCTGTAGCTGGCTAGTGGCTCTGATTTTTCTCTGAGTTACCTTCCAATCACAGTGTTCTGGGAGCAGGACATAGAAACGACATATCAGGCAGTGTCTGAATTGATCAGTGCCTTTTGTGAGCTGTCTCTCTTGGACCATCAGTGTCTGAAAGGCTATGGCTTGCTATCTAGTCTTGTGGTAGCTAGTCTCTCTTCTTGTAAGTTGTATCCAATCCTTTCCTACTTACCCTTGCCTACAGTCCTTATTGTTATACCTATCCACTCCTTTCCAACTTATTCTTCCTTCAAAATCCTCTTCTTTGTTCTTGTTAGTCTGTCTTGATTCTTTTCCCCCACAGAAAGAAATCTGTTTTTCCTGACAGTGTCAGCACTGTGCAGGAAATCACAACATATATTACACACACACATTTTGCAGCACACCAAACATGATGAAGCATGCTGGAAAGGCAGGTGCCAGGTCTTCTGGCAGGGAAGGGAGAGGGGGCAGAGGGAGAGCTGCAAGTTCCCCCTACCCCTAACATAGATGGCACCCTCTTTCCTGGCAACATTGAGTCTTCTGCTCCTAGTGGGAACAAGGAGGGGGAATCTGAGTTTGTGCTCCACAACCCTCAAAGTTCCCCTAGAGGCAGGTCTCCTTCTCTGGAAGGCACTTTGGAGGAGGTTGTGGAGGCAGGTGGCTCAGTTCCTCCTGTTGCTGTGCTTCTGCCTGTTGAGGAGGGAAATAAGGCAGGATCCCCACCCTCAACCCAGAAGCAGGTGGGTAGTGAGTGTAGTGTGGGATCATTTTGAGGCAGCAGATGATCCCAGGTATGCTACCTCCCAGCATTGCCAAAGGCAGATAAGCCACGGAAAGGAAGTGAAACACTTCACCACCACGGTGATGCTGCTGCATCTCAGAAGGCTGCACCCCCTTGCCCTTGTTCCTCCTCAGCCTGGCACCAGTAGGAACATGCCCAAAAAGAAGTCCCCCTCTCACTCCAAAGCCCCTGTCCACAAGAAGCAGAGGCAGGCCACCCTGGACCAGTGGGAGAACAGTGGAGACAAAGTGGGGCACGTTCCCAAGGTGAGCAAGGTTACCCAGAGAATCGGGGAGATGCTTGCTCTGTATGGCCAGCCTCTCTCCTTTGTTGAGCATCCAAGCCAAGCCAGGCATGGAAAAGCTCAGGGTTCAGGCAGATCAAAGCACTTGGGGCCCCATCCTACCAAGTGCCTGCACACACAACCTTTAGCAAGACCTTTAGCAAGCCCCTCATAGCCTCCTACTCCCAGCAGCACTGCCACCCACCCCATGGACAACCTGGGCAGCCCAGGCTCTATAGGGGAACAGCCCTGGCCCCAGCC
>NW_017728918.1:102024758-102045401 GCF_001723895.1 Crocodylus porosus | reverse complement strand
CCAGGGGCACATGACTGCCCCACCCCATGCTCTCCCAGATAAGTAGATGAGTGATGGCAGCAGTGGCAGGAGCCACTGCCACATCTGCCTTCCCCCGCACTCCCCCAGATGAACCCTGCTCCATCCCATGCTTTGTTCCAGCCTGCCCTCCCCAACTTGGCATTGCTTGCCCCTGTCCCAAGCCCCTGCCTTCCTCCCTCATGGCAGGACCTTGATCTGCCCACACCCCTTCCCCTTCCCCCAACACAACAGACTTCTCTGCTGCAAGCAGCGTATCCAATATCAGATAGGTATCAGCCTATCAGCTTCCTTAAATACCAGCTATCAGTATCAGCCTCAAAATCCCATCAGAGTAACCCTACTCAAGTGTCTTTATGGGAATGCCAGAAGCATGGGAAACAAGCAGGATGAACAGGATGAACTGGCACTCCTCCTGCTTGATTTTGATCTGGTTGGGTTAGCAGAGACACAATGGGATAACACACAAATAGGCAGTGAATATTAAGGGCTATAGGCTTTACAGGAGGGATCAGATTGGGAAGAAGGGAGGAGGTGTGGCCCTCTATGTGACAGAGCAGTACCCCTCCCTGCAGGCCACTATAGACAACATGGAAGAGTCCCTTGAGACCCCCTGGGTCAGGATGCAAGGGAAATCAGGAGAGGGAGACCTGATGGGAGTTTACTATAGGCCTCCCTCTCAAGAAGAAGAATGTGATCAGGCATTCTCCAGAGAATTGACTGAGGCAGCTAACACTGGAGACATGATTGTCATGGGTGACTTTAACTACCCTGACATCTGTTGGGAGGACCACTCAGCCTCCTCTGGCAGGTCAGCCAACTTCTTGGCAACAATAGATGTTTTTGATGCTGGTTGTGGAAGGGCGTACGGGGCGTACCAGGGTTGTGGAAGGGCATACTCAGGACCTAGTGCTGGCCAAAGGTGATGACATCATAGGCAATCTAAGGATTGGTGGTACTCTGGGGGACAGTGATCACAACCTGGTCAGGTTCACCATCCACCATAAGACTGAGAAACCAAACAGCACAACAAATGTCCTGGACTTCAAGAAGGCAGATTTTGGCTAACTTGAAGTTAGTTGGAGAGGCCCTCTGCAATCAGCAACTGGATGACTTGAGGGTTCAGGAACAGTGATGCTTCCTTAAGGAGGCAATTCTCACAGCTCAAAAACAAGCCATCACCATGTAAGCAAAAAATTGGAAAGACACCAGCAGACCAGCTTAGCTCAACAGGAATATTAAAGAGCTTCTAAAAAAAGAAAAAAGAAAAAAGTATACAAACAGCAGAAGGACTTAGTAACTAGAGAGCAATACTTCTGCACTGCCAGGGCCTTCTGATATGAGATAAGAAAAACCAAAGCAGGCACAGAGATCAAGATGGCAAACAGAATAAAAGACAACAAGAAGTCCTTCTGCAGATACATAGGGAGTAAGAAAAAAAAAAAAAAAAAAAAAAAAAAAATCAGGCTCCACTGTGGGACTCTTACTAAATGTTCAAGAGCAGCCCACAATTGATGCCTGTGAAAAAGCCAAACTCCTAAATGAATACTTCATATTGGTATTCTTAAAATCAAACATGGGCTGCTCACCTGATCAAATGCTCGGGGAGCATGGGGCAGACAACAAACTACACAAAATCAGTCCTGAACAGGTGAGGGATCGCCTGCAACACCTGCATGTCTTCAAGTCTGTGTGGCCTGACGACCTGCACCCAAGAGTCCTGAAAGAACTGGCTAAGCTAATAGCAGCACCACTGGCCAAGTCGTTTAAATTTGTGGAACTTGGGAGCGGTCCTGGATGACAGGAAGAAGGCCAATGTCATGCCCATTTTCAAGAAAGGGAAGAGGGATGATCCTGCAAACTACAAGCCGGTTAGTCTAACCTCGGTCCAAGGTAAAATTTTGAAAAATGTATTAAGGAAGCTATCATTTGAAAACTGGAAACAAATTGGGTGTTAAGAACCAATCAGCATGGCTTTGTTGAGGGTAGATCATACTTGACAAACCTTGTCTCTTTCTATGACCAGGCAATTACCCATCTGGACAACAGACAAGCAGTGGACATGATCAACTTAGACTTCAGTAAAGACTTAGACTTCATGTTCTTTGATTTAGTTTCCCATGGGATTCTCTCAAACAAACTCGAGGATGCTGGACTTGCCCAGTCCTCAGTGAGGTGGGTGGACAATTGGCTTAGAGGCCGCTTCCAGGAGGTGGTAATTGATGGGCTGGCCTCATCCTGAAAGGCCATCTCCAGTGGAGTCACCCAGGGATCTGTGCTTGGACAGATCTGTGCTCTTTAATATATTCATCAATGATCTGGATGAGGGGGGTAGAAAGCTCAATTATTAAGTTTGTGGATGATACCAAGCTTTGAGGAAATGTGGGCACACTGGAGGATAGTGGGTAGAGTGGGCCAGGACCTGAAGCTGCAGGGGGGAGCAGCCCTGGGCCCAACACAACAAGGAGAACAGGCCTGTCATGGCAGCAGGGGGAGAGGGGAGAAGCAGGCTGGTGGAAAGGGAAGGGGAGGTGGAGGTGGTGGGGAAGGGAGTGGGCTGGTGGCAGGCCCAATCTGGTGGCGGGGAGCAAAGGAGCGGGCTGGCAGGGGAGGGGAAGAGCAGGCCTGATGCAGTTGCAAGGGTAGGTGGAGGGAATGAGCGGGCCCAGACAAGGGAGGGGGCAGACATGGGGGGCGGGGTGTGTGTGGGGTGGGGGACAGAGCCCCATCATTCTTGACTGGCAATTTGCTAGTATGTATATATGAATGAACAGGCAAACACTCTCTGTATACAAATATATAAATGTACTAGGGCTGTTTATTAATCACTGTTAACGTGCACAATTAACACAAGAACTAACACATTCATTTTTTTAACGCTTATACTGTTTTAGAGCCTGTGCCTGGGCTCCTCTCTGCTGCTGTCACTGGGCTGCCCAGCAGGACAGTGATGGCAGTGCAGAGGAAGTGCAGGGAAGCCCAGGTGCAGGACATGGACACTAGAGGTGCACCAGTATATCAATGCCATATTGAGACGCTGCATGACCTGCCCTGGCCCCGGGGTCCCATTCACCCCTAGCCCTGCCCCACTTCCTCTCTCAACATGGGGGGGTCTCAATCTGCTCCCCCCTCCCCTTCCCCTACTCCTCCAAAGATTTACTCCCCACCTCCTCAGGCTCCAGACTCCCCTGCAGGGAGCCCCCCTCCAAACCCCACACACGCCTCCACAGAACTCAACTCCTTCACAAATTCCCCACACACACCTTACACCCACCCCCAACCATATAAAATACCTACATAATTTTGCATAATTTTGAGTTTTTCTTCTCATAATTTTGAGTTTTTAGCTGTGTGATTAAAATCACAATTAATTACAACTATTTTTATCACACAACTGATCACGATCAAATTTTGCCCTAAAATGTATATGGATAATACAGCAGACATTTTCAGAACATTCACTATTGACTTTTGAACTGAAATTTCCATGTTTTCAAATATATTTTTTGGAAAGTTTGAGGAAAATCTCCTCTGGGATTTTTAGCTATGAGGAAATTAAATCAGACTGGATTAAATAGTAAGGGAAAACACCTGAGCAAATCAACTTCATAAAATACATGCAAAGAAACCTTTACTAAAAGTTTACAGGATCAATCTAGTTGAAGCACACTTAGCTGGTGAGAGGCTTAATAAACCACAAAAACCAGGCAGTGGGGATGGGAGGAAGGGGGTGGAATGGACATTGAGCTCTCTTTAGTATTGAACTAGAGAAATCTTCCTCAACAGAAGGTTGAAGTAGTACTCATTGGTAATTCCTGGCTAGGTGCCCAAACTGGAGAGAAGAATGATGTGCAGAGCAACAGGTCCTTAACTCCTACCCTTTCCCCTTCCCCCCAGCATGCACAGTGCTAACTACAAAACCCAGACCACACAACTGCAGGACCTGAGACAGAATGCAACGGAACCACTCATCTCTCAGATGAGGGGTTAAAGGTACTTTCAAGTGTATTTTCCTATACCCTGCTCCAAAAAGGGAAAGGTAGTTTACAAAGTAGTTCACCAACTACTTTGGATCATTCATCTGAAAGGTGCCTTGTAAATCTAAAATGTTATTAGTGATAGGACTAGACTTTTTTTCTATTTGGAACACTTCTTAGCCAGCTACTTAATTTCTCTTTCCCATTTTGTAATCTCCAATTAAAGAGGGGAAAAATACCCCACCTAGCTGCTGACAGGTTCTTTGAAGCTTTTTCCTTAAATTCTCATTGAACTCGGTATATATTTCAAAACCAGCAGACTTCTGAAGGATTCCTTTACTGGCTACAGTCCCTATTCATCAAACTTAGGTGCAATCTTTAAGCTATCCATCTTTGCTAAATTGCATTAAAAAGATACTATAGGCACAGTGCTGAATGGGGATTCCCATGCTGAACTATAAACACGCACTTAGTAATGGCACACAACTATGACTGAAAAAATGTTTGTCATGAACATCAGTGATACCCACATTTGAATAAAGGCTTTATATTCACCAACTTTATATAAAAATATCAATGTGCCTTGGAAGAAATTAAGGATCACTTATTCATTCTCTTGCCGTTAATCTTTTTATTAAGTTGTTACTGGCATAGAACAGAAGTCCATTACATTTTTCAGCTGTGATGGCATATTAGGAAGAAGTAAAAAAACCCAAATAATATTAAATACTAGACCAAGATTTTAAAATAAAATTTATATACCGTTCTGTATTTTTTTTCTAGTGTACAGAAATTTTACAGCAAAGAGATTCATCTTGTTTGGTCCAATAATTTGGGGAACATACTGACTGAATAGTAGGAAAAGGTGTAGTCCGGATGAATACATGGTAATCAGAACTTGTGACAGCACTTTAGAAAAGAATGCCAGCCTCAAAAGAATTCCTTAAACTGAAGTGAAGGTTAAGCAGACATGGGATGAAACTTTATGAAAAAAAGCTTTGAAAGAACATTACTACTTGAAGCAAACTAAACCCGTACTTCCTTCTTCCTCCTCCATCCCCAAATTCTGGGAAGCTTAAAAACCCATAATTAAATTTTCATTTGGAAAAAGAAAACAAAAACAAATTACCTAAACAAACATTGGAAATACAGAAACTGTGTACAGAAATACATTGTTGAGTAAAGTCAGCCAGACAACCATATGCCATGCATCACTGCCAGTCTCACCTCTTTCACCTTTCCTTCATATCATTTTTCATAACAGTTAGTTGAATAAAGATTTTTCCTTCATTCATTTGAATTTAGGCAGCCTGAAGCTATAACTTCAAATACACATTTTGGAAAAGGATTGTACATGTGCAGCTTGGCTTTGGAGTTTAGAAATATGAACTTTAAATGTGTTTGAGATGAAGTATGAATAATCACAACTGTACTAAACTTGGCTTTTAGCTTGATGATACATTGAAGAGCTAGAACTAGAGGTTGTTTGCACTTACTAAACTTTAAACTTTTTGCCTTCTGTGGTTTCTATATAGATACAAGAGAAAACAGAAGTCATATATGGTTAGTGACAGACATGAGGACATGATATAGTAAGACTATAGTACAGGTTAAATTATTTTTAAGAGCTGTATATGCGGAGCAGGGCAGGCAATTATTTTGCACAAAGGGCCGCTTACTGAGTTTTGGCAAGCCATTGAGGGCCGCATGACAGGCAGCTCAGGGCAGATTAACATTAATTTTCTAAATTTTTTAGGGGCCCTGCGGGCTGGATAGAGTGGCCTGGCAGGCCACATCTGGCCTCCAGGCCGCATTTTGCCCACTCCTGATGTGGAGCCACCAAATCCCCTGAAAATTGATCTAGATATACCAGCTACAAACCTCTATATTAAAACTGAGCTAGGCCTCCCTTGAACTAATTTACCTTGTCCCAGTAAGAACTGATCTACTGACACAGCTTGTGCTGATTTACATGAAGTTGATTTTAGTTAAACCACCCCATTCTCTGATGCAATCAAATCCTGATTTACCAAATTAAACTAAACCAATTTAAACAATACTACATTAAGATATATGGGATAGGAGTTTGGAGCAGAGTAACTATGGTGTCTTTAAATTGATTTTGTATAATTTTTCTGATATAGAAACTTTTCATGAATACACTATTTGAATCCAGATTCCCATTTCTAACATTTGTAATATATTTTTGGGAGTGACTGCCCTCTATATGTTTGGCTTTACAAAATGTTGAACTAGATAATTCTCTTTCTTTCTATGGCTTCTTCATAGATACAAGAGAAAGCAGGAAATGTTCATGTTAGTGACTGACATAGGTACCATGTGGTTTAAGTAACAGTATAGGAAATGTAATACTATAAGAGCAAGTTATTCCTGTAGGAAGTGCTCTTGATTGCAGTGCTTAAATAAAACTGAGTTCTTTGCAAATAAGGTTGTGTCGACATTTGTTTGTTAAACTAGTGGTAATGTTAAGACTGTTTGGGTGACCTTAAGCTGTGTTTTTTCTATACTTCATCTAAGTTCCCTGTTAGATGAAATTTCCTACTAGGAAAATTACCTCCCCCTGTAAGAAACTTGAGCTTAAAGATATCAAGTGGCCTAAAAAGATCTTTTAACAGCTTAGTCAGGACAATATTAATATCCCACCACAGAGGAGGATATAAGGTATCAAACCCCATGTGAATTTCATGAATGTGGCCTGTACAGAAAAACTGATGTACCTTCAATATGTTCATGAAATAGTAACTAGATGAACTCTGACAGAATACATCTGTAAATTCAGGCGGTGTTAGGTCATCACGGCTGTTAAGCATTTTTAGAAGCAACAAATAGTTCTGATTCAGCAGAGTATAAAACTTCAGCGCTTAAATTGATGTTTTTTCAGGCCAGCCTCTTCTGATTATCTAGTTTTGAGGCAGTTATTCACATTAAAAAAAAAAAATTATGGCAATCCTTCAGGCCTTAATTAGGCCAGGGCAACTGCTCTACATGCACTTAGAAGAGCCCACATTACAATTCAATATATGAAAGTATTGTTAAAAGTCTGATACTAATTCATTGTTTCATCACAATCAGTCTGATAGTATTTCAATTTAAATGTCAAACAATAGGCTTTATATTTTTGTTTAAAATAAGTCAAATATGTGAACCCCATCATTACACACTCCTGTTAATAACACTTGCCTCACATAAAACAGAAAAAAACTCTTAGGTACAGTGCTTTCGATATAGAAGAACTGCTATAAATCTTATCGTCCCATATTACTGAAAAATTACTGATAAGTGCTAACATGAAAATGTGTTTCAATAGCTGCTTCAATTAATAGTAGAAAGGTTAACTGTTCATGTTAGCCACACAAGCTAACAACTCACCATAGAGCATTTCAAATTTTATAAAAGGTACCCTTGGTGTGCAAATTGCTGATTTACTGCTGAATAATTCAGAATAATATACAATATTAAAGACAGAACTGAGCCTGAAAAATGGAACCTATTCAAGTTGTTGTCAAGGCTTAGTATTTGGTTCTCTCTCCCCTTCCCAGTCCTGATCAACAAGACACTAGCATTTTTATGTGAGCAAGGATTTTTGTTAAACCTTAATTGCCCTGTATCTGTCAGCAATGCAAACTTGGTAAGCTTCAAAACTCTGGAAGTGTCACAACATTCACTATAATTTTAGTACAAATAAACAGAATATTTCCTTATAATAGGAGATTGCTTAAGGGGAAATAAAAAGACACTAGACAATTTTGACTCTATCCCCACCTTACGGTTAGAAAAAGAACTTTCATGTCTAAGAAAAAGTTTCATGTTCTGCACATTTCTGAAGTATTTCTCCCTACAATAGTAGTCCCCACACTCTAGTGAGAAACTGGTTGTGAAACAGAATAAGCATTTTAGTCTAAAAGTATGCAATTAAGGCTCTGCTCTGACTCTTATTAAAGCAAGGAAATACATGGAGATCACCAGAGCTCTCTGCATCCACTAAATTCAGTATCTGTGGGTTTTAAAACCAAGAGTAAGGCATAGAAGTGAGTAAATAGAAGTTTAGAATGGGAAAGTAATCACTTAGCAATGTCATACAGGCTGTCCTCAACTTACGTTTCACACTTGCGTTTCTGAATTGACACGGTTTCAACCTTCTGACATCAGTTTTGACTTTACGCTTGACATGTGACACCATGACAGCAAACAAGTTGCTGTGTCACCCAACTCCCTGGAGAACATCTGTCCAAAACTTTGTTGGACACTTTCTATAAGAAAGCAGCTAAGACTCCAGAAAAACCTGCAGCCAAGACTCCTGAGAAGACTCCAGCCAAGAACCCTTCAAAAAGTCCAACCAAGAGCCCTTCAAAAAGTCAAGCAAAGTCACATCAAAGAAGTCCTTCCAAATCAATGTTTGCTATTCACATTATAAATACATTAGTATAGCTATATTACTCATCTATAATTGATTGAGTACAAAATTCTGGGTTATTTTTGGTGAAAACAGGGTATCAGGCCTTGGTTCAGGAACAATCCCCCATTTATGACATTGTTTCCTATGGGAAAATCGGTTCTGAGTTGCAACGTTTCAACTTAAGACACCATTTTCAGGAACCAATTGTGTTGCAAGTCCGAGGACTGCCTGTACTTTATTCATATATTTAGTAGATTTACAAGTGCCTGAAATTCTAACTTCCTAGAATTTACTACAGGTACTAAAAGGTTTTTAATTGATAGTAATTGTATAATGATCTAATATAGCAATCCCCAGACCAAAAACATAAAACAAAAAAAATCCCTGACAGTAGGCAGGGTCCCTGACATATAAGTGATACACCCTTCAATGCCATAAGCTGATGAATTGAGGGGGAGGGGGTGGAAAGACAAGCTCCATAAATCCTCTTCCCTTGCTCAGCCCATGTCAGAGGTAGGGAAAGATTTTCATTTTTTGCTCTCATGTCACTGCTCCAGAATAAAAAGAGCAGACATGATCCAGGGCTCTGCCTTATCCCATGCACTTCTAATGCTTCTGCTTGACTAGGAGGGATAGGGGCAAGCACAATAATAATCCTTAAGGACAAATAAGAAAGCGATTGACAAATTCAAAAGCCGATTCCAGCTGGAGATTTGTGACTACTACTTCAGAATATGTAGTATGAAAATGTTTAAGGACTATTGATCAAGCAGACAAGACATTTGATATACATGAAGTTGCAGAACATACTTTCTCAAATTTTACAAAACATCATTAATTACAAGCGTGCTGCGGGAAGAGTTAAGATTACAGGAATAACTATAAGCATTTCCTACTTTTGAATATCTAAAATAATATTAAGACAAGGTTAAAATTACAGTTGTTTGGAGTTGCCTAGATTTTTTTACAAGCTAAAATGACTGCTTCATTCTAGATACCTTTCCATTACTGCTGGCTTGCAACCACAGCCAATTCATGAAAATTCTATAGGATGTTGTTTAACTAAACTCACTTACAATATGTTCCATGTAACTTAGCAGCTTCCCAGCTTCCAGTAACTTCCTGAATTACGCAGGACAAGAGAACTCCCAGAAGAGCCAATTAAAAGGATAAAATGACCAAAATATATTCTAAGAGATAAACAAAATAGCCATTCTGAAATATCCTTCCAAACAATTAAGGCCAGGTGGCTGGTTCAAGCATTTTTTAAGAAAAAAAAGATACCTTCAAGAAAGAAGGATTAAAGGTAGGTAAATTTCCTTCTTTAAAAGGGAACTCCACACAATGTTTCCAATCAGAGAGTAAGCAGAGGAACAAAAGATAGGAATATCTAGCACCAGTATTTTCCCTTCAGCCTTTTAAGAACTATCTAGTGCAGGGATTCTCAATCCCCAGGCCATGGCCCGGTGCCAGGCCACAGAGGGTTGGCTGCCGAACCACAAGTGGCCGCAGACCAACAAAACATGGCCCTCCAGAGCCAGGCAGAGAGGCTATGGCTCCTTTCACAGAGGAGAACAAGTTTTGGCCCAGCCCCCTACTTGGGAGGTGGCAGTATCTTTACCTATCTTCCAGCTAGAAAATCTGTCTGGGATTGGCTGACTGCTGGGCTGTGGTTTGCCAGGCCACAGCCACTTCTAGGCTACGGTTTGCCAGGCTGCAGCATAAACACTTTGGAAACCCCTGATCTAGGGGCTTTCACCCCAAAAGTTCAGGTTATTAAATCCAAGAATCCTAAAGACATTTATTGAGCTACATGCTACAGGGGATATACTATGCTCTCTTCCCTCTTCAGGTTCAAAGAGGATTGACAGAGGGTCAACCAAAGTGACCAGCAGCATTCCCCTTAAGCTGCGTGGCATGCAAGGCCACACACAGGCACGCCTGGCAGTGCAGCATGAGTATGCCTGTGTGGCTACACAGTTTAGAGGGAACATTGGTGACCAGCACTGGCAACCATACAAGCACACAGAACAGAGCCAAGGGATTGGAGAAGAACAAGACGACATATCTAGGACCAAGATAATTAATCTCTTTTTCTGTGCATTTAAGATATATTTATAAATTCAATACACATTCCTAAATAGGGGTTATTTATTTTGCCATATTGTAATGTGTGTCAGAATTGTAAAAAAACAGTAATTCATTTATATTTAAATTTTGGTGTTGCAGTTTTCTTAAACTTCATAGATCACAATATTTTTATTTGATCTATTTTCTGTTTGCTTTCCTTGGAATACTTCAACTCTCATTAATATAACAATTGAATTAGGCTGCTCAGAACTGATCACATTGTACAACAATCCTTCATTTTATTCTTTCAATAAAACAGTTAACTGATATACACATAGAAAGCACTGTTAACTAGTGTTACATAAACCACAAAAAGTGTTATTATAATAAACAGTGAGATACAAGACTATATTTTTTTTTAAAAACTTTTAAAAGGTATCAGATTAAGAACACTTGAAACTTAAGTTGCACATATTATGGAAACAGAATACATGCCTGCGCGCACAGATTCAACCAAGGAATAGGACAATCTCTGGAGAATAAAGCATATAAACATCCTTGCTACCCCCAATGCATCTAATTTCTAGAATGGCAATTTATTCTAGTTGTTTTTATGATGTGCACCTGTCCATAGGGAACTGAATTAAGACCAAACCACCAACTTACCAAATGCAGCACCCTGGGAAAAGTTAGAGCATGAATATGGGAAGAGGGGGAGGGAGCTCTGTATCTGATCTCCAAAAATAAAAGAGAAAGTTTCCAGTTGTTTATGTTTCAAGAACTTTGCCATAAAATAGAGTGTATACCGGATTCAATTTGAGCTATAATTCATTGTATAGTCCTCCTTAATAGAAATCTCAAGCTTATAAAAATAGGAAGCGAACAAATTCTGATGAGGCACAAAACTACAATAAAAAACAAAATGGCAATTATATCATCTTCCCTCACCCCCTCAATTTCTTCTTCACCTCCCCACAGAGGTGTTGCAATCATCTCCCCTAGAGGTCTTCAAGAGAAGACTGGATGGATACCTGGCTGGGGTCACCTGACCCCAGATGTCTTTCCTGCTCATGCAGGGGGCTGGACCCGATGATCCTATGATTCTAATTTGTTAGTGAAAGAAATCAGGCACTTCAGAAAATTTATACATAGAATAGCAGTGAATGAATAAAAATTGTCACTGCAATATTTTTTTACCTCGTGGCACATCTTATATAAACAAGGTCACATAAGACTCAAAATTTTTCATTAAAAAAAGAATCAGATCCATAACAGGTAAGCTGCATTTGGTATAGCTACACCAACAAAATCATATATATTTACAGTATCCAAGGATTTTGTCTACAATAACTGAAGTTAATAAAAACTGCATATGAGTAGGTAGGATTAGAAAGTTCTTGATCTTCTAGCCTCGGCTCTTCTTCAAAGAAATCTGAAAAAAATAAAAGATATTTATCATAACTCATACACTCAGGGCAATTTAAACAATATAATCACCGAGAAATGTATACCAAAAAAGAAATATTTGAAATAAAATGCATCTTCTAAAGCATAATTTCTTAAAAGAAAAAAGTTTGCTAAATACTACTAAGAAGTGTCAGTAAATCTTTTGCTATATCCCTTAATGAGCTTCCTCCGCTATAGTATCAGCTATCATATGTGTTTGTAGTGCTACTGTGATTAATCTTTTTGTTTGCAAAATCTTACTTATTAAATTTTATGTCAAGAGTCTAGTACCTTGGAAGGACATTCTTTGGTTTGGAGTTTAAATTTGAAAGTGAACTTCAAAGCCAGTCAGGACCATTTTAGTGTTAACCTTGTTAAGCAAAGGCAATTTCTCTTTTCCCTTCTTTAAAGAAGAAATTGATACAAAAATCCATTTCAAATTATGTTAGGAGTATACAGTCAAAAAGCCTCCAACTGCGACATTAACTTGGCTACATTGAACATCCTGTGTATTTTCTGGTACTATGGTAACAAAAATATATCAAATCAAACATTTAACCAGAAAAATAGGAATGTAAGATATAGAAAACATAGCCCACTGGGTTTCAACTATGTCAAAGCTACTCAGGCTTATACTTCTGTTTTGTCCAATCTTACTAAAAGTGGTTGAATAAATGACTTAGGATCTGCAAGAGCACTGAAGTGCTCATTATGGTATTAACTGAGGTACTTTGAATATTATGCAATGTGCACCATCCCTGCTTCCCATTATATTGGAGCTTCGTCCCCTACACACACAGTTGTGATGTGGTAAAAAAATGTAACAGCGAGTTCCCACCCACAGTCTTTTAAGAATTATTTCTGTCATTCTCAGCGGGTGCATCTACATATGCAATTAATGTGACACAAACTCCAGAACTGATCACATTGGAATCAACTGCTCCCAGGCACAGCATCTACACACGTGCCTAGGACAGCAACGATTTGAGCCAGGGTAGTGCAGACCCCTGGCTGGCTGGTCTGACCACATGCAATTAGCATGCCTGGTTAGTCTCTACATGCTTTACAGTGGAATAAAGTACTCCACCATAAGACAGTACTATCCTACAGCGAAGTTAATGTTTACAGCATCCTAATAGCAGTGCACATGTAGACTGTGAGGCTTTACTACAGAGATATACCATTCAGATCCACCCAACAACTGACTAAGAATAAGTTCAATTGTTTTTCCCTCAAACTCCCTCAGCTGCTCTGTGGCATGCAAACCCCCCCCCAAAAAAACAAGTAGAGTCCACTAACCTAGAAGGTGGTAGGCTTAACAGTGGAAGGAGCATCACATGCCCTCTATGACTATTTACTAACAACTGTATAAAATAATTAAAGAAATATGATAATATAGGCCATCTGATTAGCCTCGGTTCAGTATTCTTAACCTCACCATCTGGCAGTCCCTAGGTAGGATTCACCCTATTCTTTCACTTATGGTCAGCAGAAAAACTCATCTTGAATCCTTAATGATATAACAGCATTTTCCACAAAAACCTTTCTAGTTTGGAATTCCTATCCTTGGAGCCAAGATTTAGAGGCCAAAGAGCTACAAAATAATGGTCTTAGTTTTGGAACTGTGGTTTACCCAAAGATATTAACAGTTGGCCCAAGGTGAGTATTTAAATACCTAAATTTGCTTGGGATTGGCAAAATTTATGCTAAATCCCCGAAGTGGGCCAACCTAGTAGTTCTTAGTGATGCCAGTTGGTATTGAGTGTACTTTGAGAACAGCCTCTACAGCCACTTCTTTAGAACAAATGGTTGGCAGTACCACCTCTTTTCCATAATAGCTCAGTGACTATAGTACTTACCTAGAAACCTAGACACCTGGGATCTGTGCCCTCTTCAGGCTGTGGGATTAAAACCCACACCTCACCTTCTAGATTTCCCTAACCATTAAGCTATAAGACAGAGGTGATCAACCTGCAGCACTTGTGCAATAGGTGAGGAAGGGGGCAGCACAGTGAGAGACAGAGCAGGAAGCAGAAAGCAGAATGGCAGATCAGGGACAAGGTAAATGAAAGGGATGAGCAGCACTCAGGAAGGCAAAAGAGTTAATTTATAGCATGCTTGCCAAAAGGTTTGGCCCCCATTGCTTTAAGTTATGCTAAGATTCTCTATTGCTGCTATTGCAGTGCAGTGAGGCCAGTGTCCAAAAAGTCACGTGGCCAAAGAAAGAGCAAGAGCCTATAGCCTAGTGGTGTCAAAGATCCAGCCCACAGAGCCCTATCATCTGGCCCTCAGTGCTGCCCATGGGTCAAAGTGTTGACCTACATACTGCACATAGTGCCTGTGTAAAAATCAATCCACAGCAGGTACTAGATACAGCACGTAAGGCTAATCTGCAGGCCCCACTAAGTCCACAGGGCCAGCCCCAAACCATTCATCCAGGCCACAGATCCTGACAAATTTGACAATCCTACTATAGCTGAATCCTGACAGCACAGCTGTGGGAGGGGTAATCTACACCCAACACTGCTTCTGTATTTTATCCAGTTAATACTGAATAAATACACAATCAGTCACTAGAGCCAGTGCCCTCATAGCCAGATTAAAGAGTTATATTCCCTGTACTCTCTTCCTTAGACCATGAATCTTTCAATACAGCAGTCCTCCTACAACACAAAGAGCACATAGTGGCCTCAGCTCAGTCTTGCTAATAGCCAGAGATTCCCATAAGATGCTTTTAAGTATTCCAGAGGGTGTCACACAATCTTAGATGTGCAAATACCTACAACTGATTCACAAGATAAACCCAGATATTTCAAATAAGAATCCGTAGTGTCAAAAAAACATGAATAGACAGAGTAAGGGGTGGAAAGCAGAGCAGCAAATTGTATACAGTACTGTGGTCTTTCTGAATTCTCTGCAACACAGGAATCAGTCTATTCTTTTTCTGTAATCAAGAAATGAGTGAAAACTAAGACCTGGCATTTTCCAAATGGATGCCTTGAGAACCACTGGCTTAGTGGTTGGGCACTCTCCCAAGAGGCAGGGATGGGAATATGCAACCCTTCAGGCTGAAGTCATTAAACCCAAGCCTTCCTACTTCCAAGTTAATCACTCTAACCACAAGGTTATTCCACAAAAGATGGACACTACAACTATTTCTATTCTTTTAAAATACAGTTTGAAAAAGGACTATCCAGTCACCTGAATATGAAGGGACAACTGAGACATCCAAGTCTAGATATAGGCTGTGAACTCAAGTTCACATAGACGCAACTCAGGGCTACAGGGACTGTTTAACTGCAGTGGAAGTCCAAGAAAGAGACCAGATTTCAGACTCAATTCTTTTTTTCAACATTTCCTACTTGTTGGGTTATGTGAATATGAACGCACGCGCGCACACACACACACACACACACACGAGTGTTCTTCCATGAATACCAATCACAGGCTCCAACGTCTCTCCAGTTAAAGTATGCAGAACTCAGTTGCATAATTTCGATTTTTAAGTTATATTTCTGGAAAGTGACATCTAACTTTTAGGAAGCTCAGCATGACTAGGCTGAAGTCCTAGTTTGGGTATGGGTCTAGGTGTTTAAACAAAAAGAGGAAAGTTTATTACATTACCTTTGCAGCAGATATAACATGCTCAAGTTTAATTATTTTGCTTTTATTCTCAAATGCGTTTATTCTGGCTTCTTCTGCTAATCGATGAAGAAATAGTAAGAAGTTCAAATGGACCTTTGAAGAAAAAAAAACCAAATTAAAAAGGTTTCCAACAAAATGCTTACAAAACAGCTGTTTTATGTTGATTTAACAAACATATAAGAGCCATCAATCCTTAAGCTCAAAACGTACTATTTCAAGACTATTTCTGAATTCCTACGTTTTCCTGAAAACCCTTCAAGTCAGGTATGATTTAGTTTTCTAGCCCTTCACATTTCTTGCTGCAAGAATCTCCAGCACATGTACTTTACAATTTAAAATAAGTTTAGGCTTTCTCTCTTACCAAATACATTTCAACAATACCCAACTTCCCAAGTCTTCTCTAAAAATCTTCTATATACGAATAGGAACTACCCCTTTTACTCAAGGACACACACAAAATTTGCTAAACATGACTCTGCTTCTTGAACTACAAAACAGAGCATACTCACTAAGTGCTGAACATTTACTTTCAAATGTGTTCAGAGATACCTTTTTATCTGATATTCTCTAGCAGCTGAAAATAAGGAACAGCTGCTAATATGATATGAACATGGAACTTCCTACTACCATCAAGTGGTCCACAGACCAGTTTGAGGGCTACTGTCTAGATTCCCATTTCCAACTTTGCAGTGTAAAGGAACAAAGACTAAATTAAGATTCCAATGGAACTGGAAATTCTCTACCAGCAGAAACTGGTGCCACATGCTCTCTGCATCAACTGATCTCCTCCCCATAAGTCAAATGCGGCAGTACTAAACAGGCACAAATTAGTACAGCTTAGATGTTGCTGCAGTTCACGCTGGAACTAGCATGGCCACACCAAAGGAACAAGGAAAGAAACCATGACCAACTCCCACCCTTCCTAATCTTGCACGTAGGATCACACAAATCTTGCACATAGGTTATTTCATTAATCAGTGGAAACTACCCTTTCTTAAAGAAAAAACTGAAGTAATAGAAAACAAGTACTAGATTAGTGTACAAATTTTAATCCCTTACATGTAGCATCTCCTCTCCCGCAGGGAAAACATTCTCAGAGCAACTAAAGAAAGAACAAAACTGTAGATCATAGAAGTTAATGTGTGTTGTCATTAAAACCTAGTCCTCAAAAAGTTACATGTGCAGCATGAAATAACTTTATTCCATTGTACTCGCACTGAAGTTAACAGGACTGGTCTTTTTTAAGACACGAACATGAAGTCTGTTATATGCTGTCCTTAATTACTAAAGTGCAATTTCTACTGATACGAATAAAAATTCTCTCAACAATCAAAGGGTGCACAAACTTGTTTTAAACTGATAAGCATTTAAAATCACGTTATGACCACCATGCCTGCACTCTATAGTGCAAGCTAGCTAAAATGGGATACAACACATTAATAAATTTCAGTTTTTTAAACTTCACTAACATCTTACCTGGACCTAAATGTATAATGGTTGAATATTAAAACAATTGGTAGAATGCTGAAGAGGTTTTATCAGCATGAGACAAATACTTCAATTATTTTAATTTTGTCTTCATATTTCTATGTTTTTATATAATGGAAATGTTTGTATACATTTCTATATATATACAAGTCTACAATATTTTTTTAAAATATGTTTTGCACCAGAAAGATAACAACAGCCCACTAGAACACTTGTCTCATATCACTTAAAGCATAACAGAGAACAGGCAAGAAATTGCTTGTACCTATTAAATGCATCTGTCCTTATAAACTAAAAAATAAATAACAAGAGAAAGTACCATTCAGAATGTATTTACTGGAAACATTTTGGCAATAGACATGCAACACACAGAGAATCTACTGTTGAGGACAGACATATTTTAATGCTAGTGTGACAAGCATACCACATGGATGAAATTTTTTAATCTGCTCAACTACATAAATATTAATGTGCAACAGAGACTTCCAAATGATGCCAACTTTCACGTAAATATATGTACTATATAAAAAGCAGACATTCTTGCAGGTTTGCTTGGCAAACTATCAAAGCCATTTTAATCTGATTAAAATATTTTAACTACTCATGCAAAGACTATTTGAAACAGTCAAACAACAGTGGCACTAAAATAATGTTGGTGAATGTAAGAATCTGGATTACTAAATGTATCAACATGGGGATTAGATTTTTGGAAGTCAGTAACTGCACTCATTTTCCACATTTGAAATTCATAAAGAAATTGAAATGAATCCCTTCTGCTTAGATGTATACTCTACTTGAGTATCAAAAAAGGAAAGACTGTATTTTAAAGCCATCTTTAGAAGAGAGCTGTCTTTCTACCACACAGGGGAAACTTCCATTAAAAGTAAGAGAACAAGAGGCAGAGAACTTTCCCCAGAAATCACTGATATAGAAGATGAATCACTGTTGTATCTTAAAAAAAATAAATCAGAATGCATCTCAATAACACACACAAGATTAGCCAATATAGTTAAGTTTTAATGTAACCGTCTGTCTGCCTCTGCCCCATTCCACTTGTACCAGAGAAGAACACAGCACATTAGGCAGAAAAGGAAACAATCCTACCACAAATAAAACAGGAGGACGTCAACAGAAAGGCAAGATAGTTACATGCTGTCAAAGTTTGTGTACAGCCATTGTAGTACTGGGTATTACACTAATATTCCTCATACACAAAATATATAAAACAAGACAATTTTGAACTACTCATTAGGATCACCACTTTGCACACCATGCTGCTATAAAATCATACAGAAGCTACATATTTTAGGAATAAAGACCAAATTGGTCCTCTGCTGTTACTCTTTATTTTACCCCAAAGAACATGCACAGAAAAGGAAGAAACAGTGAAAACTATTTAACAGGGCACTGCCAACCCTGTAACACATCCTAGATGCTGTATTAGAATAGTAAGTAACAATTCATTGTAAGAGAACTTCATCCATTGATATTATTGCCAGTTTCTTCCATAATTTTAAATCTGCCTATAAAGTCAAGTTTTCTTTAGATCACAAAGACTACATAGAAATTAGAGGTGCATTGATATATTGGTCCATACTAGATCGGCACCGATAAAAGTAAAATTGACATTACCAGCTGTTGGTTTTTTTTGCCCAGTGTAGCCAATAATGTCACTGATAAATGCCACATGCATTCACGCAGCCAGAGCCTGCACACGGCCAGGAATGCAGCCCAGCAGCTTGGAAATCAGCGTTTGTTTTTTTAAATCTGCAGGGGGCAAGAGGTGTATGGAGGCAGATGGAGCACCCCCCAGCCCCCCCAAATAAGGGAGTGGGGCTACGGTCTCATAGTTGCTAGGGTTGGAAGGGACCTAAGCAGATCATCAAATCTGACCCCCTACCACAGGAAAGAATGCTGGGGTCAAACGACCCTGGTAAGGTGTCTATTTAGCCTCCTTTTAAAGACACCCAGGGTAGGAGTAAGCACCACTTCCCTTGGAAGTTGGTTTCAGATCCTAGCCACCCTGACTGTGAAGTAGTGCCTCCTGATATCTAACCTGAATCTACTCTCCATCAACTTATGTCCATTATTCCTTGTTACTCCCCGTAGTGCTTGGGGGAACAGGGACTCTCCCATTCCCTGCTGGTCTCCATTGGCCAGTTTACAGACGGCCGGCCACCAGATCCCCCCTCAGCCTTCTCTCGTGGAGGCGGAACAGGTTCAGGTCCCATAGCCTGTCCTCATAGGGCCTGCCCTGCTGCCCCCGATCATGCAAGGGCTCTCCTCTGGACCCTCTCGATGTTGTCCACATCCCTCTTGAAGTACGGAGCCCAGAACTGGACGCAGTACTCCAACTGTGGGCTGACCAGTGTCGGACATAAAGGGAGGATCACCTCCTTGGACCTGTTCGACGTGCATCTGTGGATGCATGACAAGGCCTTCCTGACTGCATCCCCACACTGCCAGCCCATGTTCATTTTGGTATCAATAATGACTCCAAGATCCTTTTCTGCCTCTGCACTGACAAGAAGGGAGTTCCCCAGCCTGTAGGTATGCTGCTGGTTCTTCCTCCCCAGGTGCATCACCTTGCACTTGCCAGTGTTGAAACCCATCCTGTTCTCATCCGCCCACCCCTGTAACCTATATAGGTCCGATTGCAGCCTGACCCTCCCTTCTAGCATGCCCACTTCTCCCCACATCTCAGTGTCATCCGTGAATTTGAACAAGGTGCTTTTCACCCCCTGGGGGACCCCACGGCCCACATCCCTCCAGGTCAAAAATGACCCGTCCACCACCACTCTCTGGGTGCAGCCCTCCAGCCAACTGGGGCCCATCTGATTGTGTAAGCACTGACACCACAATCTCCTAATTTTTTAACGAGAATGGGGTGATAGTGTTGAAGGCCTTCCTAAAGTCCAGGAAGACTACGTCCACCGCAACACCTGCATCCAAGGAACTTGTGACCTGGTCATAGAAAGCCATCAGGTTGGTCTGACAGGAACTGCCTCTAATGAACCCATGTTGGTTGCCCCTAAGCATACACTCCCCTGCTTGCCCCTCGCAGATGTGCACCTGGATAATTTTTTCAAAAAGCTTCCCCAGGACCGAGGTAAGACTAACAGGCCTATAATTTCCTGGGTCCTCCTTCCTCCCCTTTTTTGAAAACGGGAACTACACTGGCCCTTTTCCAGTCCTCTGGCACCTAGCCAGAGCACCATGAGTGCTTGTAAAACTGTGCCAGGGTCCCGCAATGACCTCTGCTAATTCCCCCAGCACTCTGGGGTAGAGATTGTCAGGACCTGCTGATTTGAACATGTCCACTCCCACCACTCTTCTTGGACTCCCAACTCCCCACCCCTCCAGGACCTCAGCGCCTCCCCCCACTAGTCTCCTTAGTCCAATGAAAGAAGGCCAATGTGGTGCCTATCTTCAAGAAAGGGAGGAAAGTGGATCCGGCTAACTATAGGCCCATCAGCCTGACTTCCACCCCAGGGAAGATCTTAGAAAAGTTTATTAAAGAGGCCATCCTTAATGGACAGGCTGATGGCAACATCCTAAGGGATAGCCAGCATGAGTTTTTTG
>NW_017728918.1:101992768-102024133 GCF_001723895.1 Crocodylus porosus | reverse complement strand
GTGACCACCAGTATCTGGGGGAACATTTGTTCACCAGAGCGCCCCAAGGGATGACTAAGTCGAATGGTCATAAACTACTGCAAGACCGTTTCAGGCTGGACATAAGGGAGAAGTTCTTTACTGTCTGAGACTCCAAGGTCCGGAACAGCCTGCCATCGGAGGTGGTTCAAGCACCTACATTGAACACTTTCAAGAAAAAATTGGATGCTTATCTTGCTGGAATCCTTTGACCCCAGCTGACTTCCTGACCTTTGGGCGGGGGGCTGGACTCAATGATCTTCCGAGGTCCCTTCCAGCCCCAATGTCAATGTCTATGAAAATCCACCGTCCTGAAGTCCAGGGCTGCTATCTTGCTGCAGGCCTTTGCCACCCTGCACTGGATGGTGAATTCCAGTAGGCAATGATTGCTATCGCCCAGGTGACAGAGCACCCACAGTCCCCTTACCAGGTCATTGCTTGTGGCCAGGACCAGGTCTAACAAGGCATTTCCCCTGGTGGGATAGTGCACCTCCTGGGTTAGATGAAGGTCCTGTAACAAGGCTAGGAACCTACGTGAGCAGTCAGACCTGGCTGACTGCTCTTCCCAGCAGATGTCCGAATAGTTTAGGTCACCCGCGATGACCAAAGCCTTAGACTTAACTGCCTCCGTGAGCCGACCTGAGAATTCCCGGTCTAGAGCTTCTCCCTGGTTGGGTGGTCTGTAGTAGACCCCCACCGTTAACTCCCTTCCCCCCCCCGACCCCATTGTATTATGACCCAGAGTACTTCAGTCTGCCCCTCCTCTGATCCAGTGCTGCTCGCTGAGGATATGAATTGTTCTTTGACATAGAACAGGGAGGAAAGGCGAGGGTGTGGCGCTTTCTCTCTCCAGTACGTTCTATAGCTCTTGATGTTCACTGTCCAGTCGTGCGTTGGACCTACCACGTTTGGGACAGGGGCAGAGACTGCCCAGTCAGGACAGAGCCACAGGCAGCTTGTCCAGGAGACATGGTGGGGTGGATGGCTCCCTACCACTGCGTGCACCTCCAGGGGAAGCACAGGGCACATGTGCCCTCTGGATTTGTGCATGGGGTGAGGGTGGGCTGCCCGCTGCAGGCTCAGGGCCATGGGCTGAATCAGCCTCTTCCCAGCAGTGGGCTGGCCTAGACTGTGCTCATGGCAGGCAGTGGCAGAGCAAGACAGGCAGCAGTAGTGGCACTGGGAGGGGAGCTACAGGGTGGGTTACAGCTGCCCAAAAGTTTGCCACAGCAAAACATCTTTGATGTGTGAAGATGAAAAAGTAAACATCTCCCAACCATTTTGAGAGAAATACACCTAAGACTAATGGAGCAATACAAGGTAAGTTTTTACATCACCATTTTTAAAAATTGGGACTATTACATTTTCATACAGTGCCTTGAATAAATGCCTTCTAAAATAATTGGATTAAAATTTTGGGTAAAATTGGACACTACTAGTTAACGAATGCCTCAAAGATTTCTGGGGGAAGAAATCAAGGCGAGGGGGCCTTTTGTTTCTCTGTGAGGATCTCTCTGACTTTACTGTCTCACCTCTAAAAGTCAATTAATCTGTCTGTAGCTTAAAAAACATTTCCTTTAATGAAGAGTTACCATTTCCTTCACCACCTGTAAACTGCTAAACTTAAAAAAAAATAATAAAACCCCATAAAATACAAAATACATGCATTTTCAGAAATATACACATCAGAAATTAAGCTTCTTTTTTGGCCCTTTGGTTATCTGCAGTTTTGTTTGCTCTTTATAGAAATAAGAGGAAAATAGATCTCTCCATTAATGGTAATTTTAAGTACTGGGCTAATGAGGAATAAAACATCCGGCTTCTTTACCAATTCACAGCCTGTCCTATACTCCTTAGGTGTACTTGTGTTATTTGCACAAAGAATAAATGTCAGATCCAATAGAAGGCAATCAGGACTCATAGTAGAAATGGTATCTTCTATTAAACCAACAAGATTTTTGCAAAAATCATCTCTACTATGAGTCTTGATTGCCTTTTCTTCTAGACCAATATGGCTACTACCTGGAAATCCAATAGAATTATCCTGTTTTGTGTTAAGGTCCACTGCTTCATTTTATCTTTATCATTTCCTTTATATAATCATATACTATTTTGTTTTATTTTAGTATGAACTGATAGAATTAATAACCTTACTGTATTTCTTTAGCAAAAATTCTAAATATCTATGTTATTTTATTATATATACACTTTTATTGTTCATTTTATTGTATTTCTTTGGTGAAAGCTGTAAATAAACTACTACTCTGACAGTGGACATTGTGGAAATGTTTCCAGTGTAACTGAAATGGAAGAGTTTTCTGGAGTGAAATGTCTCTGCCCATTCATTTATTTTAGACTCAGTGGCAATACTAAAACTAAAGCCAGTTTAATATCCAAACTGGTTTTGGGGGCACTGGAAGTCTCAATAGCCAATTTTTCACCTCCGTACATTTATTTTAAAAAAATTACATAATTAGACATACCACACCCCTACATCCTTAAGTACTAAAGAGAACCCTTTCACCTCTCCCATCTGGAAGTTCTTTAATTATGCTCCAGCAAATTATGCAATTATGAACAAGTGCAATTTTGTGCATAAAATGTAAGACCGCACATAATTTTGCATAATTTAACCTGGGCAGGCATAATTTAACACTCCAGCTGGGGAGTCCTATGTGGAGGCATCGGGTGTGGTGCCATGTGACTGGACCGCTAGCAAGTAGGGTGGCTTCTGCCAGCAACTGAGTGGGGGGGAGGTTTTGAGTGGGCTTACTGGTATGTGGGGTTTGTGGGGCGGGGACATGGTGCAACAGCCCCTGCCACCAATAGTGCCAGTAGCAGCAGCAGCAAGTGGCAGGCCCTCATGTTCATGGCAGGCAGAGCTCCACAGCAGCACAGCTGAGTTTCAGGGGTTGCATGAGGCAGCACGCTGGCACAAGCCTTCAACCCAGACTGGGTTGGGTCCATGACAGCTCTTGGGGCTTACAGCACTGCAGGCAGGAGCCATGTGCCATCGGGCTGGGCTGGCTGGCTCTGTGCCTCCACATGGGGCTTCCAGCACCCCAGCAGGAAGCCAGATGCAGAGGCATGGAGCTAGCCCAGCAGTAGCTAGCGCAACTCCATGCCTCCACATGCGGCTCCCCACAGGGTTGCTGAAAGCCCCCATGTGGAGGCATGGAGCCCATCCAGCCCTATGGCGCACAGCTCCTGCATGCAGTGCAGCAAGCCACAAAAGCTGCCATGGAGCCAGCCCACTCTGGTTTGAGGGCACATGCCAGCAGGGCAAGCCGAGCCAGCTCTGTGCCACCATGTGCAGCGCCTGAAAGCCAGCACATAAATTTCAATTTTTCTGTACATAATTACCTGGGGTGTACTTAACACCCAAGAACCATGCCTTCCAAAAGAAGGCTACAGAGACAGGCTCTTATTGTACACAGAGGACATCAACCCTACAGAAACAGTATCTAGCATGTTCAAGGTTCATTAGCACGGTAGATGGAGAAAGGGAGAGAATCCTTTCAGAGAAAGATTACAAATATTTAAAAAAAAATACTATATTCAAAGCAATGGTATATAACAAGTCAGTTAACAGACCTTCTTTTCAACGGGCTAGCTGAGTAGCCAGAGATCAAGCTTATATTAAAACATTTGCAGAGGTTTTTTGGTAGTTTCAGCTAGATCAAAAAGGGCTGCAGTCTGGACCTGATTTGTATTAAATAAAAACGTACTTTTAAAACAACCTACCCTGTGCATAGATACTTTTTATGCAGCACTCAAGTATTTATTAATCTGCTGTTTAAGCATCTTCATTGCTGCCCAATAGACATCCCATTGTTCATCCATAACTACATATTGCAAAGTACTTATAAAATTTTTCCAACTCAAAAAAAAAAAAGATAACCTAAAAATTATTAGAACTTATCTGTTACAGAGCGCATATAACACAGTAACTGAGTAAACAGGGCAAAAGTGGAACCTGCAAGTGTTGAAGTGACTTCTGAAGCAGCACCTGCTCTTGATGTAAAGTTGAGAGACAGCAACTCAGGAAGGCAAGAAGAATTTATATAGAAAATTTCACAAATATCGTAAGGGCTTGCAAAATCATACCCGTGAAAGTGCTATCAGAACTCTAATGTATGCTCCTACACTACAATCAGAGCAGAACAGAGAGAAGTTACATGCATAGATTTTAGCCATTTAGACGGCTTTTGTATGGAAGTGGCTAACCCCGATCTTTTTTTCCAAAGGCTGCAAATAGTCATTCAGATTTCTAAGTGGTTTAGTTTTGTTTAGATACAAGCCCTTTCAATATCCAGGGTGTATATTATAGCCATCCTTCTGGATGCCAGGATTTGACTGAAAAATATATGCGCAGGTAGAAAAGCCAGAAAACATTTTTCAAACCCTCTTAGGCATAATACACAATCATACTACGGAATCCGTGCTCCTCGCTAAAATCCGATGCAGGTCACTACACAGGCACTTAACTGGGTTTTACTTGCCAATTCAGAAAAGCAGGAAGTTGGTAAGTATTAGTCTCAGTTAAGTGTTATCAAGGACCATCACGTATAAACTGTCACTTTCAGACATTCTATAAATGAAAATCTTCTCTTTATAGCACCAGATAAAATAACTACACACTTTTAACTTACAATTGTACAGATATGATCAGTACAATGTTTAATTCTGAACAGAGTCGATCCCACATAATTCTAAACATAAGTGGAGAACAGTTCTTGGAATATAACGTTACAGGATAAGGTTGTTCACATTTTATGTACACCATCTGCATGATTATATATTTCTACTTTTATCTGAACATGAGTTTCAAGCTCTCCACATACCAGTTTCCAGAGCACTACCATATACACTAAATGGAATATACATTTAGAAATCTAGGAAAGACATTCTGCAATACCACAACCCTGAACTAAACATCCCATTCTAGTCAGCATTTTCAGGATATGTGAAAAAGTATAAGCAAAACAAACATCTGCATCCTGTCACAGAAACACAGTAACCTGTTTGTTGCAAAGAAAAGAGAAGAGATTCTTCCAAAAGCAGGAGGCTGTACTCTGCTCTTACCAAAACATGACAAGGTGAATTAGAACCGGATGTTTAATGCAGTGATGCAGTACTGCACGAGGTTTTTCCTTGAATTTTAATCGTATCTTCCATGTAGTGTAAATGGCAGCACCCTAAAGACTAGAATGTGGAGAACTTGACACTAACATTCAGATAAAAGTAAAGATATATAGAACAGTGTTTCTCAACCCGCGTGCCGCTGCACAAGCGTGCCATCAGAAATGAACAGGTGTGCCACAGAATTTTGCCATGGCAATGAGCTACACTAGGTATGAGGATGGGGAACGCCTTAACAGGTGTGCCGTGGAAATTTTTTATTAATGTAAGTGTGCCTTGGGCTGGAAAAGGTTGGGAAGCACTGATATAGAAAAGACATAACAATAAGATTTTCATTTGAAGAACACCCAAATGTGACAATTGTCTACATAATGGTCCTTGACATACACTGAGCTGTGACCAATACTTACCAGAAAGCTGCTTAGCAGAACTCTCTGGAGAACTAGCCAAGCAGCATAAGGATGTCTTCCTGTGAGGCAGAACTATTTACAGCAGTTCTCCACTGCGGTCCTGTGTACCAGATCCTTTAAAGAGCACCAGAATCCATAAGGAGATACCGGCGGTGTGAAAAGATAAATAGATAACAGCAGGCCCAGTCTTGTCTTGGTCTGGCCATTCCCCAACCACCACTGCAGTGGGGCGGGGCAAGGAGATTAGTGCTGCAACATAGGTTAAATTAGCATCTACAGCTGGATGCCGCTCAATTCAGTAGTTACAGAGATGCCTCCAGCCCAACGACGTTCAAAGCCACTTCTTCAAGTGCCGCCTGTGCCACACACCACTGCAGCTGCCTTGGGGAGGCGACACTCCCCCCTCCCAGAAGCCCACCACCGCGGGCCACAGACCAACCCGCCGGCCCCGCCCCACCACGGGAGATGGGGCACCAGGGCGGCGAGTCCCACAGCTACCTCCTCCCGCCGCCAGGCTGCCCCCTCCCGCCGCCAGGCTGCCCCCGGAGCGGACCTCCTCGCTCCCCGGCCTCAAGGCAAGCTCCAGGGGGCGGCAGCTGCCACGCAGGCCCTCTCCCCGTGAGGCATCAGTCCCTGGGCGAAGAGGTGCGGGGACCATGCCGGGAGCCACCTCAGGCGCCGCACCCTGCCCCTCACCAAGAGGTCCACGTTGGTGGCCAGACGGAGCTGCGGCTTGTGCTTCTTGATGAGGCCCCGCAGGGTGCTGCGCGGCGCCGCCCGCTTCATGCCGCTCTAACGGCCGCCGTCAACCGTCAGCCGCCGCGCGCCTGACCGTTCGAAAGCGCCGCCGCGCAGGCGCGCCTGCGAGGGGGCGAGGCCTCCGCGCCGCAAGCCCCGCACCCGCCTCGCGGGTCTTAGAACCTGGCAAAGGGGCGGGTACCGGCGAACGTTTGTGCTCAACCGTCTGAACCGTCACCTGGGTCACATGACCCGAGCTAAGCGCTTCTCCCGCCCCCACAATCTGGGGAGCGCTGTGCTCGCCCCAAATCGCCTCGGGGCTGGGAGGAGGCAGAGCAGCACATAGGGGCCCCCGTTTTCTTGCGCCTTCCAAGCTGGTCACAGCCCACCGCCTCTGTGAAATCCCAGCATGATCCTCCCCAGCCGCCACGAATGTGCTGTCCCATCCTATATTCCTTATGACCAGTTCCAAGAAAGAGGATACCTGGCTGGGGGGGAGGGTAATATGACTGTGGAGGGGGGCAGTGATAAGCCCTTGCTCCTCACTTCCAAGCCATGCCCCCCAGCCCTGCTGCTGCCCTTGCTCCAGACCTGCAATCCTGCCAGCACTACCTGTTCTCTGCTCTCTTGATCTTCACTCCCAAACCACAGGCCCCCCAGCCCTCCCAGTGCCCTGAACTCCATCCCCCTGCAAGCATCTCCTGCCTGCCCTGCCTGTGCAAGCATAGGCACTAGGATGGCCCAGGCTTGCAGCTCCTTGATGCCCCTTCCCAGCTCCTTTCCCCTGCTGGAGAAGCAGATGCCCCCTGCCCACCCCACCCCTGCAGCCCAGTGCAGGGGACAACTTTGATGCTGAGCGGAGCAAAATCCCTAATTCCAGACATACATTGATATTTTTTTAAAATGCCCCAAGGAGATGGGAAGACCGGAAAAAAGGACATGGCTGAGAAAACCTGGACGTGTGGTGACCCTACTTAAGGAAATGAGAGTGATGGGGCAGTGATGAAGCTACGGCTGCGGGGCCCAGCCTCCAGCCTAATTTTGACCCCAGTCCTCCAGCCCATGGGGCTCCCTACAGGTCTGGAAACTTGGCAGAGAGGGAGGCAGCCATGGCAGCATTAATTGTTGTTCCCCTGCTGCCAAATTTCCAGATGCATGTGAAGTCTCTGCAAAATCCCTGTGAAGGCCTTAAGACATAGTCCAGTGTGCGAGATCACCCTGGGCTGGGGGGTGGCTGGATCCAATGCATGGGGTCGGGGAAGCACACAGGGGTGGGGCAGCATGCCATGTGGCACCAGCAGACCGACCCCACAGACAGTCTGGCCTGTGGATCAACCATGGGCCACTCCTGCTTCCTGGGAGGTTGGGAACCACTGATCTGTGGTGCTGCGTGTGTTTTGAGATGCTGACCACTTCTAAGACAGCTGCTCTAAACTCTTTTCACTCAAGGTATCCCTGCATGACTCACAGCACCTCTCAGAAAATACCAGCTTTTCTTTTTCACTCTTTTTTTGACAACAGAAAAAAGAGTAGAGCTGTTTTTTCTGTTGCGAAGACCTCCAAAAAAAAGGCCACAACTATGGCTTTCTATTTGAAATCTCCCTGGGTTTATCTTGTGAATCATGTTCACAAACCTAACAGTGCTAACGTCTTGTGGCACTGGGTAGTGCCCTTGAACAGATCTCAAGGCTACCACCTGGTTGAGAATCACTGCTCTAAAGGAAAGATCTGGGGAGGAGGAAGAAGGCAAAGTCTTATCTGTGCAGGAGCTGAGGCTGAAACAACTGCAAGTTTTACAATAGTTTTTACCAGTTTATCTCATGAACTTTGAACATTTTGGCCGCCCCAACATGATTTTAGTTTCACTGCTTGTAGAGTTAATTTTGAATACTTCACATCTCTCTAGTTACTTCTGGCTCTTCCTTGGCTACTGAGAAAGTGTAGGACTTGGAGGCAAGTTATTGATCTCAGCTCTAGCAAGGTTCTTACTGTACAATTAATCATGTTTCTGCCTCATTTTTTCCATCTCTAAAATAGGGATCAATAATAATTATAGAGAGATTATGTAGAGTAAGTAATTACCATTAGTACATTGCTTTAAAGATATATGAGAGCATTCATTCCAAATATGTAGCTGAGTAGGGACTCTAATGTCTTGAGGTGAAGATAAAGGTACAATATTATTATTATTTCTTATTTTTGAAACTAAAAATGTTTGTCAATGTTGACATACCTGGTGCTAAAAGCCCTAAAAGTTCAGAGACCCAACAGAGGAACCTTCAACATTCCTCTTGGAATAATGGGTTGGTGGGTTAGAGAAATACTCCTTTAAATAGATTAGTATCAGTAAGAGTTCACATCTCACACACTAAACCAGGTGGTTTCTTGGTAGGATGAGATGATGTCTTTAGTCTCTGCAGTACCAACACATCTGCTCTGAAACCACCCTTCAAGTTGGAATGCCACTGTGTCACTTAGTATAATTCTTGTATCTAGTAGCATAAAGAAGGGTGGCTGACCGGAGACTGCCACCGGTAGACTGCCACTGGTGACTGCCACCACCACAGCTGATGGCCACTCAAGACATAGACCCTGGTTCAGTAGATACTAAGAAGGCCAAATTCTCCTTTTACACTGTAACGCTGTTGACTCCAGTGTAGTCGTTGCCTATTTACACTTGTGCAAATAAAAGGAGAATTGCGCCTCACCCAAACGCTAATCAGGGAATGGTCTCAAATGCAATACAGGAGGTTGTCGCACTCCAAGGCCTCTGCTAGAAACTGTTATGCAAACGCACGTGGTCCATCTGCTCATAGTAACTTGCATGACTGGAGTCTAAGAAAGCAATAGACATCTGCGTGTGAAGCTGCAGTTCAGTGGTCAAGTATTTAGATACGTTCCTTATCTCCTCAGAATAGTCATTGATCACACATATTGTCTGAAATATTGAATCCCCTGCATTCTTGAAATAAATTGATGAAAGGTCACATTATAAGGTAGATTTAAGGCCTCCATTTCCCTTTAATTCCTTTACAGAATGGGTAGGGGATGTATGTGGTAGCCGTGTGGGTTTGAGACAAAAAGAAATGCAAAAATCTAGAACTCTTGGTTCCAAAATGATACCTTTTAGTGCAATTGCAAAAAAAAATTTTTTTCTGCAAGCTTTTAGGCTCATGCGCCCTTCATCAGGCTCATGGATTTTTTTTGCAATTTCTTGTCACACCATAATGGTGGCATCGATGCGTGAGGCACCAAGATGGCGAGCCCCGCCCTTCTTCCCCACAACCATCACAAAAGGGTAAAACAAACACTGCCGTACCACCACTTTCATTATCAGAGCATCACCAGCATAGGTGAGGTCAGCTAGTCTGTAAAGGCAAATAAGGCCGGGACACAGAACCCTGAGAGGTGATAGGTGAAAACAGCCAGCTCACGGTTGAGCACATCACCTGAGTGATATAAGGGAGTGCACAGCCACACCCATGCGAGGTCATTTATCACCTGCTTTGATTATCACAAGGGACGCTAGCCTGATCACCTAGCTTCCGCCTCCTGTTCGCGATTAGCAACCGCCGAACGCCACTTCATTGCCGGCCCCGACATGATTAGCAGTCTACTTCTCTGCATCTCGTTTCTCTCCTCAAGGCTCACTGTGAGTAAATAAACCTCTACCTTCAACTACTCTCCGCCTCCGTGACTATCACCTCACCTCCAGTCTCTTCAGGCGACATAAGCTGGACTCGTGTTAACCATCCCATAGAGAGCTAATAGGCCCTTCTAACCCCGCCGTTCCGGTCCCTTGCGCTGCGATCGGACAGCAGCGTGACATTTCTCAGTTGGTCTAATAAAAGGTATAATTTTGGAACCAAGAGTTCTAGATTTTGGCCATTTCTTTTCTAGCTGACACTTCAGATTGAGCCACTAAGTGCTGAGCAACTAGTTCCAGAGACTGTTCATGAATATGTGCTTATATTTTCCTTGGTTGTGTCCAGGTTGTTTCTGAGTTCCCTTGAACGATTGAGTTTTACTGACACTTTTTCCTGAGGATTTGACACCCACTTTTCCCCAACCATATCCCACACCCAGTTCCAAGAGGGGGAGGTGCAGGAGCTGTCAGTCCTGGCATCCCAGAACTGGATTCCCATATGCCAGAAGGACCTTCAGACAGGTGATTAAGGTAGCCACAGCAAACCAAAGCAGATGGAGAGAGCACCAGAATCTGATCCCTTACATCTGTTGTGATAATTCAAATAGCACAAATTATGTGTTATGTCATACTTTAGTACCCAGATTAACATGCAGTTGGTAGGATATCATATGTTCCAGGGGAAAAAAGTCAGGATTTCACACAGAGAAATGAAATTTCCAGAAATGATATTCTAGTTTTGCGCTTCTTATGGATTGTGAGAGATGTCCGAAAATTTAAATAGAACATCAATTGGATAAGCATGATGTGTTTATTTGAATGCTAATGAATCTTATTTTTATGTATTCGATATTAATCCTCAAAGAGCATTTTTTTTTGGTAAGATGCAAGGATATGAATCAGTATGAAAATTCGCTGCTATGTCTCCATGTTTTAGCTAATTTTGCTATAGATGTAGTTTTGTGAATTGGAGAACAGTATCTGAAGAACAGGAGCAGGCTTAAGCTTGTGATTTGCCAGCTCTGCAGGATTATTCTGCTGTCTAAAAATCACACTATTTTTTCAGCCTTAATCATTACTCTTTATCTATACCAATGATAAAAATCCTGGAGCTGGAGTTTACTGTTTTATTTTGTTGCTGGTGCAGGGGCAAGGAAAGAACATAAATTATTTCTCTGCAGCTTAACTGCAGCAGTTGCAGTTACTGGCTCAGTAGTGCTGACAGTAATAAATGTAAATTAAGTGGGTATGATGCAAAGGCCTCTTTTGGATCCTGTACTTACATGTACTGCAGTCTGCACACACAAATTTCCATTGGCATCAATAATAGACGAACAGGCTGACTGGCTGAAGTAAATTAGCGTATTCCATTGGCCCTTACATCTGCTGGAGATTTGGTCATAAAGATCATTTATGACCCAAAGGAAGCTGCTATAGGCAAAAATACCAGGTTTTCTCACTATAACAGCATTTTATGAGTTTGAAACTTTTAAATGATCTTTTTACATAACAGATGAGATAAGAAGAACAATGAGTGTGTTTTGACATGCTATTTATCTGGACATACCCACAGACAACATTGTTTTAATAGAAAAACTCTGATGAATACTTTTTAATTTTTCTTCGCCCAATTAAGTTTATGATCTGTTAATGGATGTATTGTTCATTTTTGGTTATGAAAAATAGTATTTATTATCATATATCTGATTCAAGCCCAGATTACTTGCCAAATTTTCATTCGCTGGCATTGAAAAAAAATGTTGCAAAGCAGAAAGATTATCATTATTCATGAGCAAGAAGCTGAAAACTCATAAGATAAAATATATTAAGTATTTTTTTTTGTTTAATTATAGGTTCTGTGCCAGTAGAAGAATGATATCATTGATTTCAAGGGGGAAAACTTGCCCTTAAGTATATTTTTAATATATTCCCTCTGGCAGTAAAGAATCATGTGAATTTAATATGTTCCTTCCTTGTGTAAAAATTTCATCTAAAATTGACATTTAGATATGAGAGTAGACAGTGTAAAACAAAAAGCAACATTTGTGATTTCTATAAATTGAAGCAGTACATCCTAGTAATTTACAACATTAATGATATTATTTATGAGTAATGATATTATCATTTATATATATCAGCAAACAACAGCTGTTTAGTGCTTTAGATTTTTTTAAAAACAGTTTACATTCACTACACGGTGGTGCATTATAAAATTAGAAAAATTAGAAGTTATACTAGATTTTGATTCTGAGACATCAGTTAAGGTTTCTTTAACAGTTTTGCCAGAATCCATAATGTTTCTGTGTAAGGCTTCCATGAGATAGCTAGGAGGAAAATACAAAATATTTGCAGTGCATTTTGAAATAGCTGAAATTACAAGATGTGATATTTCAGTGCAGTTTTATAAAAAATCTGCAAGTTCTCATCTTTTCCTAACTCAAAAACAGGACCAGTTTCACATCCATTTCCAGCTAGAAATAGTCCTAGTTTCAAGCAAAAATCTCCAAATCTGAAACATTTAAAGTTTTCAAAAATGATTATTTTAAGAATGAATTACTTCATTAACTTAGTTATGAAAAGGTGCATTTGGTAGGAGACAAAATCCCTTACATTTTCAGCTGTAGTGTAGCCCCTTACCACTCTTCCTACCATGTTAGACTTTCCTTTAAAGATATAACTTAGCTTTTAAAAAATAGTTCTGCAAGAAATCATTAATTTGAATAGCAACGTACATTTAGGAGTGCCTAAAAGGATGAAGTAACTTCTACATTCTTTTCTGAATAGATTTATTACATCATCATCATGTTGTGACTTTTGCATCTTTAGTATTTTGATCTTATAAAAACTTACCATAACAATTCTGTGACTAAAATGAAACATATCTATCCCCTAATATCAATGTACTGCAAATCAAGAAATATTATTGGCCATAACTTTTCAATAAATCAGTATATGAATTTTAAGACTGACTTTCCCTCTTGTCTAAAACATTGGCTAATGAATTAAATTATATATAAATTATATAAGATTAAGAAATAAAGATGGTGAAAATACTGGCTTGAATAAAAAGGTTCTTTTCAGTTTATGGGGGTTTTTTTAATAAGACAGCGTCGGTCTCAGATTAAGTTTATTCTCTCTTTCTGCCCTCTATATCTATGGCTTTTGAATATATCAACAATGATATTTTGATACTTGCCTGATTTTAGCATTTTACCAATTCATTACTTTACAAAAGAAATCTTACTGAAGAAAAGTTGAACATTAGATTTCATCATATATGAAACATTTTTAATCATTATCCATATTTCTGCTTAGCCAGGTCTATATGTATTTCTTTTCTGGTCAAGTAATGAATGTAAAATAGTTAATGGTGCTAATCCAGTTTCAACTGTTGATGGAAGTCTTTGAAACATATCCTGCATATGAATGACAATGCCTAAACTCTTTTGATGTGCTGTCAGTGATGACAAGATATCTCCAAAACAGAACATAGCAATCCAACAAAAGTAAACAGTGCTATGATATAGATGATAGGTTTGATCATAGCGCTTAGAGATAAGTAGAGTGGCTCTCCATGTATTCCATCTGTATGTTTCTTTTTTGTTTTGGCTTGACTGTAGGATAACTGGTGTTTAGCAGTAAGTCACAGATATTAAAGAAAAAATAAAGAAAATTTTATATCTTTCATCCACAGAACTAGTCTGTTGCATTGAAAGAAAACAAGTATTATAGTTGCCACTAATTTTAATAGAGCAAATACTAGAAGCTCAGAAGTCAGAATGGTTGGGAACATATAAACTTAAACTTCACAAAGAAAAAGAAGGTAATATTTAGAGTCAGACAGTTATAACAAATGTCTTTTTTTTCCTTCAAAAAATTCACCATGTTTATTTTCAGGTACCAAAATTAGACACTACAAAATTCATATGGAGATAAAGTTTAAAGATTTACTAGAAATTTATGATAGTTAGTCAGAAAGGATTGGAACCTGGATTCCAGCCCTGCAATATGTAATATATATTGAGACCCATGGCGTGGTGCATAGTCCATAGGACTTTGCAGAGGCACAAAGTGTTAGGGTAGACCAGAGGGTTGGTCCAAGGGGGGTATGCTAGAACAGGGGTTACTGGAAAGAGCACCAAGGTGAAGACAGGTATCAGTCTGCATCTGAAGTATCAAGCTGGGGCTCACAACAGAATCATGGTTGAGGCAATTCAATGGTCATACTAGGAAGTCTCTGCCTGGGAGAAGAACACTTAGAAAAAGACAGGCATTAATGAAATAATGGAGGATGGAAACTGATAGGCACAGTAGTCAGAGCAGACAGACAGGAATCCAGCCAGGAGTGAGGTACAGCCTACACAAGGTACAGGCAGGAACTAGGCAGGGCAAGGCACAGGTGTAGGCTAGGCAAAGATTGGAGCTCAGGGTCAGGCTAGACAAGCTTCAAGTGGGAACTAGGTAGAAGCAAGCAGGCAGACATGTTGTTCACAGGGTCCCAGGCAGGCCAGGAAGAACAGCCAGGCAGTTTGTTTACTCAGACAGCTCTCTGCTATATGGCCTGAGTTTATGTAGGCCAGCGTGGGCAGGGCCCTCTTCCTGACGGCCCTGTGGATGCCTCTGCCAATGCCCCGATTGCTTCCAGCTGGGGCCTGGACCTGGATTAGCCCCAGCTGGGCCTAAATTTATTACACAAAGGTCCATTTGTCTGCTGTAAATTGCGTGATTGGATTGAAAGCAATAGATATCACCATGTAAGTTGCAGTCCAGTGGTCTAGTTTACATTTAGAGATATTCTGAGTGGCCATTGATCACATGTGTTGCCTGAAATATTAAATCTCCTGCATTATTCTTGAGATAATTTAATGAAAGGCCACATTTATAATGTGGGTTTAAGGCCTTCATTTCCCTTTAATTTCTTTAAAGAACTGTTGAATTTAGCTGGCACTTCAGATTGAGTCACTAGAGCTGAGCAACTAGTGCCAGAGCCTGTTCATGAATATTTGCTTACATTTGCCTTGGCTGTGTCCATGTTGTTTTTGTGCTCCCTTTCTAGGATAATTTGAGATTAAGTTTTACAGACACACTTTTTCCTGAGGATTTGACACCCACTTTTCCCCAGCTACATCCCCTGCACCAAGTTCGAAGAGGGAAGGATGAAGGAGCTGTCAGTTCTGGGCCACTGGGGGGTTCCCATGTGTCAGGAGGACCTTCAGACAGGTGATTAAACTAGCCACAGCAATACGAAGCAGGTGGAGAGAGCACCAGAATCTGGTTCTTTACATCTCTTGTGAGCATCCACATAGCTCAAATTCTGAATTCTGACTATCAGACAGTAGCGCCCAGGCTTACAAAAATTGTTCTCATTCAGTATGTAGGGTATGACAGAGTCTCAGAGAACAACAGAATTAATGTGAACACCAGACAAATATTTTTAAAGCTGGAAGGTTTTTTTCACAGTCATTCTGCAAGCAGAAAACATCCTATGTTACCAATACGCTTTCTTTTTGCCAGAGCCCCCCCCCCAAGGACCAACATGGCAACTTTTCCGATGTGGTATCAAGTAAACTTTAATAGTAATCCCTAGTCAATATAACAGGTTTCCTCTCCATCATGTGACCTGGCGAGTGGTTCCTTAGACATTTCAGCGGCGACCTTCGAAGGTACCATGTCTTGGGTCTTCCATTGGGTACATGGTGTCTATGGCTTCTCTGTCCAGCAAAGATGGAGCAGCTGTGTCTATTTCTTTTTCTGGGTTCATGGCATGTTGACACACCTCCCTTTGTGTTAATTACTTTTTATAACTTTTTCATCCCAAATTGTCCAATCCCCTGGCTAAGTGCCAGGCACATTCCTTATAAGGAAGCTGTTGTGCCTTGCTTGCCTAGTGCACCAGTCAAAGCACTCACATCTCTCGGTGCCACAGTAGGCACTGTTCAATTTTATTGTTAGTTCTGGAAAGACCTACACTCTGGCTAAGAGCCTTAGCACAACTTAATTTGCCCACTACATGCTACATTCAATAGATACTTGTTAAAGAATAATTTGCTCAGCTCTAGTTTGTTAAACAGTCTATTTATAGTTGTCCCAAATAAACTAATTTAAAAATAAACGTGGCACTTTGTCTTTTCTGCAAAAATTACACCTTGCAAATCCCAATCAATAGTTTCCACTTATCTCTGTTAATGTTCTACATCTGTTGAGCCTCATGCATACTTCCCATGCTTCATGCATCCTAGGATAAAATATGATTTCCTGCCAGACCTAGCATTACTAACAGCAGCATTAACAAAAGGTATTTGAATTGCAATGATAGATATTTTTTCCCTTACAAATGCTATAGCTGATTATTCACTGCAGAGCATGAGTTTATTATGTTCTGGATGCCTGCCCCAAAGAGAAGATAGGCATTCTTATTGAGAAGTCAGTTGTGTACTTTTCTACTTTATGAAATACTTCTCATGCATTATTCAGGTCTTATTCAGATTAAACTCCAACTAAATGCCTGTACATCAAGTCTCATATTCTGTGAGGCAACTAAATGTCTGTCCATCGAGTCTCATCTTCTGTGAGGCACTGAGGGAATTTGGAGGTAGCTACACCTGAATCTGAAGAAACAGATTCATACAGCTAAGAGTCATCAACCTATTGATAGCATTCTAGCTAACACACTAGCTCAACTCTTCCCTAGTACTTCACATTGACAGCAATGGATGTGATAGAAACAATCCTTTGCAACTTTGTAAGCCCTTGAGGAGAAAAAGCAGTCAAGACTGTCTTTTGGGACTGTTCTGAAAGCAATGAGCAATTCCAGCTACCTCTGCCAGGATCTGTTATAGCAGCAGCATCTCTTGGATAAATAATATAAAAAGCTGTTGAAATAATTTAATTAATTTTTGTCCTTTTTCCAGTACCCTTAGCTGATTCCTAATCATTCCTAGGTCAGAAGATGACTCAGTACAGTTAAAAATTAGAAAACAGCAATTCAACAAAAGATGGAATGACACACGAGATCTGGCTATTGAAAAAAACTTCTCAGAGTGATTAGGCTAATCCATGACTGCTTTCAGATCATGCTGCAAGACCTTTTTGGATGATTTTTTTAACCTTTTATCTTCTCAATAATATTTCCCAGAAAGGGGAGGTAAAGAAACTGCATAAGAGATGCTAACCACCAACCTGCTGACGTAGCAGTTACCCATCAAAGACAATACCATCTTTTGACCTCATTCCAAAAGATGTTAATGTTCCTTTTCAGTAAGGAACATGGTCATACCCTGCTGCATTTTGTCAGTTGGACAGTTTTTTTCCTAGTCAAAAAAGTGTTTCTCAGATTCCTAAGACACAGAAGTCTGAAAACATCCCCTTCCTATTCCTTCTGCTTCTGGCTGCTGTTTCTCCCCTCCCCTTCCCTAAAGATAGCCTTTGAGGAGAAACTTGATGCAAAATTCTCCTTCACCTTGTCCACTCTGGTAGCAAGGAAATATGGGTTTTCTAATGGTTGGGGAAAAGATTCTCAAAAGAAATTTGTTCTATCACTGCTATTACTGGTTGCTGCTGCCCCTCTGCTTCCCAAGAAGTCAGGAACCGATCCTGAGGCCATTGAGAGCATTGAAGTGATGTAAAATTACCTTTCCCTGCCTGATATCTCACACATGAAGGGTATAGATGCAGTAGATCGCCCATACAAACATTTACTAAAAGAATACACAGGTTTATTAGATACATTTATATATCTCAGACCAAACTCATGCAGGAACATAGTTAAGCCTTTTGAATGCATACAGTCTAATCCATGGTACAAGTGGGCTGGTTGCCCAGAAGCTGATTCACTCTAATCCTTTTCACTGCTTCTGATAATGAAATATGGCACTCTGAATTCAAAGGAGTCCAACAAAATGACAAACTTGGTTACCCTTCAAATGGAACTTTGCAAGAGTGAATTGGTTGTTGATTACTTAAATCGCACGCTGCAGGGTAGAGCTGAGCCACAATGTAATCTTTATGTGTGAACATGATGGGCAGTAAAGAAATGCCAACTGCGGTATGCCAAGATTTTGGGTACTTGATAGTGTAACTTTCAAACGCGTAGAAGACATCTCTAATACAATGAGACTAGTCTTATCTGTCAGAGTATGGGCATGTATCCTGCCATCAATGAGTCATGAGAGCAGAGAAAATAATGAGAAACACAGTTTCCCTTCATGTTGCTGTAATAACCAATCAAAAATGAAAAAGACAGTATTTGAGGACACTTAACACTCTCTGGATGAATTAAGCAATTTGTTTAATGCCAAGATGATTCATCCTAGTTTCCAGGATTGAATACTAATGCAAGGCAAACCATTTGAGGCTCAGTCTTGAGTCTACGGTACACAAAACTGCCACCTATACTCTCTATAGGTTTGGGGAAATTACTTTATTTCTCTGGGTCCAGTGGCCCATTTACAAAATGGGGATAATAATGCTTCCTTTCTGCTCCTCTTTGTGCATTTCAAATATAATTTCTTCTGGATGGGGACTGTCTTATTTGTATGCATATTGACTAAGCCAGTGGCTCTCAACCTTTTAAAAAATTTGAGGCACCCCTCAGAAAATGCAAACTCTTTGTTTTCACTTTTGTTTGACTACTGAAAAATAATAGAGCAATTCTTCTGCTGCAAAGAATTCAGAAAAACCACAACAGTGCAGAATGCTTTTAATACTATGGATTCCTCTTTGAAATCTCTGGGTTTAGTTTATGACACCTAACAGTACTAACTTTGCTTGGCACCCCATGGCACCCTTGAAAAGATCTCACAGTACCCTGGTTCAGAATCAGTGGCTTAAGCAGCGGCCTTGATCTCATTCAGGACTTACAAACCTTTTCATAATACCATTGGTCTCTCTATTATTGACAGTATTGTTCCTCTGAAGCTAAGAAATGATAACTGGGCATTTTTTCTCTGTCACAAAAGCAAGCATTTTACAATTAATGCACACAGAAGGAAAGATGAAATACACAACTTCAAGAAAAGCAGGGACAAATATTAAGAGGTTTAAGGTGCAATTTGGATAAGCACTCAGAAATTCAACTGTTCACCTGAACCTGCTGAAACCACAAATTAGGATTGGATTTCGTGATATTTTTCATGAAATTTTGTTTTTTATGTTTTATGGTTTTATCTGCTTTATCTCAGATCATAATTAATAAGAACATAGATTTTCTTTATTATACTGGAACTTCAGATTCCCATTCAAAATAAATCATCCCCAGATGAACCAGGAAATGCTGGGCTTCCTTAAAAATGAGAATAATACCTATTTTAAAATGAGTCCAGCTCCAAACTTTCAAAAAGTTCTGGTTTAGGGGTTTGTTTTGTTTTGATCAGTGCAAACACTTAATTCATCTTTTATATGAACCATTTTGTACATTTTTAAGAAGAATAGAAGAGATTATTAGAATGACACTACACCATGGGTATGGACAGTGTTACGTTTATGCCAAAGGGAACTTTTTTTTTTCTGGCACAAGAAAGAGTACAGCCTTGCAAGGGTTTTTTTGGCTCTTCTGTGAAAAAGAGAGTACTTCCAAACAGGAAGATCTCTCTTCTTCCGGTCCAAGTTGAATGGCTGTAGTCGTCTCCCATGCCTTACACAGACCAGTGAACCTGCTCTGTAGAAGGCATATGGGCATTTCTCCATACCTCTTGATAGTCCTTGCACCTTCCACAGACCCATGTGACCATAGTCTGGGAAAGTCCCCACCACTCAGTTTGTCCAGGGGCTGGGAGAAGACAAGCTGCAGCTGGCCCACGCACCTTCCAATCCAGGAAGCAAAGGGGGCCATTTCTCTACTGCTTGAGTCCTCACAATATCAGGAAGAGCTGAGTTACTGATGTCCCCCTCCCCACCCATGCCATCCCTAAACTGGTGACCTGGTCTAGTCTGGGGATGGCAGAGAGGAGATTTTGCCAATGCAGGAGCTCTGCCCTGTTTGTCAGCAGGGAAAAGGGCAGTTCCAGGCTGGAAAGCCTGTATTTTCACCCTCTCACCAGGATTCCCAGAAATTTGCCAGGCTAGAAAAGTCCCTAGCCAATTAAATGACATTCCTTCAGAAACACTAGTTTTCCAGAAAAGTTTCCTTACACCTTCATAAATTCATAGACATTAGGGCTGGAAGGGACCTAGGAAAATCATTGAGTCCAGCCCCCTGCCGCAGAGGCAGGATGTCAGCAGGGATCATAGGATCCCAGCAACATAAATATACAAAAGTCTTTTGAAGGCGTTCAAAGTAGATGCTTGAACCACCTCCAGCAGCAGTCTATTCCAAACCTAGGGGGCTCGGACAGTAAAAAAGTTCTTCCTTATTTCCAGTCTGAAATGGTCATGGAGGAGTTTGTGACCATTCGACCTTGTCATCCCTTGGGGCGCTCTGGTGAACAGACATTCCCCCAGATCCTGGTGAGCACCCCTGATAAACTTATAGGTGGCCACCAGATCATCCCTCAGCATGCGCTTTTCCAGGATGAAGAGTCCCATGGCTCTCACCCTCTCATCATAAGGTCTGTTTTCCTGGCCTCTGATAATGCACATGGCTCTCCTCTGCTCCCTCTCCAGCTTCTCCACATCGTTTTTGAATTGAGGAGCCCAAAACTGGATGCAGTACTCCAGCTGCAACCTCACCAAAGCCAAGTACAACAGGAGAATGATGTCCTGGGATTTGCTTGAGGAGCATCTGTGGATGCAAACCAATGTTTTGTTCACTTTACTGGCTGCAGCATCACATTGAAGGCTCATGTTCATCTTTGGGGTCAACCATGACCCCCAAGTCACTTTCATTCGTTGTGCTAGCCAGCGTAGCACTGCCGAGCCTATAAGCATGCTGCAGGTTTTTCTTCCCAAGGTGGAGAACCTTGCATTTTTCGATGTTAAACACCATCAGGTTCTCGTCCGCCCATTTCCTGAGCCCGTCAAGGTCAGCTTGGATCGCCCTCCTGTCCTCAGGTGTGGATGCTTTACCCCAGAGTTTGGTGTCATTGACGAACTTGGCCAGTCCACTTCTGACTCCAATGTCCACATCATTAATGAAGATGTTGAATAGTATAGGCCCAAGGACAGATCACTGTGGGACCCCACTGTTCACAGGGTACCATGATGATTGACTTCCATCAACCATCACCCTCTGGGTCCTACCACAGAGCCAATTCCCCAACCAGCAGATCGTGGTGAGGCTGAGGTCACAGTTAGCCAGTTTTGCCTAGAGGTGATCATAGGATACCAGACCGAAGGCTTTTTTAAAGTCAAGATATATGAAATCAATCTCTTCTCCCTTGTCCAGGTGATATGTCACCTGGTCATAAAAGGAAATAAGATTGGTCAAGCAAGATCTACCCGCAACAAACCCATGGTGGGGATCCCTCAGGATGTTGCCATCAGCCAATCTGTTAAGAATGGCCTCTTTGATAATCTTTTCTAAGACCTTCCCCAGGATAGAGGTCAGGTTGATGGGCCTATAGTTTGCCCGATCCACTTTCCTCCCTATCTTGAAGACGGACACCACATTGACCCATCTTCCAGTCTTTGGGCACTTCACCAGAGTGCCAAGAATTCTCCAAGATCCATGCCAGGGGCTGAGCTATGATGGTTGCCAGCTCCTTGAGTACACTGGGATGTAAACTGTCAGGGCCAGCTGACTTGAAGGTATCCAGCCTCGCAAGGTATTCCTTCACAAGGTCAGTATTGATGGAGGGTAAGGAATCTCCCTCACTTGGGCCTCCCTTTCCCGTAATGGGCAGGGACGTCGCATAGGACTGGTGAAAGACCAACGCAAAGTACCCATTTAGCAAGTTGGCTTTTTCCTGGGTGTCAGTTGTCCCATCTGGTTTAGCAGGAGTCCAGTGTTGCCCTTGCTTTTCCTCCAGCTTCCCACATATCTGAAAAAGGACTTTATATTGTCCTTGATACATGTAGCTAGCTGGAGTTCTGTTGCAGCCTTGGGTTTCCTGGTTCGCTCCCTGCAGGTCTGGACCAATGCAGAGTATTCCTTCTTGGAGGTGGATCCAGTCCTCCATGCTTTGTAGGTCTTTCTTTTTAGACACAGGAGGTCCACTAGTTCCCTGGAGAGCCAAGGGGGCTGCTGTGCCTTTTTGCTGCCTTTCCTCCGAGATGGAATAGACTTTGCTTGTGCATCCAGGATTGCTCCTTTGAGGATTAACCACTCATCCTGAACTCCACTCCCCTTTTGGTTGTGGCCCTTTAGGGCCTCACTGACAAGCCTCCTGAGCTTGTCAAAGTCAGCTTTCCTGAAGTCGAGGAGTTCTGTATTGTTGACTGACTTGCCAGCTTTACGGCGGATGGTGAAGGTGATCAGCTCATGGTCACTGTCACTCAGCTTCCCTTCAATCGTTAGGTCGCTGATTAGGTTGCCCCCCATTGCCAGAACCAGGTCGAGCAGGCTTTACCTCTTATCGGCCCATAGACTTCTTGCGTCAGATAGAGCTCATCCACACACGAGAGAAAGCTTAGCAACCAGTCAGATTTGACTGAGCGCTCTTCCCATGAAATGTCTGGGTAGTTGAACTCTCCCATAACAATCATGCACCGGGAGTGTGCAGCCTCAGTCAATTCCCTGGTGAACTCCTGATCAAGCTTTTGATCCTGGGTAGCAGATCTGTAGTAGACTCCCATCATTGTATCCCCTGTGCCATGTTCCCCACAGATTTTAACCCACAGGGTCTCCAGTCATCCACCATTCATTAGCAAACATTGAAATCTACTAGACTTGAAAACCATCTAAGGGCATTATCATGGCCTGATATCAGTAGTGAGGATGAACTGTTTGACTGTATTTGTTTAATAGAGTTTTAAAAAAATCTAATACCAGTTGGTCAATAGTGAATAGGAAATGTGCTCTGGAGAGTAGTGGAAATCACGTAGTACCTCCAGATTTTCTTTCATTAAGGAAATGCTATCCTTCACAGTTGTACAGACAACTTCTGTATATGCTTTTATGTAGTGCTGTCTTTCTGACTTTACAGACTACCTGCCCGAAGAAATAGAAAACACAGACAGGACAGTCAGAGCTGTTGCTAAGTACTTTTGAAAGTTGACTGCTACATAAGGATGGCTTTAAACTAGGTTAGCTGTAGGATGAAGGACAAAGCCTTGAGGTAAGCGAGTAAGTGGGGGACCTGGAGGAAGCAGAAGCAAGTATGGGCAGCAGGGGAGGCCTCATTCTTCCTGAGAAAGTAGAACAATTGGCTAGTTACCTCAGGTGTCTGTACATCAATGCATGGAGCCTGGGAAAGAAGCAGGAAGAAATGGAAGTCCTTACATAGTCAAGGAACTATGACACAATTGGAATAACAGAGACTTGGTGGGATAGCTTGCATGAGTGGAGCTCTGTCATGGATAGATACAAACTGTTCAGGAAGGGCAGGCAGGGGAGAAGAGAAGGAGGAGTTGTGCTGTATGTAAAAGAGCTGTATGATTGCTCAGAGCTCTAGTATGAAACTGGTGATAGGACTGTTGAAAGTCTCTGGGTTAAGGTCAGAGGGGATAGAAACAAGGGTGATATTGTGGTAGGTGTCTGCTATAGACCGCCAGACCAGGAGGATGAGATAGATTAGGCTTTCCTCAGACAACTAGCAAAAGTTTCCAGATCAGAGGCCCTGGTTCTCATGGGGAATTTCAATTACCCTGACATCTGCTGGGAAGGCAATACAGCAGTGCACAGGCAATCCAGGAAGTTTTTGGAGAGCATTGGAGACAACTTCTTGGTGCAAGTATTGGAGAGACCAACTAGGGGATGTGCTCTCCTTGATCTACTACTCACAAACAGGGAAGAATTAGTGGGGGATGTAGAAGTAGGTGGCAAGCTGGGCAGCAGTAACCACAAAGCAATTGAGTTCAGGATCTTGATAAAAGGAGGCAAGGAGAGCAGCAGACTAAGGAACCTGGATCTCAGAAAATCAGACTTTGACTCCCTTAGGATCCCCAGGGAGGCCAGTCTGAGGGGGAAAGAAGTCCAGGAGAGCTGGCTGTGTTTTAAAGAAACCTTACTGACAGCACAGGAACAAACCATCCCAATGTGCAGGAAGAATAGCAAATATGGCAAGCAACCAGCTTAGCTTAGGAGAGAACTCGTTGGTGAGGTAAAACACAAAAAGGAAGATTACAAGAACTGGAAGCTTGGACAACCAAAATGGGAGGAGTATAAGAATATTACTCAGGCATGCAGGGATGAAGTTAGGAAGGCCAAAGCACAATTGGAATTGCAGATAGCAAGGGACATGAAGGGTAAAAAGAAAGTTTTACACAAGTGTAGCCTGGGTGTACATGGGTTTGTACCCCCCTCTCCAGTTGAGGGCATTATTGGCAGGGCAGTGTGCTGCAGAGGAACACAACAGTCCAGTGGCCACCTTCATCCCTGATAGAGTCAGGCCCAGTCGATCAATTACTTAATTATATACAAATTTATTATTACAACAAAACCATTAAAGAGTAAGGACATAAATTATAGATATATGTATGTACAACTTTTCAAAACAATAAACCCTATACCATATATATATGCACACAACCAATTATTATTTTAAAATACAGATGAACAATAGAACAACCCAGAGCAAAGGATATTGATTGGGCAACCTTATAACACTATTAATATACAAACTATTGCTTCAGCTTATTCACATAAACTATAAGGCACAGTCTACAAACATAACCAAAGACTACTTGGGTGCCCTCCAGGGCTGGGCCCCGACTCCCAAGGTACCACTAGAGGAAAGGAGGTAGGGGGGAAAGAAAAGGAGAGGGAGACCCCAAAGACTTCTAAGCTCCCCTCTCTATCACCCAGGAGCGCCCCACATGGTGCCCCTTCACAACTCTGGGGGGGTCCCTCCCCTGTTGGGACCCACTCTCTCAGGGTAACTTACTACTCCACAGTCACAGAGGGTTGCCTCCCTTTCTCCAGGTCGAGCTCTGGTCCCCACCGGTCTTTGCTGCCACTTGACTCTGCTGCCACTGACCTGGCTTAGGGTCACATGAACCACTGCGTGTAGTGGGTGCTTCACCTTATGCTAGAGCTTGAAGGCCCAGACAGCCTTGCGCCTTCTGCACTGAGCTGCTGTCCCAAGCCACCTCAAGTGGCTCCCAGGGTCTCTCACCCTCCGTCCAGTGCCTCCTGCACCAAGCTCCCAGCCTCATGCTGGGGGTTGTGGACCTGAGCCGCACAAAGGGCTCCAAAGATCCCCTGCTCCATGCACTGGCCTGTGCACCGTGTCTCTGGCCACACACCAGAGGTTGCAAACCCAAGCTGCCTCATGCAGCTCCCAGGGTCTGGATGCCATGTGCTGTGCTGCACACTGAGAGCCTAACTACTGGAGCCATCTGCAGCTCCCCACTGATAGAAGTCTCCAGGGGCTTTTCCTAGGCTACTGCTTCTCCCTGCTGAGCAGCTCTCCTCTGCTCTTCTAAGGCCCGCTCTTCTCTCTTCTCTGTCCCTGATGCATCCCCCTCATGCTGGGCACGCAGCTTCTTTTATACACTCCAGGGTTCCACCCCTGAAGTCGTCTGGACCTGGCAGTTTGCAGTCATCAGACAGGTCTGGGGAAGCTCTTTTCTCCCTCCCCTCAGGAAAGGAGCACGACTTTATTTCTCTTGCTGCCTCCTGATTGGTGGATGGGCTCCACTAATCAAAACAGCAGGATCTCAAGCCTAGGACTCAACCCAAGCTCTGAAAGGTAAGCCTGCTACACAAGTATGTTAGCAACAAGAGGACAGTCAGGGAAAGTGTGGGTCCCTTACTGATGGGGGAGGAATGTGACATGATGAGGAAAATGCTGGAGTATTCAGTGCCTTTGTTACCTCAGTCTTCACAAGCAAGGTCAGCTTCCCAGACTACTGTACCAGGCAGCACAGTTTGGGGAGAAGGTGAACAGCGCTCAGTGATGAAAGAACAGGTTAGGGACTATTTAGAAAAGCTGAATGTGTACAAGTCCATGGGGCGGGATGCAATGCATCCGAGGGTGCTGAAGGAGTTGGCTGATGTGACTGTAGAGACACTGGCCATTTTCTTTGAAAACTCATAACATTTGGGGAAGGTCCCAGAAAAGGGCAAATATAGTGCTCGTCTTTAATAAAGTGAAAAGGGGGGATCCAAGGAACTACAGACCAGCCAGGCTTACCTCAATCACCAGAAAAATCATGGAGCAGATCCTCAAGGAATCCATTTTTAAGAACTTGGAGAAGAAGCAGGTAAGTTGCAACAGTCAACATGGATTTGCCAAGGGAAAGTCATGCCTGGCCAACCTGATTGCCTTCTATGATGAGATACTGGCTCTGAATGTGGGGAAAGCAGTGGACATAATATACCTTGACTTTAGCAAAGCCTTTGATACCGTCTCCCATGGCATTCTTGCATGCAAGCTGAGGAAGTAAAGGTTAGATCAGGGGTAGGCAACGTTTTTTGGCTGGAGCGCTGAAAAACACCACAATGCCTACCTCGGAAGGTGCCAGAGTGCTGGCATGGCAGAAAAACAAAATAAGGGCAAGGGGTACATGGCAGGATGCCCTGCTTTTGCCCCTTGCCCCCTACCCAAAGCCCTTGCCCCCCAGCCCTGCCACCCCGTGCCCCCAACCCAAAGCCCCTGCCTCCCAGCCCTACTGCCCCTTGCCCCCTACCCAAAGCTCCTGCCCCACAGCCTGGGCTGTGTGGCTACCAGCAGCTACGCCAGCTCTGGCTAGTTGCTGGAGCCCAGTCTGCTCCCAGCAGGGCTTGCAGCATCCCAGCTGCCTACTGGGAACAGCCTGGGCTCCATCACTGGCAGCAGCTACCTGGAGCCGGGTCTGGTCGCGTACCAAGCAAAATGGCCTCACGTGCCACACTCAGCACGTGTGTCACACTCAGCACACATACCAAGGGTTGCCAACCCCTGGGTTAGATAAATGGACTGTGAGGTGGGTAGAAAACTGGCTGGACTGTCTGGCTTAACGGATAGTAATCAATGGCTAAACATCTAGCTGGCAGCCAGTATCCAGTGGAGTACCCCAGGGATCAGTCCTGGGGCCAGTTTTGTTCAATATCTTTATTAACAATCCAGAAGATGGGATGGATTGCACCTTCAGCAAGTTCACAGATGATGCTAAGCTAGGGGGTATAGGAGATACATTGGTAGGGCTAGGATTCAGAATGACCTAAACAAACTGGAGGATTAGGCCAAAAGGGATCTCTTGAGGTTCAAAAGGACAAGTGCAAGGTCCTTCACTTAGGACAGAAGAATCCCATGAACTGCTACAGCCTGGGGATTGAATAGCTAAGCAGCAGGTCTGCAGAAAAGGATCTGGGGGTTATACTGGACAATAAAATGGATATGAGTCAGCAGCATGCCCTTGCCAAGAAGGCTAATGGCATACTGAGCTGCATTGGTAGGAGTGTTGCCAGCAGATTGAGGGAAGTAATTATTCCCCTCTATTCTGCACTGGTGAGGCCACATCTGGAGTACTGTATCCAGTTTTAGGCCCCTCACTATAGAAAGTATGTGGACAAATTGGAGACAGTCCGGCAGAGAGCAGCAAAAATGGTTTGGGAGCTAAAGTACATGATTTATGAGGAGAGGCTGAGGGAACTGTGTTTATTTAGCCTGCAGAAGAGAAGACTGAAGGGGTATTTGCAGCCTTTAACTACCTGAAGGGTAATTCCAAAGAGGATGGAACTAGACTGTTTTCACTGGTGACAGAACAAGGAGCTGTGGTCTCACGTTGCAGCAAGGGAGGTTTAAGTTGGATATTAGGAAAAAACTCTCACTAGGAGGGTGGTGAAGCACTGGAACAGGTTACCTAGTGAGGTTATGGAATCTTCATCCTTTGGGGTATTTAAGACCTGGCTTGACAAAGCCCTAACTTGAATGATCTATTTGGGGATGATTCTGATTTGACCATGGGGTTGGACTAGATGACATCCTGAGGTCCCTTCCAACCCTAATTTTCTATGATTTATGTGGATGCTACAACCGGAGCTCAGAGTTTTCTTGTTAATTTAGCCCTTACTCTTATAATGTCATAGCATAGATAAATGATGGCATCACCCCTGTTTTAACTGATATAATCTTACATCCTGAAGCATAATAATTATTAATACTAATAATTTCTTTCTAGCTAGCATAATTTAAATTCTTTTCTTAGCATACCATATATCATTCTGTTTTAGTATCTTGCTATGAGCAATTTGCCAGAATTGTATGATATAGCAAAGAGCTTTGTGGGTTAACTATACATGGAGACACAATAATGTTCTTTCTATCTATCTGTCTGTCTATCTGCATTACACTCATGGTAACATTTACATTTTCAAATGTTGTTAAATTTGAATGCCAGTCTACATGACAATGTATATTATGTGGAATTAAATCACTTCTGGGACAACCAGAATTAAATCACGTCTGGGAGAGTTTCTCCTGGTAGAGCAAATGTCTGTATACATTCTCTTCTGAGAGAAGACACAACACAGTTCTCCAGCATTCCATCTGTTTTGCTCCCCCTGCCCATAAGAGACAGTGGGCACATCTAAATGAAGCACTAAGTCACCATACTGATGAGCTACCATGATGTAGCATCAGCAGGCTCATTGTTATGTCGATGTAGCGTCTAAAAATAACAATGTGCCACAGGACTGCACAGTACTGGCATGAATTGCACAGTCATTTAGTACTTGCTAAAGTACTAAATGATTGGAGAATGTACTAAATGACTGCGCAGTATCAAATGCGCAGTCAGGGGCATGTGTAGACATGCCCAGTGTGTCCCTCATTGGACTCTACTACTTTATACGCAGGGAGCAGAAAATGTCCCCATCACAATTTCCATGTTTTGCAGCACGGAGACACAGGCTGACCCTGAGCAGTCTTGATCAACTAAGCAGGACTGTCCTCTGCACAGGAGCCAGAAAGAAAAAGAACAAGAGGGTGCTTGACTGAAGCTAGTAAGAGGCCACTTCTCCAAGAAGGGGCACATCTGACTTACTGGTTCTTCTGCAGAGATTTCAGTTGCACCCCTCTTTGGTGTTTTCTGTCTCTAGGCATCTAAATCCTTTTATCAATCTGGCCTTTAGCTTCTACTAAGAACTGGTCTGTTTACATGTAACCATAATGAATCTCTCAGAGGAAACCAAAGACTCTTTCCCTTAATTAATAAGTAGTTTCTGTTTTGTGCAGGCCTCCTGAAGGCTGATGTATAAATAAAGAACAAATGCAATAACATTATGTCTGATGAATTAGCTTTCTTTGTGCTAAGATTCATGAAAGTGAGCAATAAAGTTATACATTATATATTAAGATGCTAATGTAGTCAGTCTGCATATGCTTTGTTTTCATAAACACAGAAATCGTTAAATATGTTGGCTTTGTCGTCTGGCGTGATGACCAAATTTCCTAGCGTGTCCTGCAGGGGCCCCACGTTACCCGGTACTTTCTTTTTGCCCCCTATGTATTTAAAAAAGGACTTCTTTTTCTCCTTGATCTGGGAAACTAGTCCCAGTTCCATCTCCGCCTTGGCCTTCCTGACTGTCCCCCTGCATCCCCGAGCAACCGCAGTATAGTCCTCCCTGGTGATGGCCCTTCCCTTCCATTGGGTGTACGCCTCCCTTTGAGCTAGAAGACATTCCCGGATGCTTTTGGTGAGCCATGGGGGCTTTTGCACCCTCCTGCTCCCTTTGATCCATGTTGGGATTACCTCCCTTTGGGCTTGGAGGATCGTCTTCTTAAGAAGCGACCACTTTTCTTGGACACCTGGCTCTCCTCCCCTCTGGGACCTCAGTGCTTCCCCGACTATTCTCCTTAGCTCATTGAAGTCCACCCTCCTGAAATCTAGGGCTGCTGCCTTGCTGCAGGCCTTTGCCACCTTGCGCTGGATGGTGAACTCCAGCAGGCGATGATCACTGTTGCCCAGGAGATCGAGCACCCGCAACCCCCTCACCAGGTCGTCACCCGTGGCCAGCACCAGGTCCAACAAGGCATCTCCCCTGGTGAAATTTGGAGCCACAGGAGTGTGGGGGGCCTTTGCATGTTCAGCGGTGAACCCGGAAGTGGACTGGAAGTATTTCTGCCGCTGACCGCGCGCAGGGGTAGAAAGGACACTCTCCTATGGGATGCTCCACCCACCCCAGCATTTCAGCATTCATAAGCCACCTGGTACCTTGAGGTATGCAGAAAAAAACATTTAAAGCTAGTCCAAATTGTCAAATCTTTTCAAATATCTCCAAATCCATTTGGAGTGTTCTGATTTGATTCAGAGAGATTAAAGGGTCTCCTTTTGGATTCAGAGCTTCAGCCACCGAATCAGGCCAAATCTCTGCTGAATTGAATCACGGACCGAAGCTTCACACAGCCCTACCAGGCAGTACAAAACAAATGAATATTGCATTTATACTAGTTTACTGTATGACTTTTAAGCAGACCCTGGGAATTTTGCTTATGAGCTGATGACTTAACATGGCAGAAAAAGTGGTGTTTAAAGTCAAATGGTTAAACACAGAAGTCCACCCAATGTCACACATAATTAAACCACTTTCAAACTTAGCATGGCATAACTATTAATTCAACTATTTTCATAATTTGGTTTGTGTGTCTAAATTACCCAATCCACAGGACTGTTTACACTAATAAAGTTAGGCAAAACTCTAAAGCATGTATAGGACTAGCAGAGGCATACGTGGGCACTTTTTTGCCCTGGGCAGTGGCCACACATGAGGCAGCATCAGTGGCTGGATTGCTGCTGGCAGCAATTGGGCTAGCAGCTGCTGTTTTTGCAGCCCTCCCTCCTCCTAACTCAGTGCTCAGGGCTGGGGCCCTGGTCACACCTGTTCCCCCACCCCCTCTTAAGTATGCTACTGGGGATTGGGTCCTAGAACACATGAGTAATGGGAAAAGATAATGTGCTAATTCAGACATCCCAGCACCTGATAGCCAAGCCTGCCTTTATTTTATGTGAAGATACTGAGACATTTTAAAAGTGGATTAATTTCTCCAAAACCTCATCTATGTCCAGATCCAGTGTTCTAGTATGGGTTCCTATCTTCCTAAAGTTACTGATAGTTGCTCCATAGTTAAGGCTAAATTTTACTCATAAAACAGGAATCCACCCTCTCTGTTATGAATGAATACTTATGGGCTCCTATCACAGGGAGCTGGGGTCTAAAACAAGGGTGGGCAATTATTTTGGCTGCAGGGCCACTTAATGACATTTGGTGAGCTGTTGAGGGCCACACATGCAAAATATTTTAGAAACTATCGTTTTAACAAATTATAGATACTGCCCCTGCTGGCCCGCTGAACGGCCCTTGCAAAGCCAGCGGACCAAGGCACTTAAAGGGGCACTTAAGGGAGCCCACCCCTGCCCCAGCCCTGGTACAATCTGTGGGCAAGGCAAGAGCCC
>NW_017728918.1:101981803-101992757 GCF_001723895.1 Crocodylus porosus | reverse complement strand
CTGATTTGTTTTCTTGAGTAACATATATATATAGGCAATTGCATAATAGCTCAAAATAGTCTTACTCTTGTATGTGTAGGGAGTGGGGGAGGTGTGTGGGGTGGTATGGGGTGGGTGCTCACACCTACTGGCCCCTGCCCCAGCCCTGGCTCCAGCCAGCATATACAGCTTCCTGGTGGGGCTGCTCCTGGTGTGGCTGCGGCTACCTGAGTCCTGCTTGGCCCTCCCCAGCTTAAATGGCTCCTCCTCCTGCTCCTGTCCCTGCTGTGCTACTGTGGGGGGAGGGGCAGAAGCTTCATCTAGGCAGCTCCTGCCCCAGTGTGCAGGGCTCCAGCTTCAGCTTGCAGCTACCTTCTACCCACTCAGCTGCCCACAGGTGCATGCTGGGTGGGCGGAGTGGGTGGAAGGCAGCCAAGAGCTGGAGCTGCAACCCCGTGTGCTGGGGCAGGAGCCACCCTGCTAGAGGCTTTCCCCCGCAACTTGAAGCAGGACAGCAGGGGTAGGAGGAGGAGTTGCTGCTGGAGGTTGGGGAAGCCAAGCAGCATCTGCTGGGCCACTGTCTGAGCTAGCTAGAGCTAAGACCAGCAGACACAGGCTGGAGCCCAGTGCTGGCCACCCCCCAGGAGCAGGCAGGGCTCAGACCCATGCAGAGCAGTGTGGGGACAGCCGCAGGCTGAATCCAATCAATTGGCGGGCGTCCCCTGCAAGCCAAATGCAATCAGTTGGCAGCCTGGATCTGACCCACAAGCCATATGTTGCACCTCTGGTCTAGAACCTCTCCTGAGTTCCAGAAGATTTACACACATTGCTCTGATGGTAGCAATCTCTATGAATGTGTCATAAATCACATATGAAACAGAATGAATTCACACTGACCTGAATAGTTACCTGAGTAGCTGCAGTAGTATAACTAGTGTAGGAAGACCTCCTAGGCATTGATTGGGAGGTGGGAGGCATGGAAAATACCAGCTGCTCCTGCAGCCACATGATCACATCAGTGGCATATAGCAGCAGCTGGAAGCCTCCACTGCACCCATGCATCTCACTGCCCCAGGCACCTGGCTGTTGACTTACACCTCTAAGTAACTGGGTAGTAAATATAAATATATATATCCTGCATTTATTTTAACTCAGATCTTGCTAATCAATTTAAGCAAGTGTAGGTGGTAATGTTTTGGGCACTATAATTCTAACTTCAGGGCTGATTGGTTTTTTTTGTCTCCTCAGCTCAAATATAGGCATCTGAACAGTTCTTAAACGGAAGAGCTCCAGCTGACTGTCTTCATTGGGGCACTGCTCTAAAACAATTAGACCATATAGATCCTTTTACAGGTTTCTAATTCTAAATCCAGATTTAATATTTGAAAAGCAAAATACTTCATATGTTCTCCACAGGTGTGGCACTGCAGCATCTGTCTGGTTAGTTAAGAGAGTGAAAAAAGAAAAAGTAAAACAAAGGTGATGTGTGCTACTGATCCACTGTGGAAGAAGAAAACTTGGACGCAGTGTTGCAGAAAACCACAAAAAATCATTACTAATGTCTGATGAATGGATCTGTTTCCATTTTATCTCTGCAGATATGCTACATCTAAGGCTAGCTGCTGAACTGCATTTGCAATAACATGGGTAGATCCCATCTTGACCGAACCTCCAAGCAGAAAACCAAAAAAAATATTCTGCAGCCTGCCAATCAGTGAAAATGAGTGATACCACTGAACAATAGCAACGTTCTCCTTGCAGACTGCCTAGGTTCCAGGATACTCATGAAATGCAGTTATACCCTATGAGTCCAGGAAGGACCACTTTTAAAATACAGGATGTCTATGATTCATCAGACAGCAAATTAGCATTGATCAGCACTGGCAAAGCTAAAAGTTATGTTAAAACAAGGTTAAGAATAAGAATATATACATCAGCCAATTTAAGGTAAAATATATTACAACAATGTTGCAGTTATCTCAAAGCTAAGTACTATAAACCAAAGGAATTCATAACCAAGTTTTGGGGGGGGGGGAGGCTTGTTTTCTTTTTTTTAAAGTGTGGACCTGTAAAGGTTTGAAGAATGAAGTCTGAGAACATCCAGATCACTTTGCTCTCTAGAGGCACGCACAATATGATTATGCATGAAGAATTTCAATGTTTGTGATCAAGATTAACCTAAAAATGCTTTTTAAGGAATTAAAGCAGTGTTTTTCAGCCTGTGGACCCCAGGGGTCCACAGACTATGTCTAAGGGGCGCATGAAAGATGACTAGGATCAATCAAAAGTATGTTAAAGACCATACCTATCATTCAAAGGGGTCCGCACTTCCATTCAATTTTTTTTAGAGTTCCGCAAATGAAAAAAGGTTGAAAACCACTGCATTAAAGAACTTAAAGTCTAATAAGGGTGGTGTCACACATTTACTTGCAACAGTTGCAAATCATTGGAGTATTGTGATGTATTAAAGAGACTACATGTTAGGAGAAGATACTTGCCCAAGAGGGAACAACTTTCCCTTGACATGTCCAACGCCACCCTAACTAGACAGGGCTAACACAGTTCTAAGAAGAGGTATGACACCCAAAATAAACAATATGGTGGCAGCAAATCTTCTGTTAGTTCTGCAGTTCAGGGGCCATGGAGAGAGACGGCAGTAGTAATTTAGGCCTCCGCTACACATTACATATATTACACAATTAACTTGTTAATTGAGCGATAAAGTTAGACCAGCCACATGTGTGAAGTAATTATCACACAGTAAAAATGACTATCCAGCTATAAAAGGAGCCAACCAGCTATAAAGTTTGTGCTTCAAAATGTGTAACAACTCTATATCTGGTTTCTATCCAGCTTTAATTTCAACATGTAGTTAGAATCAGCTACATGGAAAGAAAAGAAAAGAAGGCAAGGAAGGACAGGAGAAAGAGAAGATAGTAAGGAACAGTTGTGGAGTGAAGTTTATCTAGAAGGATCATGAGGACAAGGGAACAAACAGATCTACATCAAACTGCTAAAATAGGGTGGTAACATGCCATTGGCTAACATGCAGCTCTTAGGCACCTTCAAACACCCCCGCCCACAAGCTCCCATACCCACCCAGCCACATCCACACTCTCCTCCGCATCCCGCATCCCACATCCACATCCCCCCACAAGCCCCATACCCACACCTCCACACCCCAGCAATATACAAGAGTAAGACTTCATTTTGAGCTATTATGCAATCACCTCTATATGCACAATGAAAACACACACAAATCAGGACAGAAATATCTTTTAAAAATAAAATTAAAATATGTTATTGTGGATGTTTGATTTTAGTATATAATTTGGGGGGGGTGGTTCTAAGATGGCAAACCCCCTTCCTAAAGAGAGTACTTCTGGGGCAGGGGAACAGACTTCTGGTGGCAAAGGTCAGGAGTTAGGGGGTGGGATTTCAGGTCCCAAGATGATGAACAGGGGGGCATCTGTCAAGGGGCAGAGCTACCCTTGCGGCCCTCGACAGCTCACCAAGACTTGTAAAGTGACCCTCCAGCTGAAATAATTGCCCACCCCAGCTCTGGTATAATATATATATATATATATATATATATATATATGGGAGGATTTGGGCTTTTGGTTATTTTTGTTATTATTTTTCATAATTGAAAGTTTATGTCAGCAAAGGTTGCTATATAAAACTCCAGCCTTCAGAGAAACTCCTGAATTAGGAGTGACATCTTTCTAAAGGTCTGAAGTCAACCACTTGTTATTAGCTTCCACTGAAAAATAAATTTTCAGTTAGGAAACATAGTGAGGAAATGTCCCTTAATCCTGAAATGTAGCTTATATACATGCATTCAGCAAATTTTTGCTATAAGGTCAGTCTGAAGAGCCCATATTTAATTGAAGTAATTCAGGTAAAACATAAGATGTCTGATGCCAGGTACAATGTTTCTTAAAGAACCAGTTTTTAATTAATTTTAACTCATAAATCATTGATGTGTTTATTTTTAAATTCCCAGCCCTCCACCTCTAAAAACAAAAACCCACCTGTGCTCAAGTAATTAGGTATGTCATTTGGAGAGGATGTCTTATATTCTTCTTACACAAAAATCTCTGCTTTATATGCCAAACTCAGCCTGAACTATGGAGCTGCAGCTGATGTCTTCACAAAGCTGCTTGTGCAGGAGGTACTTTCTTCACTATTCTGCAAAACAACATGCTCAGATGTTAGTCATAAAGCTTTAATCCAGGTCTTGGCCTTTCTATGGATGTAACCAAATTTTACATATGAAATTAAGCCTGTCTTTTGCAACAGAAAATATCCATTATCCAAATTGAGACATAGGTACAGTAAGCAAAGTAGTCATTATCCTGCACTGAAATTAGTGCAACTATTGCAATCTATCCATATATTATCTTTTTAGGATGGTCTCTTAGCAAGCCAGTGCTGTTAGTGATTATCTTTAAACTAAGTGTAACCCTATCATTTATCAGGTGTTTATACCCTATGACTAAACAAAAAACACTGAACCAAAAATTTAAATAAAAGCAAGCAGTAGAGACGGACTGCCCACATAGACTCCAGAATCAGTAAAACTTTTGGCAGGGAAAATACATGCTGAGAACATCGTTCAGCTCCCATTTCAAGAGCAAAATTGAAACCATACTTTATTGGGGTACAAACATGGAAATACTGGAAAGACATGCTTGTAAACAGGGTACTACAAACAGTACTGCTCTCCACCTTTTCCATTACTTTTGTGCACCATTCAAGTAAATGTCAGTAAAAGAAGGCTTCTGGATTCAATTCAGATTGCATATCATTATTATATGTAACCAGCTTACATAAGGAAATGATGAGCCAGGGATTAACAGTGCCAAGAGAGGCACCAGCACTGGCTCTAATTGGCTTCTGGGGACCAGAACATCTCATTGGATGTTTGTTTTGGTGCTCAGATAGCCCCTGATGCCATCAAGGTAGAAGCAAAAAAAAACCCCTTAAATTGCTTTAAAATAACCCCTGATTTGTGTTGTCAAAAGTTGTTTGTATGTGCAAAGGTGGGATTTTGACTGCAAGATTTTACAAAGGCTAAAGTCAGGCCAGGAAGAGATACTTTTGAAGCTGGAGCTTTACCAGAATTCATGTTTTGACTGAAGAACCCAGTTTTACAAGCCACTACACATTTGATTTCTCAAAATTTCTTCATTTTCAGAATGTTAATTTTAATTGCTGTAATCTTATGTGTATAAATAGTCTTGTTTGAAATTTAGCTACCACTAAGGTGTGTCATATACAGACGTATGGCATAATGGTGACATTATAGGCAAGCAATCAATGGCTGAAAATCAGGTCCCTTTAAAATGCTTCAGGCTAGACACCCAAAAAATGGGGCATCCAAAATCATTAATCCCTTTAGAAACCTGGCTGCTGTCAGAGGTATTTCTAGGTTTTATTCAATACCTAAGGGTTTTTTCAGTGTTACAGTTTGAACCTGCTAACTCTATGCAGTGTTTAGAGTTAGCCTGTGGTGTGAGTAGTCACATGTTAAGGATTAATAGTCACTCTGATATGGACTGGTGCTGAGTTGCTGCCAGAGGGCTGGCAAGCAGGGATATGACTAGGAACTGTCAAGCTCCCTTGCTCTTCAGCTGTCTGTCACTCCAGGCCTGTAAAGCTCAGGAGGATACCTCATTCACATGGGAGGTGGGCTGAGCTGGCCCCATGGAGCAGACTAATGTTACTGCAACACAAGGGGCATTTCCACACATGCAGCCATGTGCACTTCAGCAGCTCAAATAGGAGTGGCACAAATTTGTGCCAGAGATTTTTGCCTCAGCACATGTGCCTGAACATGCACTTTGGCATGGGGCATATTGTGCCACTTGGGGCAAACTGATCCTGCCCAGCTCCTCCCAGATCCTCAGCCAGGTGCTGCCCCCAGCAATATAAAAACCTGCCCTGTGCTGACCCCAGCAGTATAAAAACCTGCTCTGGTGAGCAGCTCAGGGATATGTGCCCTCAGGGGCTTCTGAGGGTTGGAAACTTGGTAACTAGAAGCACTGCCCCTTGTGCCAGCTGGATTGCTGAAGCAGCCCTAACCTGGAGTGGCCCCTGCCCCTGCAGCAGTCTGACACTGGGGGATGCTGCCTGGCTGTCACCTGCTGCCACCTGCAACAGCATCTGCCCCCTTGCACCTGTGGCCCCATAGCTGCGTGCCTGCCAGACCTGCACAGGGACTGTACGGCTGCCTATACTGTGGTATGGGCACTGCAGCAGAGCCTCCTGTACCTCTGGGCCAGCTGCCAGTGGACCACTGCTGCACAGTTGGCCATCAGGCAGCACTACTGTCATGTTTTCTGGTGCCTCACTCTGCCATCTTGGTAGCTATCACCCAGAAGATTTGCTCCTTGCAGTGGCCCGCTATGAACGGCATGTCCTCTTGGCCCCAAATGGCCAAAAGCTCAGCCACCTCATCTGCCCTCCAGCTGGGTTTCCTGTGCTGGCCCTGGGCAAGCTCCTCTGCCCAGGTCTGGCCATTTGTCTTACCAGCAGAGATCCTGGTGTTCCCTGTTTAAAAATTGCAAATTCTCTGATAAGAAACCCAGATTCTCTTATTAAAATACCCAAAATCCATGTTCTTTTGCTATTAAAATGAAATGCTGCTATATAGAGAGAGATCAGTTGGGCAGTGTTTTGATTGATATATTTACAAGTTTAAAGCAATTTGGAAGCCTGCCAGTGCCTCTATCATCATAAAAAAATGGATTCTAAATATCTATACACTTCGGCATTTACTTTTGGTTTTTTTGTCATAGAAAAATCAGAGCTGTCCCTATCCCCTTTGCTCACCAGGATATGTGGCACTAAGCAGCACTGTCCTCCACTCTCAACCCACAGTGCCTCCCCTACCAGTCCCTTCACTCCTGACCTGCCGCCCCTGCCTGCCCCCACTAGTTCCCTCCCCACACCAAGACATGAGTCCAGCTGCAGCTGTCCCGCTTTGTAGCTCTAAGTAGTGCCAGCCCTTGCTGTTCTGCTCTCTGCCCCATGCTGTTCCTGGGAAGCCCTCAACTGGAGATCAGGGACTGACCTGGCCCCTTTCCTCCAAGACTGGTCTCCCCCTGCACAGGTTGCTATAGGGGATCAGGGCGGCTTTAAGCCTGGCTGTGGTGGCCTCTCCTATCCGAAGATCTGCCCCACCCTAACCCCCACCTCTCTCACACACACACCCATGCTGCTACCTCCCCTCCTCCCCCCCAGCCCATCACACCCCCAAGTGGTTTCTGGGACCAGGATCTCCCCCAGGCTGGGGTCGTATGTCCCAGCACTGGCGTGGGCACAGGGCAGGGCTGCAGTATGGCAGTTGCCCCTGCAGCTGCAGCTCCTGCCAGCAGGTCCTATCACATCCCATGTGGCTGGCTGGCCATGCAGGGTGTGAGATTTGTTGTGGGGATGTGGAGCTTGGGTAGGAAGGGTTGTGGGGAGTGGGTGTAGGGTTTGTGGGGATGAGGTTTGAGGGGGTTGGGGTTTGTGGCTGGGTATATAGGTGAAGGGTTTGCAGGGGTAGTTTAGGGATGTGGGGTTGGGGGCTGCTCAGGAGGGGTGAGTCCCCTGCCCACTGCAGGGCACAGTCCTCTCCTGCACAGCACACTGACTGCCCCTCCCACCACAGGGCACAGCCCCCCTACAGGGTGCACAGCCCCCTGCACAGTGCACAAACCAATCACATTGCCCAGCCTGCCCACACAGTGCACAGCCCTCCTACAGGGCACAGAGCCACCCTGCTGGGTGAATACCCTCCCCACCGCCCTCCCACCCACCCCCATGGCACAGGACAGTATGGCGCAGCCCTGGCTCCCTGGTGCCACCTGTGTCACATGTCATAGGCCCAGCCTGGCTCAGCCCAGGGCTGTGCACCTTCGGACAGGACAGGACCACTCTTGTTGTCACCCAGGGTCCCAGCACCACACACAGGGGCCACGCATCAGGCTAAGCTGGGTCCTGCCTCCAAGTGCCCCGTGCACCATCCAGCTGGGCCAGTTCCATGGAGGCAGGACCCAGCTTGATGCAACCTGCAGCCCCTATGAGCTGTGCTGGGCCCCTGAGGGACAGCCCAAGCACCCTGGTGCTACCCGAAGGCACATGGCCCGAAGCCAGGCCTAAGACATGCGGCACAGGTGGCACCAGGTGCCAGGCAGCAAGAGCCATGTGGCATTGCCCCATGCTGTGGCAGGGCTCTGCCAGGAGGGCCCTGAGTGCCCCAGCAGCTGTTGCTCGTGCAAGGGGACTGTAGGCCGTACGGGGGGCAAGCAGGAGACCCATCCCTCCCGAGCACCCCCACCCACACACAGTCCCCTGTACCCTCATAGCCCCCCACCTCCAGTCCCCCATCTTAACAACATCTAATACGCTGGAAAGGTAACATGTAACAGCAACCTAATATAAAATGCATGAATATTCTTGTCAATAGGCACCAAATTTAGGATTCCTCCCTCATCTCTAGGCTAGAGTCTCTCCCCTTTTGCTTGCCCTCTTTCTGGCTCTATGGCTGTAGCATTTTCAGTTGTCAATAGGATAAGGTTCAACAGGAAAGGCAGAGAAGATTCACCCACCCAACCTTGGAGTGGGCACTTGGAGGCAGGACCCAGCCTGGTCTGATGCATGGCCCCTGGGTGTGGTTCTGGGACCCTGGGTGACTAATCTATAGCCTAGGGAACTCTTCAGGGAAGTAGGAAGCATGGTTTGTATCCCCTCAGGCTGAATGGGACCTAAAACCCAGGTCTTCCACTTCCTGACCAAGTAATGTAATCATATGGCTATTGTACAAAACATGGGGGAAAAAGGAACCACTGCCAGGCATATTTTCCAAGTTACTTGGTAACTAGAAGCACTGCCCCTTGTGCCAGCTGGATTGCTGAAGCAGCCCTAACCTGGAGTGGCCCCTGCCCCTGCAGCAGTCTGACACTGGGGGATGCTGCCTGGCTGTCACCTGCTGCCACCTGCAACAGCATCTGCCCCCTTGCACCTGTGGCCCCATAGCTGCGTGCCTGCCAGACCTGCACAGGGACTGTACGGCTGCCTATACTGTGGTAGCGTGCCTGCCAGACCTGCACATTGGCTATAGATATTCCACTTACTGAACTCTATGCTGTTTGTATGGTGTGAGTCAGGCAAGCTCAGGGTATGCATTTCTATCAGGGTTCCCTGGGGCCATGAGTAGTTTAAGCACCTCTCCAGCTCTGATCTGGATCAGAATGGATGCGTCTACATGAGACGCTGCTATGCAGTCATTACTGCACATTTATTTAATACTTGTGTTAGGTAGTACTAAATAAATGTGCAGTAACTGGAATTACTGCAGAGTAGTGCCAGCAAACATCTTTCAGGTGACACTACTGAACAGTAGCCTAGTGTAACCCAGGCGGTACCCCTCTCCAATTGAAGGGATCAAAGCAGGTGCACAAGTGCTGTGGGAGGTGTAGGGACTCTCCTCCCCCTATAGAGCAGAGCCAGACCACCAATGGGGACTTAACCATATACCTTTTAATCCTGGGAACATAACAGGCACAAATCAGAGGGTATAGTGGATACTAAAATGCCCCAAGAGGGCAGGATTCAACAAAGGTTAGACACTTACAATCATTAACAGAAAAACAGGGTTAACAAAATATAAAACACAAATAGCAGAACAAACAATACGGGTTGGTGAAATATAAAAAGGCACAAAATGCAAAATGACAAGGAAACACAGGGCCTTGGTACCTGGAGAAGGAGAAATACAATGGCCCCTTTCCACTGCAGGAAGATTTATTTCTTGGTATTTCACTCACCCCCAAGTCACCTCACCGGAGACTTAAACTCAGGTTTCCCATGTAATAGGCAAGAGCACTGCCACACAGCCATCACTGGTGGCATTGTACCAGCCTGCTAGGGTTCTTGACCTTCCTGGAGCCCCAGCCTCATGTCAAACTGCCTAGCCTCTGATTGGAGGAGCTGGAAGCAGAGCTGGAAGCCCCTCAGGTCACTGCTCAGATCCTTCCTGGAGCTGGGTAGCCTCTCCTACTGGCTGCAGCCTCTCCTTGGGGATCCTGGAACCCAGCGGGAGGCCTCTCCTGCCAGCTGCACGCCACGCTTCTGAGGGTCCCACTGCTGCCTGTAGCTCTTTCAGGCTCTTCCGGGGCACTGCTGCTGCCCCACTGGCTCAGCTCTTGCCAGCTCTGTGAATCCCCTTCCTTGTTGTCCCTCACTGGTCTCCCTCCTGAGTCAGCCCACGCTGCCCCTTTTATCCCCCTCCAGGTGACCCAAGGGGCCAATCGGGACATGGGGGGGTGAGTCTCTGGGGCTTGATTGGTGCAGAAAGGGAATCCCCAGTCCTCCAATCATCTTTTACCCCTTCAAAACCCATGGGCCAAATCATTACCAGATTGGTGAGGAAAGGGAATCCCAAGTCCTCCAATCATCTTTTGCCCTTTCAAAACCCCTGGGCTAGGTCACTGCCAGCTAGCCCATCACACTAGTAATACTGCACAGTAGCATATTAGCACTGTCTATGCTGTGATGTGCTACTGTGCAGTATTTTTTGGCTACCGTGCAGTCAGCATCTCATGTAGACGCTCTCAGTAGAACTCAGCCAGCCGCTAGATTCCCCTCCACCCTGGAAACAACAGTGAAGTTCTGTTTGGTCCTGGGGATCCTTGTAACTCAGAACACTTCCTGCAAAGTGTTCTCAGTTACAGCAGAGAGCTGCACGCCTGTCTGTGCCCTCAGTCTCCCTAAATAACTAATTGACTACTCCCTAACTGAAGGACCATCTCCCAATTCCTTTTTCTTCTAAATTAGGGAGTGTCTTTACATTATCACTGCAGAAATTATCAATGCCTAAACTGCTATTCTCCCCAATACAGATGCATGCACATGTTAGTCTGTTGTTAACTCCTTTAATGACTGCTCAGATATCAGTTGTGGATATTTTGGAAGCCTAGAGTAG
>NW_017728918.1:101968535-101981443 GCF_001723895.1 Crocodylus porosus | reverse complement strand
ACAAACAAATAACCTGTGGCTAATCAGCACCTATGAAAAATGAAGCTATTTATTTAGATTCCCAGAGGTAGACATCTACATTTGAAAATACTGTTTTAATTGTCATGGCCTAGTTTTGGTGTGTGTAAACTGTAGATAAAAATGCTTCCTTCTCTGCATAAGTCTTTTTATAGACATTTTCAATCTTGGGAATGTTTTAATTTCATCCATGTGTAAGGTCATTGTTCTTATTTTTTTTACCTTGTTCAGTATTTTCATTAAGCTGTAGTAGAATGGCTAAATTCTGGGCTAGCAGTTTTCAAAACAGCATGATAATGCATGACTTTTCCTTGTATGAAGCTGAAGAGTTTTTCCATCATTTCCATAGACCAGCATTTCTAAAACCAGGTGTTAATTTTCAAGGGGATAAGAGATTTCCGGTCAGCTGCCTGAACTAATTTAGCAGCCAACAGTAAATGCTGAATAAGCTTAGGTACAAAATGCATACCATCTGGTTCCAGGAGTCCAGTGCCAAAAAGGCTGAGACTAGTTCCTTTTATGTCCAGAAAACCTCTCATTTTGGGAGGGGGAATTGTGAAATGCATCTTAAGTTTATATCAACTTTTACATTACAACTCAAAACAAGGTCAACAATGGTCTTCAGAAAACAGTAAATAATTGTACATTGAGAATCCAAGTGGATGATATTTTGCTAATTTTAAAGGGAAAATGAGGAAGTTTGTGACAAATTGAAATCAAGGTACTAACTACCAAGGTATTACTACTACTCAGCTTTCAGAACTTCTGATTTTCAAAGTCAATAGAAGCTACAGGTGTTCAACCTGTTAGAAAAATCAAGGCACTAATTTCTAGGGATGACGGTCTTCATAAGTCTATTAAATCCCTATAAAAACATAAAATAAAGCCCTTAGGTCTTAGGCAGATATAGTATAGTTAAATATCAGGCCCTTAAACTCTATTGATAAGGAAAAAATATTCCTGTAGCCACATCTATACGTGCAGCAGACTATACATGCATAAGCAAGTACTAAATGACTCATAGGCAAAGTGTGTGGGGGGGGACACATGTCCCCCCCTCCCCCCTGAGACTGGCTGCCTCCAAAGCCACTACTGGCTTCTGTGGGTGGTCGCCGCCCACCCCTTCCCCTTGCTGCCACCGCGGCTGGTGGTGGCTGCGGGCGGTCCCTGCTCACCACTCACCACCATGGTGCCCCCCCAGTTGCAGAAGGCACCAGTCATTCATGAAATGACTGCACAGTAACCAGCATTACCGCACAATACCGTCACCGTACAGTTTGCTCCTGACGCTACTGTTCAGTAGCAATTAGCCAGCTCATTACTACTGCACAGTAGTGTTGCTGCATGGTTAGTGCCTAGCAACTACAGCGTAGTAGCAATGAGCTACGGCACAGTAGCTTGTTGCTACTGCACCATGGCGTCTTATGTAGGTATGCCCTGTGTTTTGTAGGTCACCAAGGACATTTTCTATGTTAAACATAATAAATTGTTGTAGCTAAAAATGTTAATAAAGGAGAAGTTATTGACCAATAACTAGAGTTCTTTGAGATGTATTTTTCCTATGCACATCCTCAAGCTTCAAGAAGTCAATTGGACACTTTTTGCCTTAGCTGTACACATGTGGTGTGCCTTTGTTCTGCCCCTCATTCTCCACTCCAGGGGCATAAAGGGCTGTACATACCTCCTTCTCCTTAAGGTATAGGCAGATAGAAGAGTTGAAATGTTTCCAAGTGAAATGCACTTGGAAATGTTTCGAAAAAGAATTATTTCAGCGAGGGAAAACACATATAGTTCCAATGGCTTTTCCGTGGCTTCAGCCTCCTCTAGCTCTACTCTCCCTCCACCCCACCTCTCTTCTCACAGAGGTAGCAGGTAGAGGGGAGGGGAGAGCAGAGGGGAGAGCTGACAGACTGTCCACGCCACTGCACCTCCCTCCCTCATTCACATGTAACAAAAAAATTAACACTCCAACATGCTCATTTTAAAAGGTACTATTTTGGAGCATTTTGGCTATTTTTGGAATGTTTCAAAGGGCATGTACACTGACTCTTTGAAACATTTTGAGTGTTACATCTGTTTATACACTCAGCATCTTCTCAGTGGCAGAGTCCTAGAATGTAACAGGTCACAAGGAAGTGGGACAGAAGGCAGGATGTGGATTATGCATATGGACACATATCAAAACTCCAGCTATTGATAACTTTTCTTGGATAGTCTGTAAGCTGAAATGATGCATTTCTGGATCGAACAGTGATCTTTCTAAAGGAGTTAGTCCTATGTAGGTAGAAAGACGGCTATTTTCACATCTGAAGGAACAAGACTTTGGGAAGACCACAAGCAGGTTAATTTTTGGTTGAGATGGAATTCAGGAACAACCTTAACATATCTGCGTCAGCAGATGACAGTAAGGAAGGAGAATTACTTTTCAGCAGTCATAGCCACTAGCAAGGCTATCTCCACAGACAGGTAAAGTAGGGAGCCAGTTGCTAGGTGTTTTGATTGTGGCCATTTCTCTCAAATATAGATCTCATCATAGGACTTGGTCCTAGATGGTTAGGCAGAAGTTTTTGAATTAGCCATTTTGGATAATTAGCATCCTTGATTCAACTCTCCCATTATAATCTCCCATCACTAAGTAATGCAAACATTCAGATACTGTAGCTAAAGGTGACAGTATAAAGCCCTAAGAAAAGATGTAATATATAGTAAGAGCCTAATCTCAGATCACTCATTTTTCAATCCAAGTTTTTTTTACCTTTGAACATGAGAATACCTACTGATCTCTTGAAAGCATAGATTTTATAATCTTCATTAATACTATCCTTATAGAACAGCACATCTGTGAGTATTAATTTAGGAAACTAATGCACTGACACATCCACCAGTGACAGGAAAAGACACACCAATGTTCTGTTTTGTTTCTTAGGCTGCACCCATTACTGTCCTGTCCAAGTACACGTAAACTTGTCTTATTCCAGAACAGCATTGCCTCATGCTGAAGCTGCAGACTCTTCATATTAAAGTCAGACTCACTTCTCACACTGCAAAGCCACTTACAGAAAAAACATGCCAACAAGCTCATCCAGTGCCAAGAGGCTTTCCAATTGCCAATCATTGTGTTTCATTACTTAGTTCATTCATTAGGGTTTTTCTATTTGTCTCCTTCTGTAAGAGACTGTTATTAAGAAAGGCTGCTGCTTAAAGTCTGAACAACACTAGAAACCTTTGCACTTCGGTTCACTCTGTTTAATATAGCCCTCAAATCTCACAAGAACACACTGTAAAACCAGAGAGAAAAATATTGCAGAGCAAGTAGATATGCAAATGAAAGCCTTGAACCAAGAATAGAAAATGACTGCTGTTTTATCATTTGTACTCCTTTAGCATTAACAACCAGAGCGATGCACTGTGGAACAATTTCTGAGTTCTGTGTCCTAGATTCAACAAGGTATTTAAACATGTATCTCAATGGTTTCAGACCCCTGGGCTTCTTCAGAATGCCTAGGGGTCCATGAAAGGCAGTTGTAAAGATGGTGATCCCACCTGAAGGGGAAGTGCTGCCAGTGCTGCTTCTCCAGCTCCCCCCATGACCATAAAGCTGCCTGAGCACCAGCAGTAGACAGCCCAATGCCATTAGGCAGAACATGGCCAGGCAGCCCCATAGCTTCACATGGGACCCAGCAATGCTGCATTCCTACAACTCCTGTGCTTGCCTAGAGATATTGAAAGCTTTATTTGGAAGAATAAGAACTGCACATATTTTTAGTGACAGGTTAGATCCTACAAGACTGAAGGGAGGCGGCCACCAAACGTTTGGTGGAGTATAGCTCAGTGTGCCCTGACGTTTCATCTTCACAGCACATCTAATACACATGAATGTGTGAGGGTTTGATGCGGCAATCTGGGGGAATCCTTGAGTGAATGGTTGCCTGTGTATGTAGGGAACTGTACCTGATGCCTTTCATCAAGAAGCTTCAGCTCTGGGTTTCCTGAGTAAGAGAAAACAATTCTGACACATTCAAAACCCTTGACCACTTTTTGGCTGCAAATGTGTTGATGCTGGACAGTGATGTGAAAAGCAAAATCCAGGAACACTCGCTGGCACTCAAATCTCAATTTTGCCAATACTTCCCTGAAATGGGCAATGAGAATGAATGGGTACGTAACCCCTTTGTAGCAGACTGCAACTCTAGGTCCTATTTAACAGCTAAAAAAGAAGAACAATGAGTTGAGTTATCCTATGGTGGGAAACTGAAACTTGAACTCAAGCAGGAAACTCTTGCCCGATTCCAACAGAAAATAAAAACTGAGTACCCTGATCTGACAGACAAGACCATTAAAGTTTTGATGCCATTCACCACCACGTACTCATGTGAAAGTGGGTTTTCAGCCTCAGAATCAATAAAAATTAAATACCAAAAAGTAGTGGATTTCGAAGGAGTTCTAAGACTGAAACTGCCACCTATCCTGCCAAGCTTTCACATGCTTTCTGTCAAAAAGCAAGCTCAACCATCTCATTAGAAATGATGACAAAATGGCAAGTTCACAAAACTGTATTATTGTTATTGTTGTTGATATTATTTTTATTTTTAACACAACAGTTTGTCAGTAATTATCTAATGTTCACTATACACACAATAGTTTTTCAGAGGCCCACAGCTCCATTCACAATTTTTTAGGCATCCAAGAATTAAAAAAGGTTGAAAACCACTGATCTATCTAACTTTAAGCATGTGAGTTAGTAAGTAAGCTGCTTAAGTGTCCTGCTGAATTGGGGCCTACATTAGGGCGTACACATTTTCTGGGTCAGAAGAGTGGGCTACATTTGTATCTTGCACTGGTGATGAGAAATCAATCAAATGAACCACATACAAGCAACAACAATGAATTTATCAGATGTAGTTACAGACAATTGAGAATAAAATTCTGATTCATGTGAGGAATAGCAAATTAACTTGCTTCCACAACTCAGCCCATGTAGACTGCTGAAGGCACTAGAGTTGATTTAAAAATAGACATTTCAAACATATGAGAGAATGCTTACAGAATATTTATACTGCAGTAACACCCAAAGATTTTAGTCAGTATTAAGCCTCCATTACGTTAGGTGCTATAGAAACAGATAAGAAGGTCCCTGTTGCCAAGACCTTAAAATACAAATAAGCATTCAATATCAAATCCAAGTAATCAGAGAACATCCAGTTGGCTTTAAAATCACTCACTCAAAACAGAATATGTGAAAAAAATCAAGTACATTGCTGTTCTTCTCCTCTTTGACCTCTGGATATTGTCCCAGACTTTGGCCTATCCAGCCCCTAAGTTAAAAGTCACTTAGAAAACACAATAAATCCAAGTGCTAGCAAAGCATCGCTCAGCAAAATGAACCTATGTTCTTGCAATGTTTGGTATAAATTAACATTTTCCATAATTAATATCTTCTGCATATGTTGTTTTCATTTAGCAATAATTCATGAAATATCTCCCTCTTTCCATTTTGTTTCAATGCCAAAACTTCACTAATTCTTTTTAAAAAATTAATTGTTCTGTGACTGATTGTTTTTAAGTAGTTAAGTTGGTGGTGGTGGTAGTGGTTTTTGCTTCGTTTGAACCTATGTAACTCCAAAAGACTTACATTAGCTTTCTATACCATTATGTGAATCCAGAGATTTATTTGGGCTACCTCTGAAGCTTGATTGCATGCTTCAGTTCACATTACATGGTTTATTCAACATGCTGCAGCTCTTGAGAATTCTCTACCGCATGGAAAGAAGCACACATTTATTTTCTTTGGTACTTCAACAATGGTAACAAAACATTGGGACAGCCTACATGTGCTCTTTAATGCACAGTAGCCAATTTTACTATGCATTAAAGCATCATGTAAAAAACCATGTGATTATGCCAATGCACAATAAAACAGGCTACTGTGCATAACCCAGGAACACCCAAGGGTGTGCCCATCCTCAATTGCAAGGGATAGATGAGGCAGTTGACAGTGCTATGAGAGGAATACCTGTAATTTGGGCTCGTGTCCCTCTTTCCTCTATAGAGTCAGCTTCAAGCCAATGCTCTTAACTATTTACAGTTTATTAAATTACAATATACCTACTATCCTTATCCAATATATACAGGTAAGTATCTACAGTAGGTATCGCCCAGCAAATAAAGGAAAAATTCCAGTAAGTATTTCCAATGATATCATTCAACAGCACTAAGGGTATACTGATAAATATTTGCAGTATGGTAAGCCAGGAACCACCTCTTGGGAATGCTTGTCCTAATGGCACAACCCACCTCAGGGATGACCTTCTCCACCCTGTGCCTACAGAGGCCTGGCACAACTGGTGAGTCCTCAGGATGTCCATGCAAGGAGGAGGGGCAGATACCCAGATGGGTGGACCAGGTAAGCCAGGGTCAACAGATAGTTTACAGGGAACCCAGAGGAACCATTGGCAGAGTTCAACGAGCTATAAAAATTAAGGGGGAGGGTCGAGGGAAGGTGTGATTAGGCAGCACACAAATGAGGAATCAATTATACAGAATTAAACCAATCTCACCACATATTGTACAACATATCCACAATCAGGATAACAGTCTTACAAAACATAAGACACAGCTTTACACAGTATAAGACATGTCTACCCTTTGTTTCCAGTCAACAAGGGGTACCTCCCTTCCTACGGGTCTAGCCGGGAGGAGACCCTTCACCCGGGGCTTCCCTCTGGTGGGTGGGTGGGTGAGGGTCTTATTTCAGGAATGCCTCCCCTGCAGGACAATTCCACCAGCAACTCACAGTCCTCTCTGAGGAGCCGTCAACCAGGCCTCAGGGTCCTCCGCTTGGTCAGAGGTCCCCCAGCGCTGCCTACCTCATGTCGAGACCTCCTCTCCTGGCCCTGTGCAAGGCACTGAGGGTTCTTCCAGCTCCCAGGGGGAATTGAGCCACTGCTGGCTGGATTTACCCTGCCTTACGCCTGGACCTTCCCTTTCCCAGGCCCTGCTCTAGGCTCCAGAGCTCTTTTAGTTACTTGGCGGGGCTCTGGCTATCTGGCCTATGCCAGGGCTAACCTGAGCAGCCTCGAGCTGCTCCCAGAGACGGCTCTCCATGTGCCAGTCTGCACACCGCTCCATCCGGCCCCCTGCTGGGGATGCAGGCTTGACCCTCCTTGACAAGGCTCCCAGAGCCTGAGCCCCGCGCACCAATCTGCACGCTGCTGGGGTGAAGAAAGGATCCTGGTGGAAGCCCTCTTCAGGCTCTTCCCTCTCCAATGTCCCTTGCCACTTCTCCATGTGTGGCTCACGCCGCTCCTTTTATACCCTCAGCTTGCAGGTCCAAACTCCGACCAAGAGCTCCTCACCCCCTCCCTTCAGGAAAGGGGCAACACCGGCTCCTCCCCACTCTCCCCCAATTGGTCGATGGGCTCCACCAATTGCAAATTATCAAGCCCAGGATGTGCCAGGGCCTGAGCAGGTAAGTCTGTCACATGTGCATTAAGCATCACTTAAAAAACATGTGCACTCGTTACTGTGCATTAAGGCAGCCTAGCGCACATTTCTTTAGTACCTCACATTGGAGGTACTAAATTTAATGCACATTAGAAAAACCGCCTAAATGTATGTAGATGCACCCATTAGCATTCATGAGTTGCAAGTAAAAGGGACATTTGAGTCACCTTTCTTTTTTGGGGTGAAGTGAGTTCAATAAATAAAACGGAGGCTAATGATGAAGAGGCCAGAACTTTATTTCTCAGTCACTGTAATATGAACAACTTAGCAAAATTCTTGCTTCAGCCTGTCTCTTAGCCTCTGGGGGTTTTTTTTAATTAATACGACCATTACTTATATCAAACAGTAACATAATTATGAGAACTGATCCATTATGAATTTTCTTTGAGGGCATAGTGTCCACAGCAACTGAATGACATCACACAGACAGAATTGGGATGAAAATGAAGCTGGAAGATTTAAATTAGGAGGTAGATAGACCAAATTCTTTTCCATTCTATTCACCTTGGTTTTCTGACAAACTATCTAGCGGGACGAAGTTCAGGAGACTTGATATAATGTAGACAAAGTCTTTGTTGTTATAAGGTAAACTCCCTTACTCTAACCTTCTCTCCTTTTCTCCCACACTTGTTGTTTTAATACAGCTGACTGTTGAACTCCTCAGCTTAACTCTAGTACCTCTTAATGAGGGAGCTGTAACACTATCCAGTCGTCTCACTGCACAGCAATCAGAATTTCATTGCTCTGCACAGTTTGATTTATGTCAGGATGGTTAAAACTCACTCAAGCACTGGAAACCCCCCACGGAGCTGAGCTGATTGGACCTTAGCCACAGAAGGTTTCTCTTTTATGTGGTCAGAGGGCCAGGATTCTTGTTTGTGAAAGCTCCTTCACAGACATGTGATTAAAATGTTGGCATCGTCAACGTAATTTACACTGAATGGAGTTAAAGAACTATAAGTTATAGAATTGTTACATACCAAAAGAAATCTCAGCTGCAAATACGTTCTGACCACATGCATCAGGCACCTCTACAGAGATACAGAAATCTCTTGGAGAATACTAAGAAAGGATCTCTGGCAGTAGGTTTCTAAAACCATTTGTAAAAAAATATAGATGGTTCAAGGTCAGTAAGCAAAACCTTATTTATCTGGGGAGACCAACAGATGGAGGGGTCATTATTTATGTGCAGATGCATTTGAATGAACATTTCTATAGTCTTCAGGACAAGGCTCTTTGAAATCTCTGAGGTACATCATAGAGCAGGTGTGTTTACTGAAGAAGGGACTTCACCAGCCGTCACTGGTAGGCACTATGTTCACATTTTCTGTAGCTGAAGCGGTACGTTCCAACAGGATTTGGATGCATTCCAGTCTTTGTTGCACTCTTTCAACAACAATGAAACAGTAAAACAGAAACAACAGATCATTCTGTTTATCTTCTATTTATCACACCTGGAAGCCCATAAATGTGTAGGTCCAAGAATGTCCTCTTCAGATGTGGAAGAAGATCACTCTTAACGTACATGGTGGTTAGGAGGGTATCATAAGCAATTATGTCTAAAGTGCTAATGTGCAGGTTTACAGTTTCTGGGGAAATCAGCATCACTGAGATAGCACTCGGAGATTTACCTTTGGCAATTTTGCTCAATTTACATTAAACAATCAACATAAATGAATTAGCCCCTGAACCAGAACTCCCCAAATCTTAAAGGCAGCAAGTGAGAGAGGAAGAGTAGAAAAAACCCTGGTTATATTCAGTTCACTCTCCCTTTCAGCATCCACTCTCTGTGCCTGTGTGACAGGATATTGGGCACGATGGACCTATGGTCTGACCCAGTAAATGGCTGTTCTTATGTTCTAAACCATGTCAGGTAAATCTTAATTATCCAAAAAGAGCTGCACTACTTTATAAGTAACAGCACTGGAAACAACCAGTGTAAATCTTAAGTCACTCATTGATTCACGTTAAGATTACCATGTAGGACAGAGTGGAGAGTATGTGTAGGAGTCTAATCACTCTTGGACAGAGCGGCTGAATACAACTCAAACACTGAGTCACCTTTTAAAAGTCTCCATCACAATTTTCCCTTACGAAAGTTTGTCTAACGTCTCTTCCAACTATACAGTTGATCCAAAAAAGATACCACTAAAAAATCCGTCTTGTGGCTACATCATTCCTTCCTGTTTAATTGGAGAGACTAACCCCCTGCTTTGCCTTCTACTCACTTCAGCCTAACACAGCTAACTACCTCTCTCTTTTTAACCTGAGATACATAGATTTCATAGACAGTAGGGCTGGACAGGACCTCGCTAGATCATCTGTTCTAGCCCCCTGCCCAAGGGGCAGGAAGTCAGCTGGGGTCAGATCACCCCAGCAAGATAAGCATCCAAATAGACACAATAGGTCTCAGATTACAATAGATACAACATATAAAATAAATCTCAGATTACAATAAATCAACTCAAAAGCAAAAAAAGAAAAGAAAAGAGGATTGACAGTTATTGGGAGTTTGGGGGTGAGGAGGTTGCTTTGTCCAGTGTACTTTGAGTTATGAAAACAAATTTTGCTTGGTTATCAAAATACTTTTCATTATAATATCCCCGCCAAACAGTACATTTTCATACATGTGAGGCTGTGTTGGTGATATTACATGCATGTATAAGTACATCTCTTGCACTATTCCTTCACCCTCCAGTCACTTAGTAGAGGAGATTCAACAGTGCTATATTAACTAGCTTTAACACTTTCCATTTGGCATCCTGCCAAGAACCCACCACAGGCACTCTTATTTGCCACTCTTATGTTTTGAATAATCATGTTGCAAACAGTCTAGATGATTTAACAATTAAAAAAACCCTCATCCAATTATTTAAAAATTGATCTATTGGTTTATAAAATTGATTTATTGACTTAAAAAAGAAAGAAAACTTACCTGCCTGTTGGCAGGGAGTCCGTGGGTATCTGTGTGCCCGTCCTCCCCCTCCTGCAACAGCCTTTGGCCAGCTTGGGGATGGCGGCAAGCAGCTGGACATGAACCCAGCAGCAGCAGGGGGTGCGGCAGCGCCCCCTAGCTGCAGGGGTTTTCCACGTACCCATACCTGTGTCTCTCATACCCCCAGGGGTATATGTACCACAGGTTGAGAAACTATATAGTAGAACACCTCCAACCTTTTCTCAATTCATGAAGGCTCTCTCAGTATCACTTGTAAGAGTTGCCACATTGGCAAGGGTTATTTGGTTTCCTCTGAAACCTGGTTGCTCATACAGTAGCTGTTGGTCAACAACTGGTACAATCTGGTTCAGGATAAGCCACTCTAGGAGTTTATAGACCACTGATAAAAGTGCTTAGAACAAATGTGGTCAAAGCCTTAATTCAGCCCTACCATATATTTAATATCAGTTTGATGCAAGTAGCTGCTAAAGACACCTCTCTAGGTATTGCGATCAGAATATTCTTGCAAAGGGACAACATGGGTTTTAATTATTTCTATACTAACTACAAAAATCTGGATGCAATAGTGTCTTATAGATGAATATGTCTATAGGGTCTCCTGAATATATCTCTTAAGAGGGCAGTCATAAATGTATTCATTAGAGAAAAGGGTTCAGAATTTATTCACCTTCACAAAATGGAAAGTCCCTGAACTAATGAGCTTATGGGTGGCAGGCAAAGCCCAACTGGAAATAGGAAGAGTAAATTTCTTGCTACCCTTATAGTAATCCAGCCCCTTGCAATCTAGATGGTATGAAATACAAATTAATGGCAATATTAAGCAAAGAGTGGTAGAAAGGAGTATGATGATTAGGAATGCTTTATGTGATGTGTGGATGAGGTTTGTGCTCCTCTTTCATGCTATGGTGCAGAGATGGGAAGATTTCCAGACACAGGGTTGGAATGAGAACAGACATTCCCTGTAATCCAACCACTGGCTAGCTATTTAGCAAAAACACTTTCCAGGTAAAAATTAGGTTTAATTGAAAATTAATTTGTTATGCAGGAAAAATTGTGAATTTTTATAGAACAACAATTTTATTGAAGAACACCAGACACTTTTATTTTAAAGTTAAATATTTGCATACTACACATAAACTCATTAGTGCAGGGACTTGCCATTCCCTGATGTTGAAGAAGTCTAAACACGTTAAAAACATGCTTGAAATTTCAGGGGGGAGGTGAGCTTTTTTTAATATTTGTATTTTCCCCCTTTCTCACTTCCCTGCCAATATGCCATAACACTGAAAAGTGGCCAGGGTATTTTTTAACATTGTTTCCTCTTTCTTATCCTCCCTCCCTTTTAATTTCTCAAAGGTAAATAAAGTTTGATTAGCTATAGGAAAAACAAAACTCTGAGTTTTTTTAATATTACAGAATGGAGAAGTTAGAAGTTTTTTCTCCTTTTGCAATTCTCACATTTCCCTGAAGTTATAAAATATCAATGTTTTCAAACAGTGAATCAAAACAAAAATTTTAGTTTGAATAAGTTTACACTTTTCCATGCAAAGGCATGACATTTTGATTAAAATGAAAAATTCTGTGGGCATTTTTCTTTGACTAAAAATATGGTTTACAATAATCTCTAACACGGAATCTTTAAAATATTCATTACATTGGCCACCATAAACAAATATTTCTGATGGTTCTAGAGGAGATTTAACAATTTATGTGTGCGTGTGTATATACAGATCCACACATATACAGTTGTAAAGTTTATTACATTATTTATACACTATTTTATGTATATTTTACTATGTGTATGTAATTTATTCTGTTTCGGACTTTTATAAATCAATAAATCTACTTCAGTATATAGTTTCTCAACCCTGGGGGTATGCAAGACACAGGCAGTGGGTACACGGAAAGCCCACTCCATGCCGGCAACTGCATGTATACCTCAAAGCAGAGAGTGGGTTTATCCCCACTCTCTGCTCTGAGGCATGCACGCAGTTGCCACCCGCAAGAAGCTGATGCCGGGGCTGCGGACACTGGTGCAGCTGTTTGCAGCCTTCTTGCTGCAGCTGCCCCAGAGCCCAGCTGGCTACAAGCAGCTGCGCTCGGCTCCCAAGCCCCATCGTCAGCTCTGTGCTGGTGGCGACTGCACGTGTGCCTTGGAGCAGAGAATGGGGACTAACCTACTCTGCTTTGAGGTGCACATGCAGTCACCGGCATGGAGCTGATGCCAAGGCTGTGGAGCCCAGCACAGCTGTTTGCAGCCTCCCTGCTGCAGCTGCCCAGAGCCCAGGCTGGATACAGGTGGTGCCAGCAGCGGCACACAGCTTTTCTGTGCAGTGCTGCCTCAGGCTCCCCCCCCAGTCTGCTCGGAGCCACGGGATGCTGGAGCCTGGAGCAGCTCCTTTGCAGCCTTCTGGCTGTGGCTAGCCCAGGC
>NW_017728918.1:101961333-101968444 GCF_001723895.1 Crocodylus porosus | reverse complement strand
TCTCAAGTAGACTGTGGGGCAGTCTCCCCTGGGAAGTGCTCAGTGCCCTCACACGTGAGTTAGTTGCAACAGGACAAAGCCCTGGGAACAGACTGTGGGGAGTAGGTCTGTGCCAGGCCCCCAGGGATGGCTTTCACTGGGACCTCATAGGCCTATCTGGTCACTGCACTGTGCTCAGCTTTGTTCTGCTGCCAATGGATGTTCAAATTTTTTGCCATAGTTTTGAGAGGAGGAAGGGAAAGAGGGTGACAGAGAGAGAGACAGGTAGCAAGGATGTAGGGTGAGAGAGAGAGAGCGAGACAGGGGAGGGGGGAGGGTGAAGAGAGAGAGGAAAGCAGGGAGAGAGAGGAGACAGGGAGCAACCATAATTGTGGTGAAGGCAGGTGGTGTCAGCTGCTTCTGGGGCTGCTGCAGCAGGGGCACGCATGCCCCAAGGGTTGCCAACTTACCTCACCGCACCACAGGCCTCTGCTTCTCCCCATCACCCCAACCCCTGCTGCAGCGGCCCTGGAAGCAGCCAACATCACCTGCCTGCTCCACAATTATGGTTGCTACCTGTCCCCTCTCTCTTCCCCATTCCCTCTCTCTCTTCCCTCCCCACCACCCGCATCCCTGTCTCACGCTCTCTTGTGCTATATCCTTGTGTGTCTGTCTCTGTCCTGCCCTCTTTTCCTTTCTCTCTCTCTCTCACCCTTTCTTCCTCTCAAAACTATGACAAAAAATTTGGCGTGCCATGCATTGTGTGGTGCTTTAAATTCCCCAACAATAATTTGGCATGCCACACCTTGCATGACACTGACTTCAGCCCTCCTAGCTTTGGCCAACATCACATTGAGCCCAAGTACGTTTTTGAGCACCCCTGGTATAAAGGGTAGCATCCCTACTCACACCAGATCAGACATCTGTCATATCACGGCCTTATATACGCAGCCCTTCTTCCAACATATGGCACACATTAGTCTGTAAATATAAAATCCCCTGGAAAATTGAGTGTTAGGATACTTGTTAAAATTTTCAGAAGTTAGGGGGTACTTGCTGCTTAAAAGGTTGAGAAATACTGTTCTAGTTGACCTAACAGCAGTCTATGACATGGTCTGGCACCTAGGCCTTCGGTATAAGCTACTTACCACACTGTTAGACAGAAGTCTAGTTAACTTCATTGTGGAGATGATCTTGAATCAGTCCCTTACTTTGAGTACATCATGTGAAAAGACAAGTTGTCACAAGAGACTTAGGAATGGAGTACCACAAGCCCTAGCTCTCACCCTGTTTAACATTTACATGGCAGACTACGTAAGTAGCACATCAATCAAATACATGTATGCGGATGACCTGTGTCGCAGGGCTCTCAGGTGTCCTGCAACTGAGAGTAGAAATGGCTCAGGAGAGACCCCTAGTGGCAGAAAAGGGGAAGCACAACTGCCAGTCACCAGGACTGTGCAGGTGCTGGTTGCCCTAGCAACCAGGGAAGCCTAGAGCTAGGAAGGGGCGGAGCTTAGCCCTTCTTAAGCCCAGGCAGAAGGCCAGGAGGGCAGTTACCCTCCAGCAGCCGAAGGAGGAGGAATTCGGCCTGGGCAAGGGGAGAGCTCGGATGGTTGGGACACCCTGGTCCCTGCTGAGGGTGGATGAGCTCTCTCTCTGTCTCTGGTAAGGAGAGGTTTCTAATTGTTCGGACCAGAGGGGTCTAGTTTTATGTTGTAGCCCAGGGGCTTTGCGTTTGTGTTTTTGTTCAACCGGAGGACCAGGTGAGGCTGTAGGGGTGTGAGGAGGCCTCACGGGAGCTCCCCAGTAATTCAGGGACTCCGGGTGCCCAGTGGGCACAGTGGGCAGTGTCATGGGGGCACAGCTTTGTTTGGGGGTATGTTGACCCAGCCCCAGGGGTAGGGGTCAGCGTAGAGCCCTGACTAAGGGGCAGTGTGGAGCCCCAGAGTTAGGGGTATCGAAGAGCCCAGACTGGGGGGGTGCTAGGAGCCCCTGAGTAACGGGGCAGCAAAGAGCCCCAGCATCGAAGGGTGGCAAGGAGCCCCTGAGTAAGGGGGCAGCGAAGAGCCCCGGCGTCAAGGGGCGGTGAGGGGCCCCAAAAGGGAGAAGGGGCATCGAGGAGCCCCAAAGGCAAGCAAAGGGCGGGGACCTAATGCCATGGCCCTAAGGAGATCACACCAACACCATCTGCGAGGCTCGGGCTGCGGTGCAGGGGAGGAAAAGGAGCCGCAGACAGCGTCCCCTGCCATCGGGGCACACAAAAATGGGCAGCTTCCCGCTGATTTAAACCATTCATCAATTATGAGCAAAATCAAGACGTGGCAGATGAGAGTAGGCGGGCGATTGGCCCATTGCAGGAGACCGGAGCTGCACGCCGAGCGAGGCGCCAAAAGCGGCACTCCTGTTACAACCTGGCACTTGCTGCTGCCAGTAATAACATATCATCAATAAAGGCCAAACAGAACTGTGACATGGAACTCATAGTTTCCTACCTACAACAGTGGCGATTGAAGCTGAATATAAGAAGACCACCTCAACACTCTTCCACCTGAACAATCATGTTGTGATGCCAAGATAAGAGTTGTTGTGGAGGGAAAAGAGTTACCCTTTGAGAAGACACCATCCTACCTGAGTGTCATCCTAGACAGAAGCCACCACCTGGAGAAGTTGAGGCACAAGGTAACCTCAAAGGCAGCAGCCATTAAGAAATTAGTCAGTACAACATGGGGAGCCAACTTCTCTACCCTGAGAACAACTACACTAGCCATGGTTTACACACCCGTGGAATACTGCCTCCCTATATGGGCAAATAGTGCCCACACCCACAAACTGGACAGTGCCCTGAATTCTGCACTATGAACTGTCTAGTATACACAGAATGGGAAAACATGTTAATCTTGGCAGGAATCCCCCTTCATTCCATCAAAAGGTCTGGAATACTGCTTGACCTGCCAACCAAGCCCAACAGGAAGACCATCCACTAGATGATATGATTGAAAAATACCCAACACAGACTACTACCATCCTCACACCCTCTTGGTCATAAACTCCCACGTAAGGCATGGGTAAACCTGAATCGACTGTGATCAGGCTATGGAGTCTTCAATAAAACCAAACATAAAATGGGCCTTACAAACTCACCCTCATGCCTATGTGGCAAAGGAGATCAGACAGCAGATATACTGGCTGACTGCACTCTATATAGTCCACCAGAGGGAGTGAAGTCTGAAAGATTGCAGTAATATTGATGGATCTACTCTTAAATGTTTGGAGGAGTCGACTTTCTGAAGTAATACAGAAGAAGAAGAAGAATTACACTTCAAGGTAGGGAATGCAATTTTAAGTACTCCAGGCAGTGAGTGATTAATTGGAAGAACCAAGAAGGAGAATGAGACAGGGTGCCTGCAGTACCATGAGGTAGTATGGTCTAGAGCTATACCAATAGATGTAAGCATGTAGCACAAACAAAGTAATGCATAAATTGTAAACTGTAGGATAAACGATTACAGCTGTTGGATTATCCCAATATAATCAGAAAGCTGATAAATTGTATTTGGTATTTGACTAGATATTTCTCTTTAAAGTATTTTGAGATTACTGGACATAAGGTACCCTTGAAATACAAAGAATTTTTATTTGATTATGAAGATCAGTTTGACAGTGTTTGCACAAGACTTTGAAAATTAATTGTGGTATGTAAATGCTAAGTATTATCATTGTCATCTTGCATTATAGTGTTTTAAGAAGTACAATATGGCTTGACCCAACACCATGCTGTTCCATGGATCATAAATCGGAATAGGGTCAACACTGTCTGAAGACTTGCAGACTTTTTTAACCACACTGAATACCTGTGCATAGCAAGTCATTTGTATTCTTTGGAAACAGTTGGATTCTTCTGAAGTAATTTATTTTCTACACCACTCTATCAATAACCCTCTTTCTTGAAAAGGCCACAGAAGTCCAGACATCCAGAGATAGATTGCACAGTTGTTTCCCCTACCCCACCTCCATGTTTTACTACAATACATGAAACAGAAGATCTTGATTTTTAGATAAAGGATAGAAACAACAGACTGCCTGCCTTATTTGGTCCCATGTGTCATATTGCCAACATTTTGATTTTTAGAATACACAGATATATTAGTATACTCTCTATACCTTGGCTAAATGCTAAAAGTTGTCTTTTCTCTGGAATGGAGACTATCCTTCTGTTGTTTATTTGTACTGTTGAGTGTCTAGAACAAATGTGGTCATAGCCTTAATTCAGCCCTTAGGCACTACCATGCATATAGTATCAGTTTGATGCAAGTAGCTGCTAAAGACACTTCTCTTGGTATTACAATAAGAATATTCTTGCAACGGGACAACTGGGTTTTTATTATTTCTATACTAATTACATAAATCTGGATGCAATTGTGTCTTGCAACTGGTGATTTTTAGGATAGAAGTGACTTTCTGCTTGATGACCTTGTCAAAACTCCTGGTTCTGAAAATTTGCTGTTTTTGACTAATACACTTGCAGTGGTATTTAGTTGAAAAAGGCAAAGTCTCTGTGGCTTGCCCTCTCCTGTTAGTCTCTTGATGGTTGACCAAGCCTTTTGGCTTGAATGTGTCATGTCTATGTTTTTTATAGTATCCAGCCACCTGTTCCTCTTCATCTCGTTTAGGTGGAGTTCTAGCTCATCAGTGGTGTGACATCTAGTCATGCTTTCAGGTGATGATTCAATGGTCTGCAGTAGTTCGCTGCATTTCTCATCCCAGCTGGAGATGTAGTTTTACAATGCTTTCTGGGGGTAGTGGCATGGGCTGTTGTGAGGATCATGGAGGTAAAGTTGATGTATGTCTTGCTAATATTTTCAGCAGTAGGTGCTGGTAGTGCATCATCTAAGTCCTTGGTCTTCTCATAGTATAATAACCAATTAGCCTTCTGGAATTTCCATCTGGGTGCCTCTTCTTCCCCTTTCAGTGTTTATGTTGTAGCCCAGGGACGTATGCTTTGAGTTACAGTTTTGTACCAGCAGTTTGCGTTGGGACTATAAAAGGAAGTTTATGGAGGTCCCATTAGTGCCCAAGGGGCACAAGTTTGTCTTGGGGGGCAGGCTCAAGGCATGAGCAGCTGTTGAGCCCAAAGTGGGCAGAGTGTAAGGCCACAGAGCCAGACAAGGGGCCAGGGTCCTGGTGCCCAAAAGGGCCAGACATTACTACAGTAATACCTGTGAGACTTGGGGTGTGGTGTAGGGATGGATTTGGAGCCACACAAGCCACAGGGGCACAGGCAGGCTGAGAGGGCCTGTTGGTCTGGGGACACAGGACTGTTACTAAAGGGACTTAGGGAGAGACCTGTGGGGATCAACACTGGCTCACACTCATGTAGAGCCCACAGGCCGGCTCTCTTTAACACCTTTATTAAGATCAAGACATAGCAGGCAAAATCCAAGGGAAGGGCTGCAGCTGAGCCTGAGACATGGCTTCTGTGAGCTCCCTGAGCCTCACTATTCCTGCAGGCAGAAAAGCAGGCAGTCAAGCATCCCTGGGTAGCTCTCCTTGGCAGGAGCTCCTAACCCTGCAGCTGGCAGACGTAGACTCCTTGACTAGCTCAGGCTCTGGGCTTATATAGCTCCAGCCTGAGCCCTTTTCCTGTCATGTGAGCCTCTCATTAGCTCCCTGCCCCACCTGCTAGCAGCCTCATGGGCTGCTAGTTCCCTTAAAGAAGCAGGCACACCCCAGTGCCCTGCTACAGTATCATCATGTGATTCTCCCACTTAGACTGGGACCTAGGTGGCAGTCTCCACTGTTGACATTATCCAGCTACCTATGACCCCTACAGGTAAGTTGACAGCATGTTTTCAAGTTCAAATTTAGGGTGGGGAAATGGATATATAAATTAATATAAATTAAAAACTAACTCTAAAGACCTGCAGGCCTAATGACCTACCTATAATAAACTGCTGTACCCTGACAAAATCTCATAGGATATTCTAATAACCAAGAAAGGACCCAAAGTGTTAAATGTGCTAAAAGCCAAAATACAAGGTTGGGGTAGGGGTAGCCAAATGCAAGTTTGCCCAGGATGTCATTTTCCCTAAGGCCATCTCTGGAAGGGCACCTCTGCAAGGAGCTAAGCCTACCATATGATTTGCTAGTGGTGTCCTATGGATAAAGACTGTGTGAAAGCATCCTTATTCAGAAAAACAGATGAGGATGATTTAGAGTGACGGTTTTTCCTCTGTAAGGGCAGTTGGACATGAATTCCAGAGACTTGCTCCTTTAAGGAGTGGTGGTGAAGGAATCAGCAGACAAATTGGGAACAAGGACTAGGCTGTAATTAGCAGTTTGCTTCCTGAATATGATAACTAGGGCTGTGTGAAACAGCACCGTTCCATTTTGACTTGTGTTTCAATGTTTTGGTGGAACACCGTGTTGTTTCGAATTTCATTTTGATTTGAAGCTGCTGTTCCATTTCATTTTGTCGAAAGTTTCAACTCTGTTTTGACATTTTGCCCATAGGCTATAATTGGGAAGCTTGAAACAGCCTATAACTTTGCCATTTCTGGCCTGATTTCAATGAAACATGAAGAAATGGTTGCCCCTTCTAATGGCATGAAGCTTGCCAAGTTTCAAGGAGATAAGTGCAAGGGTTTCAGGGAAACTGCACCTCAGAGTCTTGACAGCAAAAAAACTCATGTCACATCTATGTGTTAAGCCACAGCGGGGTGAAAACTGCAGCCCTGCTAGGCCCTGTTGTGGCCATGAAGCTACCAGCTGTCAAGGAGCTAGGTGCAGGGGGAGTGTGGGTTCTGGGGTCCTGCACCTCTAGCTGCTGACAGGCAAAACTCATGCCTTGGGTGAGTGACACTGTGTGTGTGTTAAGGTCCGCCCTCACTCAACTGACCCCAAGGCAGAAAGCAGGGCAGTTCAAACAATGCTGCCTTTTATGCAATTTTTCCATTCCTCCCCAAAAGCACTGGGATTGGAAGGGACCTCAAGGAAGGATGACAGTCACTGACCAGCTACACAGTCAATAACGAGAGCACTCCTTCCCCCACTCCTCCCCCCTCTTTCCCCTCCCTCTCCTTAGTTTAATTTCCCTGCAGGCAAGCTCAGCTTGAGCTTTTGAAACATTTCA
>NW_017728918.1:101952895-101960823 GCF_001723895.1 Crocodylus porosus | reverse complement strand
GGTGGATCCAGGGGGACTGGTGGGTCTGTGGGAGGGTATTGGTGGGTCCATGGGAGGGAGTTTCCTGGTTGGCGGGGGTGGATAGTGGGAGGGGAAAAATAGCCTGGTTAGGATGGGCTGGGGGGTGATGTGTAGAAACACTACAGCCCCAGAGCTGTGGCAAGTAGCAAGTGGTTGGGCTCTCCTCATCCCAGGTTTTTGATGTGAACATTAGCAGGCATTCATTAGGTTGGGTTAACCCTTCATAGGTCAGATTAACCCTTTATCGATCTAAAATTAATTTACCTCTTTAGGTGCTTTCACGCTCCTGCAATCCCAGGCAGGTGTCTGGGGGACTTGAGGGCCTCTCAAGCCCATAGAGCACATGCCACTGTCCCTATTTACAGAGGTACCCTAGGGAATCTCAGGGTTCCTCTCTGTAAGCAGGAAAGCCCTGGTTTTCCCACACAGCCAGATTCACTCCTGTGATCATAGAAGACGGGTCTGGCTGAGCAGGAAAAGCAAAGATCACATCACCCCTTGTCCCACACCAGCAAAGTTGGGACAAAGTTGTGTGTTTCTCCCAGTGAAGTGGATTAGCTGTGCCATGCCACTTGCAGCAGAGCTGATCTGCTTCATTCAGTGATTTCTATTTCTAGCCCTAGAGGGGGCATGCTCAGAGAGACGATGAGGGGCTAGGGGTTCAGTGACCAGAAAACTGTGACTACATCCAAAAATGAGGGAGATGCTTGTTAGCTGGCACAGCTCCATGTGTAATTAAAACGTCTGATTCAGAATTTTATAAGGAAACAGTAACATTCAAGATAATTGTATAAATGGTGTGAAAGCAAGCACCCAAATTGCTTCCCTGTAACTATTAATAAATAACATTGACGGTAACACTTTGTAAATTTTATATACAAATCAAGAGGGTTATGGAGATTTTCTTTTCTTTTTGGGGGGGACCAACCACTCTCCAACTCTCCTCTGTACAGATCAGTCAGTCCAGATGATGTGCAGCCTACTAGTTTAAAGAAATTAACTAGACAGCTTACACTTACTATTTTTAGAAGTTACGGGAAACTGGGAAGTACAGAAGATCTGAGAACATGCTCACAAAATGAAGAGAGATCCTGAAAATTTAGATCTTAAGTTTAATGCCAGTTACTTAAAAGATTCCAGAACAGCTATTGAAAGAGGAAGAAGGAGATATCTCTAAATATCTAGGAGATAATGGAATACAAACCCTTCCCCCTCTGTGATAGATAGCAATTTTACCCACCCTCCATTTTGTTTGGCTGCTGAGGGAATATCTCCAAATTGATTTGCAAGCTTATCACCCATTTCTCCTTTAAATCATTCCCACATCTTCACTTCTGTCATGACACAAGAAATCACTCAACTAGGAATGGCTAGGTTACTTAGCTTTTGCTAGCTGTTCTTAGCTGGCTGATTTATTCAAAATGCCATCAATGTCTTACTATATTTTTAAATAAACATGAACTGCCCCTTCATAAATTTTCTAAACAAGGAAGTAAATTATGCATTAATTTTGCAGAAAAGACTAAAATGGAAACAGCTAAAAGCAACAGTAAGGATAAATAAAGGAACTGATAGAGGTTAGACAGCAAGCTTCTAACTTTTGCCTAACTTGGGTTCCAGTCTATCCAATGCCTCTTCTTATTAGTACAGCTCTGCAACACTCTGCTAATTAGAAAAATGCAAGTGATTCTGAGAAGAAATAATGCCAAACAAAAAAGGCCAGATCCTTAATTGCCTCATTGTTAATATGCATCACTGAGAAGGTGCAAAAGATCCATAAAACTGCCCTGAACTATTCATTAAGTAATGGGTTTGTATTGGCCTTCTACATAAAAAGGAAGTAGAGGGCTTACAGCTGCAGAGAAAATGAAGAGGACTGGAGAGGAAAAGAGGGCACAATGGAGGCAGGTATCTGACAGAAATCTTTATCTGGTTCTTTCTTTAGTATTTAAAAAAGTGAATCTGTAGGTCAATCTGAAAGTGTCTTTAGGGATAGAAACTAGCTCCCTGCAAAATACTTGTAGCAAAATCAAATCATCCCAAGTGCTTCCCCTAATGTCAGATAAGCTTTTTACAAATACAGGATGTTACTTTCCATGAAAGTAAAAATTGCATCCTGGTTGAACAGCAACTTTCACATCAGGTTGGTTTTGCCGCCAGGCCTCGTGGCTGCGATCACTGCTTTTTTGCCCTTTTGTTTCAGGTTGAGTTAGACTGATAATAAATCTTTAGTTTATCCCAAACCTCAAAGGCAGTTTTACACATGCTGTAGGGGTGGAGGGGGTGGTGGGAGGGGCAGCTCCACCGTGTCTCCTGTATCAGTGTCCCTGCACTTAAAAATGGCAGCAGGGCTGCTTCAACTAAAGCCTGTTTGGCGAGTTTTATTTCAAGTGCCCCCACCACCATTTTTAAATGCGGGGACACTGATACACCAGAGGCAGGAGGCTTCTGGAGCATGGCAATTACTCCTCAAAGAGGAGTATTTGGCAACAGCCCGCACTTGTTGGGAGTAGATCAGGACAGCAAAAGCGCAAACCGAATAGAGATTGGCAGCTGGAATCAAGGACATCAAGAAGTCCTTCTTTAGATATGTAGGAAGTTGGAGAAAAAAATAAGGGAAGTGTAGGACCCCTATGAATGAAATGGGCCAGCTGATTACCAGAACTCAGGACAAAACCAAGCTCCTGAATGAATACTTTACACCAGTATTCCACCCATCCAAGGGTGTTAACCTGCTTGACAGGATACAGAATTATCGTGGTAGGGGTGACCACCCCCTCATAGTTGGCATAGATCTTGTGGAGGAGACTACAAAGGCTAAATATCTACAAGTCAGCAGGACCAGACCCAAGAACGCTAAAAGAACATCCAAGAGTGCTAAAAGAAATGGCTGATTTCATTGTGTGACCAATGGCAAAATTATTTGAAGACTCGTGGCACTCAGGAGAGGTCCCAGAAGATTGGAAGAAGGCCAAAATGGTGCCTATCTTTAAGAAAGTGAGAAAGGAGAGCCCAGGAAATTAGCTCCAGCTTGCTGAAATTCCAGTGCATCAGAGAAGCCTCCATGCTCATGTATAGGCAACCCAAGTGTCTAAGGGAGTTGAAGACCAACAAAGCTGTATCTATACTGAACTTTATGCGACAATCTCCCTTGGCTGTATAACCCAGGTGGTATGCGGAAGGTACCTCCTCTTCAAATGGAAGGGATGTTAGCAGGAGTGTGTATGCTGTGGGGAGCATGGCTGCTTAGTTGTGGGAGAGCTCACCTCCTTCCTTACAGAGCAGAGCAGACCAGACCAGGAGTCACAGTGATTCTTAACTATGTACAGGTTTAATGTTACATAATGATAGATAACTTACAGCCATAAACTTACATACACACATACAATTCATATCTGTAAATAGCATTTGTGAGTGTGTATGTGTGTGTATTTCCCTATATCTCACTTTCTATATATACATATAAATGCTGCTTACAGATATGAATTTACCCAAACCAAAACTCTAACTAACCCTAAACTCAAGCATAGGTCTAATTCCCTGTAGCTTTTAGGTTATCCTGTGGCCCTTGCCCCTCATCAGGGCCCTCCCTACGCAGAAAATAACCAATACACCTACGCAGAAAATAACCAATACAATAAATACAAATACAGGGTAGCTGATATTCCTCTTCTAATGCAACAATAAAGATGCAGGCAACAACAGAATCCCAGCAGCGTGGAAAAAGAAACAGAACCCAACAGTGGCACAGCAGCTGTGCTCAATGAAGAAATAACAACCCAAGCAGGGACCCCATCAGCTAATATAACACCATTACCCTCTCAAGGTTATTTAGCAAGGCAGGATCCTAAACCAGCGAACGCCCCCATAACAAACAGGAGACCTGGATCCCTCTTTATGTCCCAGGACGAATTGTCCCCTCCCGTCAGGGGCTTCCCCTCAGCTGCCCGCAGTAGGGAGGGCCCCCTCCTCCCCTATGGGAATTCCCCCTCCCAGGTGACTAACAACTCCCACGGCTTTTGAAGGGTTGGGCTCATCTCCAGCAGTGTGTTGTGGGAGGTGAGGCATCCCCTCCCTACCCCCCCACTAGGGTGGTTGACCGGTGCCACTTCCAGTGAGAAGGCCCAAGCTGCCTCATGCAGCTCTTGTGGCCTGTCAGCTCACTCTCTACCCTGTGCACCACCCTGTGCACTGAAGAGGTACCCGGCTTGGGCAGGCAGGGAAAAACACTCATGCTGCCCAGTGCAACCCTGGTGCGCCTTCAGCTCTACAGTGCTGTGCACTGCTCTGTGCACTGATGGCCCAGGTCCTGCCTAATGGAGGATCGGGGGGTCACACTGCCTCATGCAGCTGCCATGGTCCCATCTACTCCTGGACTCTGCATGCACCATTCTGTACACCGGCTCTCCAGCCCTGTGCACTGGTCCGTGTACCAAGGACTTTTGCCTCCTGCCTCATGCAGGGTTGGGGACCCACGCTGCCTCACGCACCTGCTGCAGTCCCATCCACTCCCAAAGCCTCCATGCACCGACCTGTGCACAGTCGCCGCAGCTCTCTCCACGGCAGGGCTGGAATGCAGCCACTTGCTGCATCCTGTCTGGTGAAGACATCTTCTGGGTGCTTCTGGGGCAACTGCTCTGGCCCGCTGGTCAGCTACACCAGCTCTTCATCAGCCTTCTTCATCTTCCCACGTCAAAGCCACCCATGTGCTTGGCATGCAGGCTTTTATTCTCTCTGGAGGCTCTGCCCCAGATTGGGAATGGATCAGTGAGGAAGCCAGGAAGTTCCCTGTCAGGTTCTCTCTTTTACCTTGCCCTAGGTCAGGGTAGGGTAAGCTTCTCTCCTTCCCTTTCCTGCTTGGTAGGGAAGGGAAATGCCCCCACCAATCAATCTGAGCCTTCCAGCTCAAGCCTGGAAACCGGGCTGCCACCAGCAAGCCTGCCACAACTGCCATAGTTCATTGCAGAGCATTAGTGCCAGTAATGGTGGAAGGAACAGAATGGACCATCCATGCCCCAACATCCCCTCCTCCCCGCCCCTCCACCCCCACCCTCTCAACAGACAGCCATGCTACATCTTAAACATATAGCACATATAGTAGATAAATTGTACTCACCCATAGAAGAGCCCCAGGAGGTTTTTTTGCTTTCCTTGAGTTCAAATTTACCCAGCACTCCATTTTATTAGTACAGCTCTGCAACACTCCTGTGCCAAAGCACATCCAGAGAAGAACATCTGTGCCTTTTGTGCAGCACAGCAGAGAAAGATGATGGGCACGTTTCCAGTAGTTTCAGCTACTGTTCAGAAACTGACAGACTGTACAGGTCTGAGTCTCTACCTGTGCAAAGGAAGCTTAAAATCATTATTCTGATTTTCAGACACAAGATAGTAGAAGAAAAAGCAGAGCTTTTCCCTGGGTATTTTGGTGCAGTATCAAGGTAACATTAATAAGAATTCTGGTAACAAATCTATTGTCCCACTAAAATAAATGCAAATTCAGTACATTGTATATATTTTATAAGGAATCCATACTGTCATGTTTTGTTTATATATTATTTGACTGACTGATAAAATATGATCAACAATTATTACAGGTTAGCTGACCTCCTGCATCGGGCTTTAAACTAAGTATGACGGGGGATGGGGAGACAGGAGATGGAGAGAGTCTAGAAACTACAAACTGCGAGACATGCAGCAGTACACCTCAAGTAAGTACCAAGTGGCCCTTTGGGCATCAGAATGGGGGAGCACCATTCAAAGGGCTTAAGTGCCTCTATACAAATGCTAAGAGCATGGGGAACAAGCAGGAAGAACTTACACTTCTGCTTGCAGACAGTTACTTTGATTTAGTGGGGCTAACAGAAACTTAGTGGGACCCTGGCTATGACTGGGTAGTACACATTGAAGGCTACAGATTGCACAGAAGGGACAGAGTAGAGAGGAAAGGTGGTAGGGTTGCTCTCTATGTAAAGGAGCATTATATATATCTACCCTAATCAAAATGGGATCAGAGGAGCAGAAAGTTGGGGCATTGTGGGTTAGGATACATGGAAGTCGTGGGGAAAGGGACTTGGTGGTGGGCATCTGCTACAAGCCACCACACCAAGAGGAAAAACTAGACTTGGAATTCTTGAGGCAGCTTAAGAGTAGGGTGGAAGTGCTTGACTTTAGGAAGACAAACTTCAGTGTGCTTAGGAGTTTAGTCAATGATGTGCTGCAGGATTGAGTATTGACTTAGGAGTTTAGTCAATGATGCACTGCAGGATAAGTGTATTGCCACCCCCCCACACCCTTTGCCAAACCTCACCCCCAGCCAAACACTGCCCCTCTGTCATGTTTAATAGCGCTGTAACTTTACAGTTCTATAAAAAGTGATCTAAGTTACAGTACTATAAAATGTCCTCTCCCTGCAGTTCCTTTATATAGTGTAAAGAACCTGATCTTCCTTTTGTTGTTTGGTAAAGTTATAAAGTTATGAACATGTGGGTTGTCCCTCCATGCAAGATGATCTCCAGTGTCCAACCATGTATAACTTTAATGAGCTAGCATAGGGGTTTTATCTGCATGGAGCATCTCACAAGATCATGGCCTAAAATTAAAAGTTCTCTCATCCCTCATTGTCCTTGTTTGGGATGGAGATGGAGAAAATAACTGAAATTCTGGACCACTTTTAAAATAGTTTATAAACTAAAGACGTGTTGTTTTGATGGTTGTGGTGGGGGGAGGGATGTTGAACAAAGAGTTGCTGACTATATTTTTATTTGCATGGGATAGCAACATATTTGCATGTGCTATGGTGCTACCATACCTAACTACTTTTTCTACACATTTGACTTAACCCTTGGAACTGAAAAATATGTTAGGGACAGTTTCTTTACGACAAGGGAGAGGGTTGTTATTTAGACCCATGCCTGATTTAGAGAAATACATAATGCTTAAACACCCCCAACCCCCTGTGGACCAGATGCATAGCTTGTGTCAATTGGTTAGTAGTGTAACTAGGGGTGGGCAAGTGGGGTACCAACCCTTGGGGCCAATTTAAAGGGGGCACATTATCGAGGCCACCACTGCCCCAGGCACTGCTGCCTCCCAAGGCAATGATTTGCTATGCCTATAAAACGGGTGTTATTCCGACTTCAATAGGGCTACATTGTCCTCTCCTGCCCGTCTCTCCTTCACTATATTAAACTATATTAAGGTATGGGATTTGAAAAGATTTGAAAATGACCAAATTGGGTGGCCTGGAAATATTTGGCTTAAGGAGAAGGGCCATTATTTTTGTGCAGAGCATGTAATGTCAAATATAAACACTCAAGAGACTGAGTCCTACCACCTCTTTTGGTTTTATGTCAAGTTGCATCCAATTTTTTCCTTGCCACTGAAAATTGATACCTCACAGAAAGAGCAGTAAATGCCAAATCACCATAAAAGAACTTTTAAAAAATTGGTCAGGGCCCAGATTCTGAAACTTGGAACACATCCTGTTAGCTTGTATGTAAACTTGGGTTAAGCCTGATCACTTTGCTTTAGCCTAAAAGAGGGTTAGGAGAAAGCCTATCTCAAAAGTTGTTTACATATACAGTAGTAAACAATTTATAAGAATAAATTGGCTGAAGGGGGACCTAACTGCTGCTTCTCATACAAGATCTTATCAATGTGGCCTGGCTCGGTGGAAGAATTAGCAAAATTTCTTAAACACTGTAGCGTAATTGTAGATGTCCTTCATGTCTACGAAAGATCTTCATCCTAAGTAAAATGTAGAAAAAGACAAATGTGTGCCTTCTGTTTTAGCACTGCAGTTTGGGGACATGTTATTTACTCTTAACAGGCTGTGTATGCCTAAGGAAGGGAAATAAATGTACACAGACCACTTGTTTAAAGACACTTCAGTGTGACATTACACACTG
>NW_017728918.1:101920256-101952415 GCF_001723895.1 Crocodylus porosus | reverse complement strand
TTTTGCTCACTTTACTGGCTACAGCATCACATTGAAGGCTCATGTTCATCTTGTGGTCAGTCATGACCCCCAAGTCCCTTTCATCTGTAGTGCTAACCAGCATAGCATGCTGCAGGTTTTTCCTCCCAAGTTGGAGAACCTTGCATTTTTCGGTATTAAACACCATCAGGTTCTCATCCACCCATTTCCTGAGCCTATCAAGGTCTGCCTGGATCACCCTCCTGTCCTCGGGTGTGGACACTTTACCCCAGAGTTTGGTGTCGTCAGCGATCTTGGCCAGTCCACTCCTGACACCACTGTCCACATCACTGATGAAGATGTTAAATATTATAGGCCCTAGGACAAAGCCTTAAGGGACCCCACTGGTCACAGCACACCACGATGATTGACTTCCGTCCACCACCACCCTCTGGGTCCTGCTGCAGAGCCAATTCCCCAGCCAGCAGATCGTGGTGAGGCCAAGGCCACAGTTTACCAGTTTCGCCAAGAGGTGATCATGGGATATCAGATCGAAGGCTTTTTTGAAGTCAAGATATATGACAACAATCTCTTCCCCCCTGTCCAGGTGATAGATCACCTGGTCATAAAAGGAAATGAGATTGGTCAAGCAAGACCTATCTGCAACAAACCTGTGCTGGCTATCCCTCAGGATATTGCCATCAGCTAGTCTGTTAAGGATGGCCTCTTTGATAATCTTTTCTAAGGCCTTCCCCAGGATAGAGGTCAGGCTGATGGGCCTGTAGTTTGCCAGATCCACTTTCCTCCCTTTCTTCAAGATAGCCACCACATTGGCCTTCTTCCATTCTTTGGGCACTTCACCAGAGCAGCCAGGAGCTCTTGAATATCTGTGCCAGGGGCTGAGCTGTGATGCTTGCCAGCTCCTTGAGTGCCCTTGGGTGTAAACCGTCAGGGCCAACTGACTTGAAGTCATCCAGCCCCTCCAGGTGTTCCTTCACGAGGTCAGCTTTGATGGAAGGTAAGGGAATCTCCCTTACTACTCAGACCTCCCTATCCTGTAGTGGGCAGGGGCGTCCTATTGGACTGGTGGAAAACTGATGCAAAGTACCCATTTAGCAAGTTTGCTTTTCCTGGGCATCGGTTGTCAGTTGTCCCATCTGGTTTAGCAGAGGTCCAACGTTGCCCTTGCTTTTCGTCTGGCTCCCCACATATCTAAAAAAGGACTTTTTATTGAGATCATGAAAAAGGAACATTAGAGCCCACTGGCTTGGGAGAAAAAATTATACTATATTCATAGTATACTCGGTCCTAGATCTTAACCATAGTGCATAGTGTAGGACCTTAAACCCCTTTTTACTTCCCTGATTTGTGGGCAAGTTCACACTTCTGCATAAGTTAAAGAAGACGTGGCCAACATGCAGCAAAAATGCTACATGTGGCACAGGATGCTTTCATGTGTGGTACATAACAGATTAGAGAGAAGACAAACAGTAGGTCTGGAAGCAGAAATGAAAGCAGAAGGTCAGTTGGGAACACAGGGGTGGGAGAAGAAAGAAGAGCAGCAAATTGCACAGAGGAAGGGCATCAGATTGGCACTCTGAAAGGGTTCAAGGCAAGTTTATGGCACATCTGCCAAAAAGGTTGCCCCTCGCTAACTTAGAGCACCCTGGTGGATTTTGAGAGTAAAAGCAGATGGTGAGAGAATACCAGACAAAAAGTCTATAATCAGATTCTCTGTCTTATATAATAAATTCATAGATTCATAGATGCTAGGGTCGGAAGAGACCTCAGCAGATCATTGAGTCTGACCCTCTGCCTGGGCAGGAAAGAGTGCTGGGGTCAGATGACCCCAGCCAGATGCCTATCCAGCCTTCTCTTAAAGAACCCCAAGGTAGAGGAGAGCACCATTCCCTTGGAAGCCCATTCCAAATTTTGACCACCCTTACCATGAAGAAGTTTTTCCTGATATCTAACCTAAATCTGCTCTGTCAGTTTGTGACCATTGCTCCTTGTTACCCCAAGAGGCGCCCTGGTGAACAGTACATCTCCGATCCCTTGCTGTGTCCCTCTAATAAATTTGTAGGCAGCCACAAGTTCATCTCTCAGCCTTCTCTTGCGGAGGCTGAAGAGGTCCAGGGCCCTCAGTGTCTCTTCATAGGGTTTGTCCTGTAAGCCCCTAAACATATAAGTGGCCCTCCTCTGGACCCTCTCGAGTCTATCAATTTCCCTCTTGAAGTGTGGCACCCAAAACTGGATGCAGTACTCCAACTGTGGTCTGACCAATGCCACATAGAGGGGAAGTACCACCTCCTTGAATCTATTTGTCATGCATCTGCTGATGCACAATAAAGTGCAGTGAGCTTTGCTGATGATTTCATCACACTGACAACTCATGTTCCTCTTGGAGTCCACTATGACTCCCAGATCCCTTTCTGCTTCTGTGCTGCTGAGAGGGTCATTTCCCAGCCAGTAGGTGTGCTAAATATTTCTGAGCCCTAGGTGCAACACTCTGCACTTGTCCTTGTTGTACTGCATCCTATTGTGTACTGCGCACTTTTCTAGCCTGTCCAGGTCTGCCTGCAATTGTTCCCTACCCTCTGGAGTGTGCACTTCACCCCACAATTTAGTATTGTCCACAAACTTGGACAGAGTACACTTCACACCCACATCCAAGTCACTGATGAAGATATTGTAGAGTACAGATCCCAGAACCAAATCCTGCAAGATCCCACTACCCACATTCTTCCAGGTCAATACCGACCTGTCTACTACCACTCTCTGGGTGCGACCACTAAGCCAATTTGCCACCCACTGGACTGTGTAAACATCTATGTCACAGCCTCTTAATTTATTTATGAGAATGGGATGAGATACCGTATTGAAGGCCTTGCTAAAATCCAAGAAAACAACATCCACCTCTACTCCTGCATCTAAGCACTTTGTGACCCTGTCATAAAATGAAACCAGATTGGTCAGGCATGATCTACCTGCTATAAATCCATGCTGGTTTCCCTGCTGCATTATCTTTCCTGCTGGACTCCCACAAATATGATCCTTCCTAATTTTTCCAGACCTTTCCAAGAATGGACATGAGACTGACTGGTCTATAGTTACTCTGTTCCTCCTTCCTCCCCTTCTTGAAAATAGGGACTACATTGGTCCTTTTTCAGTCCTCCAGGACCTGACCCAAGCACCATGAGTGCTCAAACAGCTGTGCCAGTGGTTCTGCTATGACACTGGCCAATTCTTTCAGTACCCTCAGATCTAGCTCATCCAGGCCGCTGACTTGAACGCATCCAGTCCATCCAAGTGACTCTGCACCAAGTCAGTGTCAACACTTAGTAGGCTGGTGTCCCTCTGATACCCATCTAAGAACCCACTAGCAGACTTATCGTGACCCCTGTTCAGGAACACTGAGGCAAAAAACTCATTGAATAGCTCAGCCTTGTACCCCCTGTCTGTCACTAATTGCTTCTTCTTGTTCAGTACGGGTCCTATGTTGCCCTGCACCTTCCTTTGACTCCCTACCTACCTAAAAAAAGACTTTTTGTTGTCTTTAATTTGTGTTGCGAGCCTCAGCTCTGTTAGTTGCTTTGGCTTTCCTAACTGCCTCCCTGCAAGTGCAGGCCAAGTAGGTATACTCCTCCTTGGTGGCTTCCCCCTGCTTCCACCACCTATATGCCTACTTTTTTGCCCTTAGGCTCCCCTGGTTTTCCCTGTTTAGCCAAGGAAGTTTTTTGGCTCCTTTCTCCCTTTTCCCTTGTGCTGGGATAGCCTCCTTCTGCGCCAATAGCTTCCATATAGTTCTGTTAAGTCACAGCAATAAAGCACTTTAAATGGCAAAAAAGCAACTTCTGTACACATCCTAATCAGTATTAGTTGCTGAACAGCAGATACAACTAGTTACATAGCATTCCCAGCAGACATTAAGCTTATGACACTATTAAACTATTAATTGAGGCATAAATAGTAACCCCACCACATATTCATGGAATGAATGGTGCAAAAACTGAGAAATCAGCCACAAAAATATTGCATATCTTTAGTGGAATATTTTTGTAGCTGGTTTCCATCACACCTTAAATTGAACGTATGGCAGGGTAGCCCTGCTATGCAGCCTGATGTTAGGTGCATGGTAGAGATTGCCTGGGGCTGCACTGCATGGCTTTATGTGCACCACAGAAGCTGACTAACTGATGGGTTCCTACCACATCAGCAGGCTGCACAGTGAAGCCCTACATTGGGTGCACCATATAATTTTCAGTGTATCAATACACAGAGATCCCATCAGTTAGGCAGAGTGCCAGGTCACAGACAGCCATGGAGTTGACTTTGAACCAGCATGTTGGTTGCCATTCCTGAGGGAGTGGCAGGTCAAGATACATTAAGGTGCAGGGTTGCAGCGAGCCCTATGGTTCAGTACAATACATCCAGCTCCTGAGGGAGATGTGGGGCAAGGCAGGCAAGCAGCTGGGCTTGTCTGTACCCATGTTGGGCATGGGAGAGGGATACACTCCCTATCTAGGGTGAGGGAGGGGAGAAGAGTGTCTCTGCTCCCCTGGATGGGAACCTTGATAACTCCAGTTGGCTTATGAATTTCCCCTTTCAATGAATGGTGTGATTGGGATTAGTCTCCAGTCCCCACAAGAGTCCTGCCACGCACATATGGCATGGCAGGATGCAAGATTGTTGGGATCAGGGGTCAAATCCCATCATACCATTACTTTAATGTCTACCAGGGGCCATATCTATCATGTCTGAAAAGATCCAGATACAAGAAGTAGCAGTAATATACGAAAATTATCACTAAGCACTGTAAAGAAATAAATGTAATTGGAAGGTAGAAACACTTTTAAAATCTGATAGACATAGTAGTCATGTCACTGGACTACCAGTTTTGCTATTACTGTAGAAGCCAGCTCTGCAGATGCTGGCTTTAAATGCTTCAGTTTTAAATACTGAAGATGATCTATTATTTATGGTGTGAACATACAGTGTACCATCCCATAAGTTAAAAGACAGCATAGACTAGATCATTTGGGGCTGTGTCCCATCTATAGATCAGCTCTGAGTGGCCTGGCTTTTTCCAGAGGCTCCGCTAGGGCTATGGACCATCAGTACAGCTGTTTTTTAAACAACCCTCTCACAAGTTTTACTGCATGTGAAACAGACTAGTTGGATGGATTTTCTCAGGAGCAGTAAAAGACCCAGAGTGTGGCATGTGAAGGCATTTTGCTTGGCACACACGCCTCAGGGCAGACAACAAAGAAGAAGCTGGGGCTGCACTTTCACAACAAGGGTCAGGCCCCTCTCAGTTTCCCTGACGTCCACCCCTGACATACCAACATCTTACAACCTGAGGTTGCAGGTGTTTTTGGCATTGTGCCCAAAAATGTTGCTGACCCCTGCTGTAGAGTATAGAGATCTTCAAAATGAATCAGAAAATTAGGAAACATTATTAAAACAACCTTTTTCTTCCTATATCGCACTTTCAAAATTAAATGAAACTTTCCCAGAAATATTCAATTTGAGGCAGACACAAAGAACTGAAAGTTTCAGCCTGTACAGTTAAAGTTTTACAGTTACAAGCAACTGAATAAAAGGAGTTATAATACAAAATGTCAGGAAAACTTTGCAATATGGATCATTACTGTTATTCACTCAAGTGTGCCAAAGATACAAATGAAAAAAGGAAAAAAAAAACTAATAATAACTCCATTAATGTTGAATAGCTGAAAGCAACATATTACCTTTTCTAGTTTTAGCTAAGAATTCTGTGTTCCCAAAACAGAGTCCATGTTTTTGCTTATTGTAGCCCTTTCTGCTTTCCATTCCTCTGCTCAGAGAAGCAACCGGGCAAAAGGACTATACAAAGTAAAGAAAATTATTTTGATCAACCTTTTCTGTTGGTTGATTTTGACAAGTGTTGATGAGCTAAAGAATTCTGTTTTGGCCTGGATCAGCTGCCCATTCCTGGTTTTCCATAAGCCTTGCTCTGACCTAACAAACCACAGCCTATGCTACACAGCAGGAAAATTAACCTTGGGGTTAAAGCTGAAGTTGGAACTTAAAACAAACTGTCCCATGGTATCTTTGAAGAAGTTACCTTAGAGATAAGTTTGGCTTGTTTCAATGACAAAAGATGATAGCAAATTAACAGCATTGACAAAAATGGCAAAACGGTGCAATCAAACAAGTGTTGGTAGACCTACATCATATTATCCTCTGTAAGAGAGAAGCCCAAATGACTTCACTTCTTTGAGGGTCTATAGGGGCAGAAAGGAAGAGAGAGAAGTTAACTTTTAAAATTAATGATGATGTGAGTGAGACAGGGATGTTACATACTGAATATCCTCTATAAGGTACTCAACACCTGCATCCTTCAACTTCAGTGGGTGATGGTGGTAGCGCAAAAGCTTCTTCTCACTCCTTCTGGAGAGACGCCATCAACCATAGACAATTACCTCATGCAGCCCCTATGCTAAGTACAGTAACTGTAATTGAACCCACCCCCTGAATAGGGTCAAAAGATGAGGAAGAGCAAACCTGGCCCAAAAAGATATAGTACTCCATGCTATTAAAAGGACATTTTCAAAAGTACATTATGGCATAAATACACCATAATAGCAAAAAGCTCAGTCTCACCTCATGTTGCTGTTCTCTGTATGTCAACCATAGAAATGTTGTGATGGAGGTACTCTAGCCCTCTGCTCTGGAGCATCCCCCCAGGGTATCCTCACTGCCTCATTTTTGTGGTTGATGTAGGCAAGGCAGGAGTATCTGGGCAATGTGGAAAAACCCTAGGTTACTTAGGAGCCGAACTCCCACTGACTCCTCAAAAGTCACTCATATTCTGACATTTATGTGTTTTCCACATTGTGAAAACTGCCATCTTGGCTGGCATATTAAGAATTGAAGGAAAGACCTTCAAAACCAAAAGCATAGGCTCTGATAATTACAGCTAAGGAGTCAGAGCTCTTTAAAATATGAATTTATACTCTCTGTAGCTTAGCACAGAGGAGCCCTCAAAACACATATTTACTGGTGGGTCACACAACAATATTTGAATCCTAGGATTATGGTTTTCAGTGTACTATAAAAATACAGATTAATCAAACAATGACCTGGAAGGATGGCAAAGCTAACAGGAAGTGTGACGAATGTATGCAGAGTTTTGAACTGGAAGAAGCACGTGCACATCCCACAGAGAGCTCAGTTTATTAGAAATCATTAAAGGTTGTACGAAGACCAGCTGATATTAATAAGGCCACACAATCCCTGTTGTCAACAGCTCATTCGCATAATTCATGGCTGCCTCCAATTATCTGTGGGAGATTTGCAGGCCTGACTCACAGCCTGTGAAGGAGGTTCCACTTGGGCAGGCGCTTAATGAACAGATTGGCTTATAAACACTAGCTAATCTTTCCCACATGTACACCTGAAGAATATCACAAGTGACAGCTGTTTAAATTTTCAGGGAAATTAATGACTCCTAAAGAGGCAAGGCTTATCAAGGCTTTGACTAGTCCTGATAACAGACAACCTCCAAGGGGCAAACTGTTTATAGTAGTCCATAAGTGCTTCGTTCTATGGGTTCATCTTGGAAAATTTTATTGACACAGTCTCTTTTATTAATGTTTGTGCTGGCAAAGCCTAGAATGGCTTTGTTCAATCTGTTGGGCTACTAAGGCCACTAATGAGCATCTCATATCTTCAGGTCACGGTCAGTTTAAAATGATCAGTGCTGTGGTCAGGATACCATGTGTTCAGCTAAACCGCATTGGACAAACTCATTGTTTTTGTTCTGCGCGAAGTTTACATACTTTGAGGACCCATCGGTGAGCCTGCTGACATGTTAACCTATGTGGAATGGATCCGTTGCTGCATTCGCTATCTTGAGAACAGTGGGGGGAAAAAAGAGTAATCCAAAGCAGATTTGCCATGAGACCATAAGCAACTTATTTTTTAATAGACTGCATATGGCAAAAGCAAGCCCCTTCCTCATTTCCCCTTTTATAGCATGTCTGTACCTTTACAACAAGACACAAAACGTTGGTGTCAGTTGCACAGGCATTCCACATTCCCCATGAAGCACTTGGCAGGAAATGTTCTCATTTCCAAGGGGATTTTTCAGAGTCTGGTTCTATTTCAAAGAAGGTATTGTGAAGAAAGAGAATTCATGCTGGCCAGTAGACGTAGTGAAATGGGAAGATCTTTGTTAAACTCAGGGGGAGAAGAGAAGGGAATTTCAGCTAGAGGAGGCTACTCCATTGAAGACACCTTAGAAGACATGGTGGAAGTAAGATGTTAAACTTCTCTGAAATATTGTTGCCTCTGAAAGGGAGAATGAACTGAACCACCTAACGAGGGTTTAACCTTTCTATTGCACTGCAATCTATCCAACTTATTTATCCATTTTCACTGTAGTCATTGCTGCAAAATCAATGCAGGTATATACCATGGGCTTGATTCCCCTCTCACATGGAGGCATTTCAGGATTAATTCCACTGAAGTCAGAGGATAAACCTGATAAGATGACATCAATATACAGCTGATGAAAGCAAAATGAGAATCAAACTTTTTTTTTAGGTTCAAAGTAATATGGTTCCTTGCCTATAAAATGCAAATTGGCCTATGCTGGATATGTTTTCATAATCCTACTGCAAATGTATATAGCTTCAGTGATTTACATAACACCCCCGCCTTGCCCTCCCTTCTAGCCTGTTTACAGCTGAGAGGCTGGCCCAGCATTTGCAACTTAAGTTTCACTGTCATTCATAATCAAAAGCTGTTTGGGGTTTCTTTTCCTAAAGAGAACATTGGAGCCTTCAATGCCTGGATAAGCCTTTTCTGCACGGTCTGTTTCTTGTGCTTTTTCTGGCTAACATGGAATTTTTCCCAAGAATAAATACAAAAAGTGAATAAATCACTTGTCTTATGATTAGATTAATAAATAGTGGATATTTTAAAATACAACTTTCAGACAGAGGAAGATCTATGTCCTCCCAGTGCACACACGCACGCTTGCTTCATTTCCTCAGTTTTATTTTAGATTGTTATATTGTTGGGCTTTTTCTTCAGATACTGAATATCTGCCACAGAGAGTGTTCCATTATAACCATCACAGTATGACTACTATATTAGGCAATGAACTCCATTTGTTGGACACTTGGCTTATTTGTTGGTAATAATTCAAGTCTATTTGCTGTCAGGGGGCAAAGAAAACAAGAACAGCTAATCTAAGCAGAAGCATTATTGCTAGCAGGTAATGGAACTGCTTTGATTCACACGAGTATACATTAAGCTTTTTGATGGATACCAACAATCTAGTCCCTAAATAACCCTCTCAAGGGTAAACTGGTGCCCTTTGTTAGTCTGGTTTGTTTGTCGACAAGTTCTAAATTTTGATAAGGGTATCTCTGTTGCAGCACAGAGCATGCCCTGAAACACCCAGCACTTTCTCATCACTGCATAACATCTCTTTTCTTCTTGAAATGCCAGGTACATTTAGATGCACATACATAATGAAGTGAGGTATGCTGAATGCACGCTACCAGCAGATATCAGCTAGGCAAGGGAGATGCTGATCCAGTGCAAAACAAATCATGGTTGTAATATCCATCCTTCTCCCTCTCCTTTCCTCCATTTACCTCCCTCACCTGTTATATCTTTGTTTAAATGAAGTCCTTAATCCTGCAAACACAATTCATGCATCTGCTGCCAGTGTTCTGGGTCTAGAAAAAAGCCCCGTGGCCTAAGTGAAGAATGGTCCCAGCACAAGCACATTGTAAAATAGCTAAGCACCTGGGGATCCTTCAGAATCTCTGCTGTCTGTGGTTTGGTAGATGGAAGGAGGGAGGCAGAGAGAATTATGGAGAAAATGGTATTGTGCCCATTCTGAACAGTTTGTTGCAAAGTTGGCACCACTGCTGTAACTTAGAGCAGTTATGTTAAATTATATCAGATGATATTGAGGAGCTTAACAGCCTAAGGTAGATAAACAGTAGCTTAAAACACTTATGTTTAAGCTGGCATGCAGCCATACACATTGATTTTAATGGCATAACTAATGTTAGCATATGTGAAGGATCCAAGTCTAAGGCTCTATCTATTTAGGGCAGGTATTTTTTATGCCTATATGTCTGTAGAACACCGAGGAGAATAGTGCCCTGTCCTGGTTGGGACCTTCAGGCTTTACTATCATAAAAATAATAAAAAGCATCGCTCCTCTGCTGAGCAACAGCCACTGTCCAGGACCCTGCAGAGTAACTTCCTATATTAGGAAATAAATCAGTAATATGGAGTCTGAGTAGTTTTTTTTATTCAGCTGGTTTTATTTACATATGCTTACAAGTCTAGGAACAAAAGGAGTTACCTTCAGCATGTAGGTGAGCTTCTCTTTCAGGGACCTTAGCTCAAAGGTCGATGTCTGGTGCTCAGGGAGCAAGAACTGGGTCTGCTTAAAAGAGATTAAGGTAGACAACACACTCACTGGCTGCTTGCACATCTCCCACAAAAGGTATAGGTCAAAAAAAACCCCCCACCAACAACACAGCATTTTCTTCCACAAATAAAATTGTGTTTGCATGGTAAGAAAGAGAATGTGTAAGGCTTTGTATAACAGTGCCATCTAATGGTTCCCCTTATTAAAAAATTGAAAAAACAAACCCGGGTGACTGGGTAATTACCAATCCTCTCAGGGCTTGTCTATACTATGGCAGTAGCTGGTTTTGAAGAATATGAGGCAGAATACCCCAAGCCCCCACCTGCGCATGTCTGATGATGTGCTCAGAGCAGAAGTTTACAATTCAGGCTGTCCCAGCAGCCTCCCACCTTTAGAATATATGTGTTGAGTGAAAATGATACTCATACATTTTTGTCTAGGGATGTGAAGAGGGCCAAGGAAAGATTTTATTTCTGTTGAATCAGGAGGATATTCATTCATTTGAAATGTTTAGAGGCTTATATCAGTTGTGAAAGGCATAAAATGCAGCATGGGTGCTTTTGAGAATTGAAGTACACACATACAGACGGATATTGAAAGGGGGATGCAGATGACATAATGCCTCAACATATATAAACACAACACACATTTTTCTCCAGGTAAAAAGAAACTAAAAGTGTTATTATCATGCTAGGGGCCCAGGGCTATATTATTCACTTGAAGATCAAAGCAAATGAAAAAACGTTCTTGGAATAGGCATTAATTTGCTACATCATATATTATGTATAACGGCACAGCTAGGCATTAATAATCAAAAGATGTGGCTTCATTAGTCCCATACTTACTAGAATTAAATTTACATTTACATCTCTTTTCAGATTCATAAAATAAAAATCTAGCCTTCTTGAGCCTCTTGACAGTGCTTCCAATGCTTCACTAAAAGTTATCTCCACACCTGAATCAATGTTTTTAGCTAGAGTTAAAAACAGTCTGCAGGGCTGTGAAATAGGAGATACCTTACCAAGAACAGCTAGCAGACAGCAGAAAGAAAGGATAGCTTGGTTAGTAGAACAATGAAAGACCATTAAAAACGAGAGAGTGCCACTAACACTTGTGAAATAAAGAGTTTAGAAAATAATCAGAGAAATGACAATGAGTCATGACATCAATTGATTCTGCCAGCACTGCCTGAATAGAGATCTTGCTGTCCTTTCCAGCCAGTTGGTTTTAAATTTTGGGTGCAGCAGGCTTCAGCTGGATCTTAGCTGAGTAAAACCAAAGCACATGACCCTTTTGTGGCACTGGATCCGCTTTGACTTCAACAGGCAATGTGGGCATAATGCTGTGCCCACATGCTTCTCATCCCAGTATTGGGGCCCTTTTAAGCTTAGGCCCCATATTTTCACTTTTTTTCTGACAACCAGTCATTGCTCTCCACTGTGAAGCTGGCAGAGGTTTGAAGCAGCCAGTCCACAGTGCAGATGCCAGGAGCCTCTAAAATGCAAGGGATGGGCCTGTATGAATGGATATTTACCAGCTAACCTTCTTCATTTTTGCAGCTTTTATAAGTACTAAGTGTAGGCGTGATTGCAGCCTGGCAGAGTGCAGAATGGGCACATGAAACCCAGAGTAACACTATCAGAATTTATTCCACTAAAGTGAATTAATAAAAACAACAGCAATGGCTCATAAATCTAACTTGTTTTGTAGCTGCTGTGATCCTCCCCTTTCAGGGAGTCTGCACGTGGCCTTCAAATATAGTTCCTTGGCAGTTCATTTCTGATTTAGAGTTACTACCATGATAAAGTAGATTTAATGCAGAGGACCTTGTGGTGAAATATCAGATGATGTATGTTTTCTTTCTCCCCCTCACCAAAAAGCTAATATTCAGTTTCTCTTCTCTCCAAGTCAGATTAGCTTCCCATAACAGCACTCACCCATGACAGTCACCATTGTGTTTTATTCCATGACAAATTGAGCTCTCTGAACTAGAAAACTAGCTTTGGGACTGACTGCAATGGGTGTTGAAAGAACTTGGAACATTTGGACCTGGAAAGAGGCAAAGTGGGAGGGGGCTTTAGGGGGCTGAGCATACATACAATCTTTGGCCAAACCAAAGATCATCTTCAGGGGAGTTTAAACATATAAAAAAGAAATCATTTCACTTACAGACCGTGGACAATAGGGTATCTGCAATCCTCTCTAGTTAAGCTACAAGAAAACAACTGTTAATATTTATTTCATCTAAATCCTCTTCTAATATATTGCTCAAGGTACTTGGTTGTTACAGGATTGTGATCTACTCTTGTGAAAAAATGAGTTTTTAGCAGCTTCCTGGTAGAGGTATTATATAGTAATAACTTTTAGTGACAAAAAAGAGCTTCTAACTTAGTTTGAATACTTGGAGAGATGTCACTAACATATACATGTACCACTCCTAATAATGCGCACATTCTCATATTGTATACCCAAAATAAAATTACCCAGTATGAATCAGGTGTGGACATTGAAAAATTTTCCATGAAAGAGGGGCCAGATTGAAGAAAGAAGAGATTTTGCAACTAGGTAATATTTTGCAAACCCACGCATTCTAAAATGATTGGTCAGACCTCAGAAAATAATGAGATTAGATGAAAAATCATGAGATTTGCAAATAAGCATAATCTGCATTTCTTCTACCACCTGCCTTTTTTCTACCCAGCTACATGGGAAAGCCACGTGTTCCCCATGCTTGTGTGATTGGATCATTTAAGGTTCAAAATGAATCCTTAAATCTCTACAAAACTGTAGGCCTCCCCCCTTACTAGCGAAAGGAATTTCGTATATGCTTTTTGGCCCCTGGGATGAGGAAAGCTGCCTCTTCATACTCATCATCATTGACAATCCTTCGATTCAAGGATGATCTTGACAACAGCTCATTGATGGGTCTTGAGTTGACTTAAGAGTTCCTGAGATGGCACAGGAGTCCAATCCTTGAGCTGCAGATCTGTCCACAGAAGTTGCAGGCCCCTCTACGGAAGAGAGTAGGGAGCAAGCTGGGATTCCTTTCTTTTTTCCTTCCTCCACTCTTGCTTCTCTGCTTCAAGGGCAAGATGCTTTACTTCAAAAAGGGTACTGCTTAGTTGAGGTTGTGGCACCACTGGAGTCGGTTGGCAGCCAGCTCCTCCCAAATCTTGATGTCAGCATTCATTTTCTTGAGGTATTCCTCTGGCCAATGCACGATCTCATGCTGTTTTTAAGGTGGGACTAGAGCACTTGTTTTTGGAGTCAAGAGTCAGGCATCTACCCACAATGTCCAGTCCAGAGAAGTTGGTACTTGGGGATCACCAACTAAATAATAGCATTGGCTTCAGCAAGGTTGCTAGCATTTGTGTGGCAATCTTCCCATTTGATACAGAGGACTTTCCAAAGACATGGCTGGTGATACCTCTAGGCTCTGGAGGTAGCAGTGGTAGGTCACTCACATTCACTTCTATAGACTGCATTGTAGACCTGGAACTTGATGTATTTCCAAAGATTGAAATGACCAAAGGCATATCAAAGCAATTTTCCAAAGGAGGCATATATATATATATCAGCTCCCCCGATTCTCCTTCAGGTTTCCCTCAGCCTTCATTTCTCCACATTCTCCTTCTGCATGTCATCTGTTGCCTCCACCTCCCCATGTTCTTCACTCATAACTCAGCTTCCTACCCCCACCATGCCTTCTTTAGCCTTCCACCACCTAATTTCTCCATCCTTGGCACCTCTTTTCAGGCTCTTCCCTGCTTTTCCCATCCCAACTGCGTGTTGACACACCTCAATTTGTTTACACTTTTTCTGACTTTTTGCTGAAGTCAGGAATTTAAAACAACACATTTCATATCATTGGCAAGACGTGTCCTACACACACAATTTCTGAACATAAGATCCTATTTGCTTGAGCAATACCAGGTGTTCACAGCCAGAGGAGCTTGGATAAACATGATTCTACTTCCAAGAGTGATACCAGGTTTAAAAAAAAAACCAAAATGTCTGAATGTCTTCCAGTATCACAGCAATGAGAACCTAACCACTTTAGAAACTTGCCAATAGAGGTTTGGAAAAATGACCAAGCTTTTGTCTGAATGAAAAAACAAGAAATTTTCTCCAAAGGGAGCAGGAATAAAAGGCTGATGGGGTAGTACCGCTGAAGTTCCAGGTCTTAGAAAAAGGGCCAGTGGGAATAAATGCAACATCTAGAATTTCTGGTCCTTACCCTAGGTGCTAGAATCACTTGTCCTTCACATTCCCCTCCAGTTTGTTCAAGGCTACTTGCTGCAAAATCTAGTTCTTGAAGGCATTACAAGGGCCCCATGACCCATGAGAATGTCCAGGCAAATACTAAGCTAGAGAACAAGTAGAGAAATAAGAGTGGAGGGATACTTGTCAGGACAATGAACTGGATCTTTCCCTCAGAAGCACTTATCCAAACATAAATAGGATTGGAATGAAGCCCGAAAGTGCTAGGCCTCCCTAGCATTAAGCCTGACGTTGAGGGGTCAGGACACTTGGAAGCCAGTTCTCTCAGGTGCAAAGAATCTGCAGCCAACTCTTACTGAGGTCAGGGCAAAGGCTCCCATTTACTTCAGTGACCAGTAAAGACTGAAAGAGTGGCACATACCAAACCATCTTTCAAGATAAGGTTAGTTATTTTTATTTTATTTTATTTTATTGGGCGGGTTCCCCCCACAGTAGTATGACAATATTCACAGAGCAGCAATAGTATACATATCACTATGAGGAAATGCACACAACTCTATACATTCACTCATTCTTTACGTACTATAATAGGAACCTCCCTCTATGCTGTAGGCATCCTTGATGTACTATACCTTAAACGTTAAACATACATCACAAATAACATCCTAAAAGTGCAGCAGCACAGTTTAATATACTCAACAGCTGTCTGCCAGGCAATTTAAAAGTTCATAGTCAACCTCTGATCCCAACATTTTACCTCCCATCTTTTGCAAGCATCTTTTCTGGATGGGCTAAAAAAATAATTTCTATTGTTACCTTCATCAGTGCTCTTCAGTGTGCACACATCTATATATACATACACATATATATAGTCGGGGGGGCACAAAGACATATAGATCCACACACTCATAAGATAAAATTACTTTTAAAAAATTGAAATACTTCTTTTTCTTTCTTGTGTGCACAAAAAACCCCAATATCAGCTATACAGATCTCTTTCACCCTCCCCTGGTGCACATTCGACTCCCCCTGACATTAACAACAGTGAACAAGGAAAGTACAACTTTTCTTTTAAAGTAAGGTTCAAAAGCTTTCTTTTTTCACATAAGACAGTCACATTCTGACAGCATGATTTCTTAGCACATACAAAAAACAGAGCAAGAAGCCTCTCTTCTTGATTAAAATGACCACTGACTTCAAGATTCCTCTGATAAAATATATCTGCAATGAGAGAGGTGGTAGGGGTGGAGGGAAGGAGTTGAAACACTCTAGCTTCTTGTGTCACTTGTCAAGGGTTTTAAATCTAGAGATTTTCCCATCAACTACAAACTAAATCCACTTGTTTGTTTCCAGGGAAGCAGGGTGAAGATGCCATTTTTTGAAGTGTGTAAAGCCTCCATGGTTCATTTCAAAATAACATTTGTTGAACTTTTGTGGCATTCTTTCAGAGGAAACAAGATGGGACTATGTTAGTCATGATTAACTAAGTAACGTGTCCTAATCCCTCCTAGTTTGTGTTCATTCATGCCTTGCTGCAGGATTTACAGTGTTAGCTCATGGAAAGAAAAAAAAAATCTTAGTGGACGGAAAGAATCAGGCTATCTATCCCCAGGCTTAGGAACAGGTTTGGATATTTCTTTGGGGCAAGCCACAGGAAGACTTATCTTGGTTTTAACTGAAACCCAGATTTACAGGTGATGAAGAGAAGGGATTAAACAAACTGACCTTCACCTCTCGGAGGTAGATACTTAGTGAAGTGTGCTAAAGTTGGGAGACAGAAGCTCTGACCTCTGAATGACCCTCTCAGAATATAAACCTAGGTCTGCATGGTGCCAATCCAGATGAACCTGCGTTTAGTACAAACTCAGAAGCCCTAGGTTTTGCTTTAGTCCTATGACTACTGGGCTGCACACTTCAAAAGACTATCTGGATATATTTAAAAGTTTTTCTTAGATGGTTCCCTTTCTTCAGACACCCAGGCCCCCATCCATCCATCCATCCATACATACATACATCTCAGGACTATACCGAACACCTGTTTTGTCTTCACTGGAAAGTTTTAGTATTATACACAATCCCAACATTGAAAAGTTGGCAGTAAATGACCAAAGAGCAGTGGCTGTGTAGTAAAGGTTAAGAACAGAATGCAAGCTATGCTTAAAATGTTCCCACCGGGTCTCCTTTTCCTTATTAAGTTGTTTCAAAGGCCGCTTTTATTCCCCATCTCTTCAGATCAAGTTGACTGATAAAGGACCTTTTATTATTTTTTCTCACCTGATGGGAAAGAGGATCTACTCATTGTGAGAGGCCCTTTTGTCAGAAAGACAGACCTTTTTTTTTTTTTTGGTTTCTTCATGATTTTTACAGGCTGTAACCTTGGGGAGAACTGAAGGACAGTACTATTGTTTTGTCATGGGTTGCAAAACTCCGTCCTAGGACGTGGGGTGGGGGTGTTATGGAAGACCAGGAGGTAGTAAACCAGGGAGTATGTTGAAACCCTGCCTGTGCTTCTCCGGTTCAAATGATCCGGTCAGTGATAGATCTGGCCTGAACTACTGCCACAGAGGAGGGTGAATGCAGGGAAAGTGCAAAACCAAAGCATAATGAAGTCCTTATGAGATGAAAAGTGGCATCAGATATTACATAGACAGATGCTGACAGTAATGACAGAAGTCCTGAAGGAGACTGTCTGAAACAGTAAGTACTACATTTACAGGGAACGGCGCAAAGCCCACATCGCCCAATTCCTGCTGGAACACTGGATAACTTTATTCTCTGTTGGCATACAGCTGCATTGTCAGTGCTTAGTGCAGCAGATTGGGGTGTCAAGAGAACAGATTCTTATTCCTGAGATTGCCAGCAACTTGCTGGGTGAATCCGGGCAAGTCAATTCAGGTCTCCATGCATAATTTTCCCTGCTGGAAAAAAATGAATGGCCACCTTTGTAAAATTGTTTCAGGTCTCCAGATATTGACTAGCAAATATTATTTATTATTAATACTTCTACTACTAGAGTGTCTTCTATGTTCATTTTTATTTTTGTCCTGCTATCAGTTCTAGAAAACAGAGTTCTTATTGCATTTTGATTAGGAAGGAAAGATTTGCCAATCAGTAGTTTCCTCTGCAGACTTGCTTAACCCTTGCAGGATTTTTAGATGGTCTTCTTCTAACCTCCGGTATGAGCCATGATGACACATCTGATAAGTTGTCATGTCAATGCAGAATTGCTTTAAATAAAGTGTTCTCTTTAATAACATCAATCATAAAATGCCATATAGTGAGCCTACTGTGTTATTTATTTTAATTTAATGGAGACTTCTCTTTTTTATTTTAAGAATTATTTGTGGGTACTGTAACAGATCAAGGTCCCAGGGGTGGCTGTGATGTTCCCTGCCATGACCGTGCCAGCTCCACCCTGAGAGTGCCTTCTTATCTCTACCTGCCACACCTTGTTGATAAAAATAATAAAAAGAGATGGTCCATAAGCTTTTGCATGCTCTGAACCCCACTAGACCACACTGGTCCTCCGGCCCCTCCAAGACAGTGCCTCACATGACTCCTCAAGCCTTATGGGCTAATTGTGTGGCTCCAAAACCACCCCATCATCATGCACCGTGCCCCACAGGTGTTACATGTGTGTTGTTACCTCTGTTGGGGCCTCAGCCTATTCGGCCTCTGCCCCATTAATCTCACTAAGCCAGCTTGCCTAGGCCCACTAGTTGGACCTGGCTTTGAGGCACTAGCTTCAATTTAACATCTTCACTCTCTGGGTTCCTGGTCTCTGTCCACCAGGCCCCCTGACTCACTAGGGCCATTCTTCTGTCACCCGGCTTTTGACACCTATCTCTTTGTGACCCTCCCTGAGCACTGGACTCCTGGCTCCCATCTCACTGTGCTCCTCTTGGGCACAGGTCTCTGTCCCCCCATCTCACTGTGCTCTTATACTGCCCTTCACTGGGCTCCACAAAAGCTCAGGCCCTGAGCTCACCCTTGACCAGGGCTCAAGGCAATTGTGTGCCTTGCTGGTACTAATGAGACCTCCAAAACCACCCTTTATAGTCCCAGCCCAACCACCAGTACCAGCAACATAAACATACATTCCTGGGCTATAAAATAACATAAACATTGGCAGTTACCCTCTGCCCCTTTAAAAGGGCAAACCCTTTTTCATCCCTTTGCTAACACACTTCCCAGCCTAGGCTCCTCTCAAGTTCCCTAAACCTCTGTGTTCCTGTAGGTAGCAAAGTGGTCAGCCCAGCACCTCCAGGTGACTCTCCTAGGTGGGAGTTCGTTCCCCTGCAGCTGCCAGGGAGAGAGTCCCTGTGCCAGCCCCAGCCTTTGACTTATATGCTCCCTGGGCCCTGCCTACATCTGATCAGCTGACCACTTGCAAGGTCTGCTAACTGCCTCATTTGCCCTGCTGCCCTGGCAACTGGCAGCTACTGCGCCTTGCCTGCCCCGCAGTGCTCCCTGGCTGGGCTGCCTGTATCTTAAAGTAACAGAGAGCCTGGGCCCTTATACTGCCTGGGCTCTCTGTTACAGGTACAATAAATGAAGGGCTTCTAGCACCATCCTGAATCTGACATATGTATGGACCCATGCTGTCCAAGTGAGGTTGTAAGATTGTACAAATAACATTTTCTGCTATTCATTATGAATGGCTAGAAAACAATCTTTCATAGTAATTTTGACTCTAGGAGGTAAAAGTACCAAATATTATTTCCGTAAGCCAAGATGGCTGGATACACATGTAGAATAGGTCTGTTGTCGGTGTCACAGTCATTCTTCTTAACCATAAATGTACTATCAAACAATGTAAATCAGTGCTTTTATTGACAACCAAAAGTCCTTCAGCAAGATCACTGGCACTAAGCTTACTTGGCAGTGTTGAAGAGAAGGCACTGGGAAAGGTGGCTCTAGGATTATCTTGCTATTCCTCGTATCCAGCTCTAGGTTACCTTGTTATTCCTCCAATCTAGGATGAAATAGAAATACCCCCACCAGTATAATTTACAGAAACCTAAGAGCTGCTCTAAGTTGTACAAACTAGAGAAATACTTTGTGATTCTTGCTAAAATTGGAGTCTACACATTGTAAACTCAACTGCAGAGCCCAGCTCTCCCCCTGCTGCCTGCTACAGGCTCAGGTGGGAGTGGCTGGTTTGGCAGAGGAAAATACAGATTTCTCATTTTACCAGAGAAACCCATGGATTTTACAGTTTTACAAAGAGCTCTCTGTAGGCTGGCAGATTGCCATCCTGTAAGGGGCTGAAAGGGAGCAGGAGGAGAACAGTCAGGCAGGGGGTACCATGTCCATGTATATGCACATGGCTGCCAGGCAGCCTGAAGACTAGCTCCTGTAGGTAAATGGGTTGGGATTGAGGCCCCCATAGGGAGGAAGGGAGGGAGTTGGGCAGGGCTGGGGCGGGGGCTGCTGCGTAGCCAAGCAGTGCGCCGGGCTTGGGGCCCAGGTCCACAATGCACTGCCACAGGGTCCTGGTGGGGAGCGGGATGAGGCAATAGGTGGCTCATCCAGGTGGTGGGGGGTGAGGCTGGCTCCCCACCACTGTGCGCACTCCCAGGGGGGCAAAGGGGACCTGACCCCCGCAGAACTGTGTGTGTGGTGCAGGGTGGGCATGGGCTGCCCACTGCCAGGTCAGGTTTTCCACCCTGCTTCCCTGCCCCAAGGCCTCCACAGCCCAGCGGGTGTGAGCTGGTGCTGCAGGGCACAGCAGGGCTACACAAGAATGCTCCTTGCTGCTGCAAACTCCACGCTTCCCTGGCAAGGCACCCCCTGCCCATGTGGCAGCAGCAGGGGCAGTGGTGCGGAGTTGTGCTCCTCACTGCTGCCACAGCAGAGCTCACAGTGGCAAAGAGAGCCCCATGTGGAGCAACAGGTCACACCTGCTGGGCTGCAGAGGCCCTGGGGAGGGCAGCAGGGTGGGAGCCCAAGCCTGCAGAAGGCAGCCTGCCCCCATCCCACACATAGATATCGGGGGGATGTTCTTCCTGCCCCCCCTGGAGAGTGCCCAGCACTAGGGAACCAGCCCCCCCCACCTGAGCCCGCAGCAGGCAGCAGGGGGAGAGCTGGGCTCTGCACTCCGCTCCACTGCAGCAACTGCTGCTTCCTGCCAGGGGCAGGGAGCTCTGGACCCAGGTCCCTGGCCCCATAGGCCTGGCAGCTATGGCTGGGGGTGGCAGGGGGCTGTGGGGGAGGGTCAGGGGCACAAGCAGGGCCAGGGAAGCTGTGGGAAAGGGGAGTGCTGCTGCTGTGAGGAGGGAGAGGGAGCAATACCAGCAGGGCTGGGGGGCTGGGGAGGAGGGAAGTGAGGGACACCAGCAGGGGGGTTGTGGAGGGGAGTGAGGGGCCTTTCATTTTAAACAGTGATTTGGAGGGCTTTACCATGAATTTGCAATTTTTTTTATCAGGGAAAACCAGGATCCCTGATGATTAGGGCTCCTACTATAGTGGTACATAAATAATACAGCACATTTCGCACACCCTTATTTGATTCGCATTTGGCCTGAATTGAGGACAGTGATTAGAGTCATTGATTCAGATCACTGTCCCAATTCAATTCAGCCGAATCTGAACTGAAGATTCAATGCAAATTTGGAGAATCAGTGGTTCGGCCATAGACACAGCTTTAAATGTTTTTTCTACGTACCTCGAAAAATAGGCATGGCTCATGAATGCTGCGATGGCCGGGCAGATGGCGCATCCCACAGGAGCGTGGGGGCTGGGGCCCCCCGCATGCTTGGTGGTGGACCTGGAAGTGGGCCAGAAGTACTCCCAGTCCACTTCCAGGTCTGCCGCCAAGTGCGCTGCAGACACCCCCTCCGCCCCCCAGACCTAGGAGGTCCACTTCCAGGTCCACTGCTGAGCACACTGGGGAAACCCCCATGCTCCCATGGGATGCTCCATCTGCCCCAGCATCTCAACATTCAGGTACCTTGGAGGGTTCTAATTCAATTCAGAGAGATTAAAGGGTCTCCTGATTCAATTTGATTTGGATTTGGAGATTCAGCCACCGAATCAGGCCGACTCTCCACTGAGTCGAATCAGTGACCAAAACCTCATACAGCCCTAATAAATAACAATACTGTAACTTGTCCTTGTTTGGCCTCTTTCCATCTATGAACCATGTATGCATCCAACCTATCAAAAATGCTATGGCTACTGATCTTCCCCAAAATACTGCACCCTAGTTTTCAAATCAGTTGGCTTTTTTCTTCCCCCTCAAGGTCAGTCTAATTTCCGTCTCTTTTAGGGTTCTACATATAGTCATCCTTTGTACAGCTCTCATTTCTCCAGTTGTTCCCTGTGCCCCTTCAGATCCAAATTTCCATGGCTGACCCCTTTGCTATAATGTGCTAAATGCCCCCAGAGTCTGGGAAGTTTGAAATCTGGATTTGAGACCTATTCTACTTAAAATTAACATGAAGCTTAAAAGTCCAAAGAAAACACCAAACCCAGACATTTTGTTCCAGTAGAACATAAGATACTTTTCAATTTAGCAAAGATCCAACAGGAAAGATACAATAACATTTCCCAATTTTACTCAACGGTAGATACTTAAAAGGTAATTTTGCCATGAAGTATCTACCAGAAGATGGATGATTTCATTTGTTTATTAAAAACAGGTCTGATTTTAAGTCATACTTAAGTCAATATTTCACAAAGCTCTGTAGAGGTACAAGATAAAAATAGAATCAGCTTTGATACTTGCCGCAATTCCCATTTGGTACAGGGTTTTTCTGTTTTGGTTTTTGTTTATTTTTAAGTAATATAATTCTTTATATTGTGTTTAATTCACTAGAATTGAAATAAACCATTTCCAGCCTGTTACTGCAGTGATCGCATTTTTCACTTCTCTGGGTCACGAGCTCTACTGTCCACAAATGGTTTTTATAATAAACATTAATGAGCACAGTAGGATTTTCATACATAATAAAAATACTCCCCCATCTCCACAACTGCATGGCCCAAACATTCCCAAGAACATTCCCTGGGAAATGTATTTCCTGATTTATACTTTGTGCTATCCATTGTTTCTACAGTGCTGTATGAGACTTACAAGCATGTCTACAATGAATTTTTGGGTTGCCACCAACCAACCCAAACCACATAAGCCACCTTTCCATGTCCATATCTCATCTTGTAGCTCAGAGCAATAGGCCACACTTTGCTACTGCTTCTTCCAGGGGAACCCTTTTTCCAACTTGTCTCTTCATCTCTACTTGGCTCTAATTACAGGAAGGAGAGAAAGAAGTACAGTGAAGAATTGCTAGAAATCAAAAACAAGGAATAGCGAGACTGTTCCTGACAGATTTTTTGAGTGCAAAGCCCACAGCACCTGGGTAAAGCTCCCAACAGGGAAGGAATCAACATCAGACCCTTAAGTTTAGCAAAGCTTTTATGGTGGGCTAGACTGCTTCAAAGGGTAGACTTTAGAAGTGTGCTATGCAGGGGGTCATTGATAGGTGCTTGAGTGCAGTCTGAAGAGCAGCCCAGCTAGCAGCTTAGACATGAAGGGCCAGATCCTATTCTACCAATCAGGCGTACAAGTAGATTTAGGTTCCTAAATGCAATCCTATCCCACCCTGCTTGAGTCCCTGGAAAACAGTTAATACATAAGGAGGATGGGGCAACCATCTCCTTGCTGCTTTTTAGTGACTCTGTCTTAAAGGTCAGATGACAGTATGTTACAAAAGTAAATACATTAATGGATTTTTAGGGATTCGGACAAGGTGGAATAGAATCACACTTAGGTGGTAAATGCATTTAGATGCTCAATAGAGAGAATAGAATCTGGCCTAATGTTACTCAGTCTCCAGAATATCTATTCTAGTCCACTAAAACCTTGGTCCTATGCAATCACTGGACATTGGATATAAATAGGCACTCATTTCTGGCACTAGAAATTTCTGGGAATTTTCCAGTGCTAGAAATATTTCCAGGAAAGGCAGCAATACAAATTTCCAGTTTGAGCACTTCTCCTCCCCCTCCCACTCCCTGCACCCTCCCCAGATTGGGGTGGTGCTGGTCTGAGGAAGGTATGAGGAACAGCGGATGCTCTTCTCCTCCCAATCTGTGGGCCACATGGAGCAGTGAGAAATAGGTGGCCTAAGCCTGAGGAAGCATGGGAAGCAGCCACTGCTCCTCCCCTCCCAGTCTCCAGGAGAAGAGGGAGCAATGGGGCAATGCTCCTCCTGTGTCACCCAAACAGGATGTCCCTGATTTGGCAGATGCACAAGCAGCAGCAGCTGCTCCTTCCCTCCCTTCCCAGTCTCTATGAGCAGCAATTCTCTCAGTAGAAATGTAATGCCCATGCATGGCCTTTGCTTCTATCAGGTATCTGTGTTCATTAATCTCACAAAATAGACAGCCTGATATGCTTCTCTTATACCAGTTTGGCACTGACATCACTCCATTGAAAACAGTTGTGTTTCTACTGATTTTCTCCAAAAGTTCAGCAGAAACAGATTGATGAATGTAAAAAGAACATGGCCATGATAACATGTAGCCATAACTTGGCAGCTGTTACTCTTTTAAAGTTAGATTTTCTTCATGGCTTCAAAATAATAAAAAAGGGCACAAATATTTTGGTGTAACTTTCCCATGTCTTCACAGACCTGTCCTCTCACAACAAAACATTACATGTCACGTCCTAACACATTATGTGTTAAGTCCTCATCTCATAGGTTTGAACATAAACAATGCAGATTACATAAAATTGGACCTGCAGAGTGTGGTAAATCATGTTCATTTATAATATGAATATATATGTTAATATATGTTATGTGTAAAACTGCCTGATAATCAGGGATCCTGGTTTTCTCTGATTTAAAAAAATCCCCAATTTTCAGTTAAAAAAAAGTAACCCCAAATCCACATTTTTCTGTGATATAAATGAAACCCCACTAATATAGATCTAGATATAGTGATGTTTCATTTTAATTACGGTAAAATGTGGATTTGGGGTTATTTTTTTTAACTGAAAATTGGGGATTTTTTTTAATCGGAGAAAACCAGGATCCCTGCAGATAATGAAATGTTGCAGAGTTGCTCTTCTGAAATTAAGCACTGATTTTAACTATGAAAATTCTCAGTTCAATTGAATAATGCTGCAGGTATTATTTATAACCTATCATTTTTCAAGTACAAAAGCGTTCAGTAACCACAAAACTGACACATAAATAAAACAGTTTATCATGTCTTTGTTTAAGGAGTTGCAGCCACATCCATCCTTCATTGCTTTCTCAGAATGCTACAGGCTTTATTCAAGATAGTGAGCTTACTTGCAATCTGTCCTTAATTCTAAGTGTGTTGAGGTGGAGGGGAGCAAGGCTGTCACTGCAATAAATAGCTTGGAATATAAAATCCATGTCATTAGTATATGTGAGACGCATTTGTTAATGCGCAAGGTATTAATTCTGGAGAACAGACAAATCATTATTTCTAACATGAAAAAAAAGATGGAAAAGATCAAGCAATGATACAGACATGTCCTTGTTGGAGCTGTACTTTTAGCCAGCATTCTTGATAGCATCAGTCTGCTCAGGGGATGCATTTCATTGCAAATGCATCACCTATGTTGCGTCATAAAAAACACCCATCTCCTCAGCTCAGCAATACCCTGTTTACAGGGAAAAAAAGGTTTAATTTCAGCACTTTCAACTTGGAGTGCTATTTGGAAATATTTAGCTCATAAAAAGTCTTAGAGTTTATGCTTTGACCTTATCCTGACCTGAACATTTTGTTAACAAAGTACTGGGTTAATGTTTTGACCAAAAAAAAATGAACGTACTTGTGTCGACTGTGTTGCCAAAATGGTGCTTGCTCCTAAAAAAGGGAAAGTTTTAATTCTATTTCAAAAGCGATGCCTCACTTCTAACTATATAAGGAAATGTCATCAATCAGTCCTGGAAACCATGTGCACGCCATGGCGGCGTTAAGAATAGCCTGTGTTTTTGCTTTCAGTGTAACAAATCTCACTATAGCACAGCACACAGCGGAAGTCTTTTGCTGTGTCTAGCTCCTCTTCATTAGCTCGAAGAGATGTCAGCATACAATGACATTTACAACCAACAATGTAAGAACCCTTTAGTAATGGGGCAGTAAAGTGCAAATTAATGAGCTGAGCAGAATGAAAAGGGAAGGGATAAAGCACAAAGCCACTCTGGCTTACATTTACAACAAAAGCTCAAGACCAAACTTTTTTAATTAAAAAAAAGTGTTAACTATTTAGCAGGTTATGTTTATATTTCCTTGTTATACTGTCATCATGCTTGTTTTTAGGATACGTATGTTAATTCTATATGTTCTGTTATGGTGCCTATCTGCAGGAGACAACTGTGTACCTCACATTTTTTTTAAAACATTAAAATGTGCATCCAGCCCCTAGGCATCAGCCACTGTACTCGATCAAAATAACGCACCAAGTACTTGTGTGTACATTTTAAAACATTTCATTATCTTCTAACAAGAAAGGCTTCTGGACTGACTTCCTGTGATCTCACATTACTTAAAACCTGTGCTTTGCAGATACATTTATCTATACATACGGACTATAGGACACACATTTTTATATAATGCATTGAACCCAATAATTACAAAATAAAGTAGGTTGTCTCCAATTTGTCAAATAAACAACTATCTTTAGAATGAAGTGGATGTAACCTTATGTCACTGGCTCCATAAAAATAATTAAGAGAAAATCTGAGCTTTTTTTTAATGCTTTATAGCATTTCTGTGCTCCATTAAACCTACCCAACCAAGGAAGCAAATTCAACAAGTGAAAACCCTCAATCCAATCTGCAGTTGATCAAAGGAACTGAAGTATCCACCTAGATCATCAGAATTATGTAGATTATAGAAGAGCAGAAATAATTAGAGGTCCTAGAGTGTTTAGGGCCTAACAGATTTCAGCCAAAAATTCAGACATCTGATAAATATGGCAACAGAGAGAATATATTCTGCCTTTATCTGCAACATTAGGCAATAGCAAAAGGTGCACCTGTATTGTGGTAAATGTTCTAATGGTAGACACATGTTGTAAATGTGAAAGACTGAACCATATGGAATCAGAATTTAATGTAGTTGGAAAATACAGTGCATTGGAAAGTAATAGTTACTACTCAATGACATTGTGCACATACAAACTATTTTAACTTAGCTGTTTATTTTAAGTTTTGGGTGGACATTGATGGAGATCAAAATGTGACAGACACCATGTGACTGAAGGATGTCAGTCATCATGACTGTGTCCTTCTAGCTCCCATATCATTTTTATGGTCTTGATTTTCATTTTCTACATTTTCATAGTCCTCTAATTTATTAACAATTTTCTTTGGGAATAACAAGGGTTCATATGCCTTGAGAAATGCAAATAGAGGAGAGGAATGGAAAACTTGAACTCCTGTGAGATGTTGCAGGGAGAGGGTCTCTCACAGAGGACAGCAGGGAGAACATCTTGTAAGTAATGTGGTTTAGACAAAAAGGTAGAGAACAGGAATATCTTCAGGTTTTTGATACACTTAGAACAAGAAAGTATCTGTCTAAGTTAATGATCAACATCAAGTGAGTAAGTATCTTTTCTGTAGGCCTGTTTTAGCAGAAAAGGTAATGTATATTGTTTGTTTATTGGCTGGATATTGCTATTGGATATATTGCCTTGAATGATTCTACGGATGTGGAGGCTGAAGATCATTTATGGTGACGCTGCCTCTCAGAACACAGGAGCGCCATCTGTTCTCCAGTTTCTGTTTACAAGAGGCACTTAAACACTTAGTGAATCTGAATCACTTACCAGATGAAACACTCCCCTCCTGAGATTGCCCAACCCCTTGGAGGTCAAGTCCTTAATAAGTGGTTCTGTGCAGTGGGTCAAATTGTTATATATGCTCTGCTGTGGCTTCTGCCTCCTTTTTAACAGTCACAGGTTAATTAATTTTAACATCAACTAGATTGTAAACCCTAGACCTAAGTGTTCCAAGGGTTTGTGCCATTTGCTGCTTGCAAAGAGCCAAAAGTTCAGTGGGAAATTCAGGGAACAAACCACTAAGTAGAGATTCCTTATAAATGGTATTCTTTATAAACTCAAGAATATTTGGTGAAAAGGAGCCACAAGAGAGAGAAATATTGTTTATGAGCCTTTATATTTTGAAAAATCCTAAATTATGTAATTGATTTGTTCTTTGTAAATAAAAACAAGTCAGTGCAGTTGATCTTACTTATACAATCTCTGTCAGATAAAAATTCATTCTGCAATTAAACTTTTGTGATGATTCTGTTTAAACATTTCTGTGTTTATCCATGTTTGTATTCTTACGTACATCCTTATTCTGAGCTATATTTGTAAATACTATTTCTTTAAGAAGGAAAAGGTTTAGGAGGGTTCTTACACCACTTAAACATCAAGGCTTAACCCAACCTCTATGAGTATGTGCATCCAGGCGAGCCTGCACATGACTCTTGCAGCATCTCAAACCCCTTAGAAATGCTGCAAGAGGCACATGCAGGAAGAAAAAAAAACATTCCCCAAGCTGCAAAATTTGCCGGCGGTGTCTGCAGGTGGTCCCTGGTTGCCACTCCTTCCCCCACTGCTGACAGTGCCAGCGGCATCTGCAGGATCTCCCCACTTACCACTGCCACCTCGCTCCTGCTGCCACCAGCACCACCATGCCCCACCAGCCGCCGGGGGCATGCAGCATTCATGCAGTGGACCCACCCCTCCTAAGCAGCCCCCACACCCACAGTCCCCCCACACCTACCCACACAGTGACTCACATCCCCCCACATCCCTCCACTCCCACCCACACACCCACCCATATCCCCTCACCCCCTCCTGCAAACCCCACATCCCCAATCACACATACACCATGTGATAAGGAAACCAAAAGCAAACATTAAAACATATAGATATTTAGGATTTATTTTATTATGATGCTGGAGACCACAGGTAGGCTTCCACATTTCTTTAACATTGTAAATATAGCAATAAAACATTGCCCATCTGATCAGTCCCCCTTTCTCTCTCTCTTTTGTTCTAATTGTATAAGAATGTGGATTTTGGGGTATTTTTAAAAGTGAAGTTGGGATGCTGCTTCAGTAGTCTAGCTGACACAAGGGGCTAGTTTCCCCAGATACCAATTGGCTGGGCCCCAGAAGCTCCTGAGGGCAAGTAACCCTGAGCTGCTGGCCAGGGCAGGTTTTTATACTGCTGGGGCAAGGACAGGGTAGCTTTTTATACTGCTGGGGACAGCACAGGTGCTGGCCCCAGGCTCTAGCTCCCCCAGCTGCAGATCTGAGAGGAGCCAGGCAGGGTTATTTTGCCCCAAGTGGCACAATTTGCTCCGAAACAAAGCACATGTCTGAGCATGAGTGCTGAGGCGAAAAGCCCCAGGCCAAATTCGTACTGCTTCTATTTGAGTTGCTGCAAGTACATGTGCTTGAATGTGTGGATGCGGCCTATATATTACAGTGTGTCATGAGATCACCAAGTACAGGTGTGGACCTTTACGCCCTGTTGATATTCACTGGCCTTCTTTCCTCACGAGTCAGCGCTAGCCAGGATAACTGAGTCAGTCTCCTCTCGTATCTCACCTGCCACAACTTGGATGAACTGATTAAAAAGGGGGAAGGGTGGTGACTCCCCGACCCAACATTGACAGGCACTTACTCCGCTGTCAGATACAGCTTTTTCCGCAGAGAAAAATAAAGCAAATTAAAAAAAGACTTGCCATCCACACCATGCCCTTTCTCCCATTGCAGGGTACTCAGGGAAAATATCTCTCTTCCCCTTGCCTTCGCCCCACAAGTGCTTGATCGCCAGAGCTGCGAGCAAGCAGGAGGGGTTTGTTTGGGGTTTTTTTCAATAACTGACATGACATGGGCTTAATTGACTGCCCACAGCGTCCAATTAGTGCAGGAAAACACAAATACGTGTCTCTCTGCTCCTTTTTTCCCCTTGTATTGGTGAGCTCCTCCAAGCTCACAAGACCAAATCAGTTTCTTGCCCCATTCCTGGGGACTTCAGTCTCGGGCAGCGGACAGCTATCCGCCCTACCCGCCCGCGTTGTCTTCTCTGTCTGCACTCCTCTGCCGTGTCCCATTCCCCAGGACTGGAAATAGTCCTGGCCACTTAATTGAACCAAGCCGCCTCACCTGATGAGATGATAATGCTGAGCCGGCCCAAGAGTTCCCGCTGCAGCATAGTCATGCCATTCCAGCCAGGCAAGTTCTGGCTAGGGGCCCGCTCGGGGTAAGTAGTCTTAGGTTTTCCACACAGTGTAAAAGAATCCCCCCTCTCCTATAATAGGCAGATGAATCCTACTGAGAAGCTTCTTGTCCCCAACTCTGAAGCAACTAATACTGGCCACTGCTGGAGATATGACATTGGATTGGCTGAGCCACTGATCAGATCTAGCTCTACAATTACTCCACCCTTGAGAGCTGACTAATACATATAAAGAAATGGGCTGCTCTTTTTTCTTTTTTCTTTTATGTATTTATTTATTTTTGTTTAAGAGAAGGTCCAAAGGCCAAATACAAAAATACTCCTGAAATATGAGAAGCTTCAGGTCTTGTTTTTATCACGGTCCAGACAATACCCTGGCATCCAATACTGGTCAAGTTCAAATCCAAAACTCATCTCTGGGTATGTTACATGTGACAAGATTTGCAATGGGTATCATCTTTATTCCCATCATTTCTCTGCATCTCAGATTAGAAAATCCACTTGGGTAAAAGTGGCTGCACAATTAGGTCTGACTTCTAAACTTTCCTCGTTCAGTAACTCAGGTGAAGGGAGGAAGAATTTTAACAGCTTAGGCCATCTACTAAATAGCCTTGTGATACTAAAATATTCTAAAACTATTAATTCCTTGAATCTTTAAAAAAAAAGATTAAAAAAAAAGGTATGTTATAGGATCATTTAGTTCTGATGAAAACAAAACCAGTTAAATGGCCCTACATTATCTTTCTTTATTTTTAACTATCTCTTCTTTTCCAGTCCAAGACCAGAAACAGACTAGCCACAAATGAAAACTCATATTGGTTTCTTCTTTTTATTATCATAGACTGCACAGGGAATGGATTAATGAGGGAAAACAACCACTGCCAAAACCCTGTGCTGCCTCTTACCCACAACAGATTTAAAATTTTGATTCTCCTCTTAGAAGCTACTGAAAGAGCTGGCTTCAAGCTCCTCAATCCAAATGACACACCACCTCCCTCAAGTGGTCAGTAAGATTAGTTTTCTGTTTCATGAGCTGCTGTTTAGCATCCCTCAAAGGCAGAGTGAGTTTTTAAACTACCACTAGTAAAAACAACCAAGGTGAGTATTAGTTAATCAGACATTTCAGGTTTAAACGTTTGTAAAAACATATTTTGAATGGTACAAATAGAAAAGTTTACGAAAAAAAAGCCACCGGCTTGTAGTTGGGTGCTGCATATTTTTGGAGAGGAGAAAAACCTGATTTGTCACAGACACCCTGGTACAGCTAGTTCAGTGATGGAAAACACATAAGCAGATGGACCACGTGGCACTTTTTGGAAGACTAGCATTGTCGATTCTAGGGTCTCGTTTGGGAAATTACTATCATCTCACTTGGCTTAAAATGTATTCTGTATCTGAATTGATTGTGATTTTTACTTCCTGTCTGAAATTTGCTTGTGGAACTTGCTGATGCAAGGTTCATTCAGGGAAAGTGTTCAGGAGGATTCAAAGCAGAACTGAACTTTTACATCAATTATAAGAACAGTCATAATGGCACCTTTTTTTCCCTCTGTCCTGTACTCTAACAACTCTAGGGACTAGCAACACACTGTACTTTAAGTTTATGTCCACATACCTGTGCTCCCTGAGGGGTGCCTGTTGAACACACCTGACCCAGTTGCTTTCACTCATGCCAAACCCAAAAACAAGATGGAAAGCCACTCTGGATACATTTCCAGCTGCTGCCTCCCAGCCTCCTGGAGGCAGAGAACTTCAGAGCAGGAGATGTTCCTAGTCCCACTTCACACCTTATTTGCAGGTTTGATGTGTACAAGGCATGGTGGGCTTGATAACAGCACTTCCAGAAGCATCTGGGACCTTGACTCCTATACCTAACCTCTCTATTGTCCTCAGCTTTACATTTCAGAAATGACACTAGCCAAGGTAAGTGTCTAAGGCAGTGGTGCTCAACACTTTTAGACTCAAAACACCCCTTGTTATACTCAAGGTAACTCAAGGAGGCTCAGAAAATGCCAGGTCTTAGTTTTCACTTGGTATATGCCTCACGCCTCTAGACACACTAGCCATTCATGTGGTAGCCTTGAATGTACCTCCATTTTTTTCAGATGATGACCTCAATAACTGCCTACACCCTTATGGCATGGTTACAGGCCCAGTCCATAGACTGCTGCTTGGCAGCAAGGTGCCTGAGCTCCGGCACGTCCTGTCCTTTAAAAGGCAGCTGTTCATGCTGCTTAACAAGCAGGGTCAGGGTTTGCCTCAGTCCATGTCCTTCATGATTGATGGGCAGTGGTA